>NC_092096.1:15501849-15529349 GCF_045679555.1 Salvelinus alpinus
GACACTCTACATTATTAACACTCTCTACATTATTAACACTCTCTGGTGTTGACACTCTACCTTATTAAGACTCTCTGGTGTTGACACTCTCTATGTTATTAACACTCTGGTGTTGACACTCTACCTTATTAACACTCTCTACATTATTAACACTCTCTGGTGTTGACACTCTACCTTATTAAGACTCTCTGGTGTTGACACTCTACGTTATTTACACTCTCTGGTGTTGACACTCCACATTATTAACACTCTCTGGTGTTGACACTCTACGTTATTAGCACTCTCTGGTGTTGACACTCTACATTATTAACACTCTCTGGTGTTGACACTCTATGTTATTAACTCTCTGGTGTTGACACTCTACATTATTAACACTCTCTGGTGTTGACACTCTACATTATTAACACTCTCTGCTGTTGAGACTCTACGTTATTAACACTCACTGGTGTTGACACTCTCTGCTTTATTAACACTCTCTGGTGTTGACACTCTACGTTATTAACACTCTCTGGTGTTGACACTCTCTACGTTATTAACACTCTCTGGTGTTGACACTCTCTATGTTATTAACACTCTCTGGTGTTGACACTCTTTCAAGAACTGTGCTAAGAACACAAGATGGACGCCTCCATTGACTTTGATGATAATTCAATTCCACTCCACTTCCCCCACATCATTCCGTTGTCATTCTAAGGTGCCATGTCACTAACCCCCCATCTTGACAGCACGTTCAGAGATGCAGCACAGACTGAGGAGAAGGGATACAGGCTTCATTCATGGGGAATAAAGACACTAAATCACATGTGGAGGGATGTGAGCTGTCGTGTGTGTGCTTGTGTGTGTGTGTGTGTGTGTGTGTGTGTGTGTGTGTGTGTGTGTGTGTGTGTGTGTGTGTGTGTGTGTGTGTGTGTGTGTGTGTGTGTGTGTGTGTGTGTGTGTGTGTGTGTGTGTGTGTGTGTGTGTGTGTGTGTGTGTGTGTGTGTGTGTGTGTGTGTGTGTGTGTGTGTAGATGAGAGAATCGCTAAAGAGCTCCTGACACACTGATGACAGTCACCGGGTGTGGCGGGCGCATAGCCGTTACATATCCTGCTTTGTTTTCCGCCTCTCCCTTTCGTCTCTCCTCCTTCACTCCCAGCATCCCTCGCTCCCCCTCTCCTTCTTTTCTCTCACTCCCTCCCGTTCTTCTGCCTTGTGTTTGAAATGATAGCTTCCCTCTCTCCCTCTCTCTTTCTTCCTCCCTCACTCCCTCTCTTCTGAAATGGGTCTCCTGCTCTGTGTGTTCCTGACACTGTGAAGGAAAAGCTGTCTGTAGCTGTTCTGTTGTTGCGGTTGATGTGTTGTAGACCTGAGAGATAGAGGATTCCTGCTGCTAACTCAGCCTGCGGTACCCTTCTGTTGATGTGTTGTAGACCTGAGCGAAAGATAGTCCAGCATGTTTACAGTGTGTCAGAGTGGTGAGACACAGGATTAGAAGAAGAGATCAGAGAAGCACACCCTCAGAGTTTAGAGAGAGACAGAGACAGAGAGAAAGAGAGAGACAGAGAGAGAGAGAGAGAGAGAGAGAGACACAGCGAGAGAGAGACACAGCGAGAGACAGAGAGAAAGACAGAGAGAGAGACAGAGAGAGAGACAGTTAGAGAGAGAGAGAGAGAGAGAGAGAGAGAGAGAGAGAGAGAGAGAGAGAGAGAGAGAGAGAGAGAGAGAGAGAGATTTGGTGTATATTATCTACCTCACTTGCTTTGGTAATGTTAACACATGTTTCCCATGCCAATAAAACCCCTTGAATTGAATTGAGAGAGAGAGAGGAATGGGAGACAGAGCGAGGGGGGAGAGAGAGAGAGGAATGGGAGACAGAGCGAGGGGGAGGAGAGAGAGAGGGGGGAGACAGAGCGAGGGGGAGGAGAGAGAGAAAATAACCCTCTTGGAGACTTAGATAGGAGGGTGCTACTGAAGTAGCTAGTGATTCTGCTCCCAATCATTATGTGATTCGTCCCAAATGGCACCCTGTTCCCTTAATAGTGCACTGCTGTTGACCAGGGCACATAGACCAGGGCACATAGACCAGGGCACATAGACCAGGGCACATAGACCAGGGCACATAGACCAGGGCACATAGACCAGGGCACATAGACCAGGGCACATAGACCAGGGCACATAGACCAGGGCACATAGATCAGGGCACATAGACCAGGGCACATAGATCAGGGCACATAGACCAGGGCACATAGACCAGGGCACATAGACCAGGGCACATAGACCAGGGCACATAGACCAGGGCACATAGATCAGGGCACATAGACCAGGGCACATAGACCAGGGCACATAGACCAGGGCACATAGATCAGGGCACATAGACCAGGACATATAGACTAGGGCACATAGACTAGGGCACATAGACCAGGGCATATAGACTAGGGCACATAGACCAGGGCACATAGACCAGGGCACATAGACCAGGACACATAGACCAGGGCACATAGAAAACAGGGCACATAGACCAGGACACATAGACCAGGACACATAGACCAGGGCACATAGACCAGGGCACATAGAACAGGGCACATAGACCAGGGCATATAGACCAGGGCACATAGACCAGGGCACATAGACCAGGGCACATAGACCAGGGCACATAGACCAGGGCACATAGACCAGGACACATAGACCAGGGCACATAGACCAGGGCACATAGAAAACAGGGCACATAGAAAACAGGGCACATAGAAAACAGGGCACATAGAAAACAGGGCACATAGAAAACAGGGCACATAGAAAACAGGGCACATAGACCAGGGCACATAGACCAGGGCACATAGACCAGGGCATATAGACCAGGACACATAGACCAGGGCACATAGACCAGGGCACATAGACCAGGGCACATTGACCAGGGCACATAGACCAGGGCACATAGAAAACAGGGCACATAGAAAACAGGGCACATAGAAAACAGGGCACATAGACCAGGGCACATAGAAAACAGGGCACATAGACCAGGGCACATAGACCAGGGCACATAGACCAGGGCACATAGACCAGGGCATATAGACCAGGGCACATAGACCAGGGCACATAGACCAGGGCATATAGACTAGGGCACATAGAAAACAGGGCACATAGAAAACAGGGCACATAGACCAGGGCACATAGACCAGGGCACATAG
Source organism: Salvelinus alpinus (assembly GCF_045679555.1). Taxonomy (NCBI): domain Eukaryota; kingdom Metazoa; phylum Chordata; class Actinopteri; order Salmoniformes; family Salmonidae; genus Salvelinus; species Salvelinus alpinus. Next base: position 15,505,014 of record NC_092096.1, read on the forward strand.
ACCAGGGCACATAGACCAGGGCACATAGACCAGGGCACATAGACCAGGGCACATAGACCAGGGCACATAGACCAGGGCACATAGACCAGGGCACATAGAAAACAGGGCACATAGACCAGGGCACATAGACCAGGGCACATAGACCAGGGCACATAGACCAGGGCACATAGACCAGGGCACATTGACCAGGGCACATAGACCAGGGCACATTGACCAGGGCACATTGACCAGGGCACATAGACCAGGGCACATAGAAAACAGGGCACATAGAAAACAGGGCACATAGACCAGGGCACATAGACCAGGGCACATAGAAAACAGGGATCTGGTACAAGGTAGTGATTGTAATCCAAAATGTTTTTAATCAACCAGACTAGCCAGTGTCAGTGAGTAATTGTAGAGGGGGTGGCCTTGACATACTGTCTAAATTAAAACACACAAACACACACACACACAATCTCTATTCCACATCAAGTAAATGATAAAAGCAATAAAATTAGATTTAAAAAAACTTATTAAAAAAACAATTAATGGAACAGTGGGGACTGTGAAGCAACACATACACAAACACGTACACACACACACACACACACACACACACACACACACACACACACACACACACACACACACACACACACACACACACACACACACACACACACACACACACACACACACACACATGATAACATACACACAAACACGCACACATGATAACATACGCACTATACACACAAGTACACATGGATTTAGTACTGTAGATATGTGGTAGTGGTGGAGTAGGGACCTGAGGGCACACAGTGTGTTGTGAAATCTGTGAATGTATTGTCATGTTTTTAAAATTGTAAAAACTGCCTTAATTTTCCTGGACCCCAGGAAGAGTAGCTGCTGCCTTGACAGGAACTAATGAGGATCCATAATAAACCCCAGGAAGAGTAGCTGATGCCTTGGCAGGAACTAATGAGGATCCATAATAAACCACAGGAAGAGTAGCTGCTGCCTTGGCAGGAACTAATGAGGATCCATAATAAACCCCAGGAAGAGTAGCTGCTGCCTTGGCAGGAACTAATGGGGATCCATAATAAACCCCAGGAAGAGTAGCTGCTACCTTGGCAGGAACTAATGGGGATCCATAATAAACCCCAGGAAGAGTAGCTGCTGCCTTGGCAGGAACTAATGGGGATCCATAATAAACCCCAGGAAGAGTAGCTGCTGCCTTGGCAGGAACTAATGGGGATCCATAATAAACCCCAGGAAGAGTAGCTGCTGCCTTGACAGGAACTAATGGGGATCCATAATAAACCCCAGGAAGAGTAGCTGCTGCCTTGGCAGGAACTAATGGGGATCCATAATAAGTACAAAAATACAAATACACAAACTGTAATCTACGCCTTATCCGTTGCTATGCCACCCGAATTGAGACAGGGACTTCTATTCTCAGATGTGTGTGTGTGTGTGTGTGTGTGTGTGTGTGTGTGTGTGTGTGTGTGTGTGTGTGTGTGTGTGTGTGTGTGTGTGTGTGTGTGTGTGTGTGTGTGTGTGTGTGTGTGTGTGTGTGTGTGTGTGTGTGTGTGTGTGTGTGTGTGTGCGTGCGTGTGCGTGCGTGCGTGCGTGCGTGCGTGCGTGCGTGCGTGCGTGCGTGCGTGCGTGCGTGCGTGCGTGCGTGCGCGTGTCTGTGTGTGTGTGAGCTTGTCTATGTGGAAATGGTTTTGGCGGAGAAAGGCATTTTGATTAAAAACAAAGAATGCATCTTGAAATATTAAATTCTCCAAACAGCGTTTTATAAAATACCAGCTGGTCTATTGTGGATGTGTTTTCCATCATGTTGTCAGGCCTGTTATATACGCTGTATAACTGTGGGTCTTCCACCATATTACATGGCCTCTGCTCTGTAATGACATATCTAATGGATCGGTTCAGATGCATTACAAACATCTAAGAGCAGCCAAAGCCAATCCACCCTAAACCCCTAAACCTGTATGGTCCATCTCTCTGTCTGACCGTATGGTACAGGTCCACTGTGTTATACATCTCTCTGTCTGACCGTATGGTACAGGTCCACTGTGTTATACATCTCTCTGTCTGACCGTATGGTACAGGTCCACTGTGTTATACATCTCTCTGTCTGACCGTATGGTACAGGTCCACTGTGTTATACATCTCTCTGTCTGACCGTATGGTACAGGTCCACTGTGTTATACATCTCTCTGTCTGACCGTATGGTACAGGTCCACTGTGTTATACATCTCTCTGTCTGACCGTATGGTACAGGTCCACTGTGTTATACATCTCTCTGTCTGACCGTATGGTACAGGTCCACTGTGTTATACATCTCTCTGTCTGACCGTATGGTACAGGTCCACTGTGTTATACATCTCTCTGTCTGACCGTATGGTACAGGTCCACTGTGTTATACATCTCTCTGTCTGACCGTATGGTACAGGTCCACTGTGTTATACATCTCTCTGTCTGACCGTATGGTACAGGTCCACTGTGTTATACATCTCTCTGTCTGACCGTATGGTACAGGTCCACCCTAAACCCCTGTGTTATACATCTCTCTGTCTGACCGTATGGTACAGGTCCACCCTAAACCCCTGTGTTATACATCTCTCTGTCTGACCGTATGGTACAGGTCCACCCTAAACCCCTGTGTTATACATCTCTCTGTCTGACCGTATGGTACAGGTCCACCCTAAACCCCTGTGTTATACATCTCTCTGTCTGACCGTATGGTACAGGTCCACCCTAAACCCCTGTGTTATACATCTCTCTGTCTGACCGTATGGTACAGGTCCACCCTAAACCCCTGTGTTATACATCTCTTTGTCTGACCGTATGGTACAGGTCCACCCTAAACCCCTGTGTTATACATCTCTCTGTCTGACCGTATGGTACAGGTCCACCCTAAACCCCTGTGTTATACATCTCTCTGTCTGACCGTATGGTACAGGTCCACTGTGTTATACATCTCTCTGTCTGACCGTATGGTACAGGTCCACTGTGTTATACATCTCTCTGTCTGACCGTATGGTACAGGTCCACCCTAAACCCCTGTGTTATACATCTCTCTGTCTGACCGTATGGTACAGGTCCACCCTAAACCCCTGTGTTATACATCTCTCTGTCTGACCGTATGGTACAGGTCCACCCTAAACCCCTGTGTTATACATCTCTCTGTCTGACCGTATGGTACAGGTCCACCCTAAACCCCTGTGTTATACATCTCTCTGTCTGACCGTATGGTACAGGTCCACCCTAAACCCCTGTGTTATACATCTCTCTGTCTGACCGTATGGTACAGGTCCACCCTAAACCCCTGTGTTATACATCTCTCTGTCTGACCGTATGGTACAGGTCCACCCTAAACCCCTGTGTTATACATCTCTCTGTCTGACCGTATGGTACAGGTCCACCCTAAACCCCTGTGTTATACATCTCTCTGTCTGACCGTATGGTACAGGTCCACCCTAAACCCCTGTGTTATACATCTCTCTGTCTGACCGTATGGTACAGGTCCACCCTAAACCACTGTGTTATACATCTCTCTGTCTGACCGTATGGTACAGGTCCACTGTGTTATACATCTCTCTGTCTGACCGTATGGTACAGGTCCACTGTGTTATACATCTCTCTGTCTGACTGTCTGGTACAGGTCCACTGTGTTATACATCTCTCTGTCTGACCGTATGGTACAGGTCCACTGTGTTATACATCTCTCTGTCTGACCGTATGGTACAGGTCCACCCTAAACCCCTGTGTTATACATCTCTCTGTCTGACCGTATGGTACAGGTCCACTGTGTTATACATCTCTCTGTCTGACCGTATGGTACAGGTCCACTGTGTTATACATCTCTCTGTCTGACCGTATGGTACAGGTCCACTGTGTTATACATCTCTCTGTCTGACCGTATGGTACAGGTCCACTGTGTTATACATCTCTCTGTCTGACCGTATGGTACAGGTCCACTGTGTTATACATCTCTCTGTCTGACCGTATGGTACAGGTCCACTGTGTTATACATCTCTCTGTCTGACCGTATGGTACAGGTCCACTGTGTTATACATCTCTCTGTCTGACTGTATGGTACAGGTCCACCCTAAACCCCTGTGTTATACATCTCTCTGTCTGACCGTATGGTACAGGTCCACTGTGTTATACATCTCTCTGTCTGACTGTCTGGTACAGGTCCACTGTGTTATACATCTCTCTGTCTGACCGTATGGTACAGGTCCACTGTGTTATACATCTCTCTGTCTGACCGTATGGTACAGGTCCACCCTAAACCCCTGTGTTATACATCTCTCTGTCTGACCGTATGGTACAGGTCCACTGTGTTATACATCTCTCTGTCTGACCGTATGGTACAGGTCCACTGTGTTATACATCTCTCTGTCTGACCGTATGGTACAGGTCCACCCTAAACCCCTGTGTTATACATCTCTCTGTCTGACCGTATGGTACAGGTCCACCCTAAACCCCTGTGTTATACATCTCTCTGTCTGACCGTATGGTACAGGTCCACTGTGTTATACATCTCTCTGTCTGACCGTATGGTACAGGTCCACTGTGTTATACATCTCTCTGTCTGACTGTATGGTACAGGTCCACTGTGTTATACATCTCTCTGTCTGACCGTATGGTACAGGTCCACTGTGTTATACATCTCTCTGTCTGACCGTATGGTACAGGTCCACTGTGTTATACATCTCTCTGTCTGACCGTATGGTACAGGTCCACTGTGTTATACATCTCTCTGTCTGACCGTATGGTACAGGTCCACCCTAAACCCCTGTGTTATACATCTCTCTGTCTGACCGTATGGTACAGGTCCACTGTGTTATACATCTCTCTGTCTGACCGTATGGTACAGGTCCACTGTGTTATACATCTCTCTGTCTGACTGTATGGTACAGGTCCACTGTGTTATACATCTCTCTGTCTGACCGTATGGTACAGGTCCACTGTGTTATACATCTCTCTGTCTGACCGTATGGTACAGGTCCACTGTGTTATACATCTCTCTGTCTGACCGTATGGTACAGGTCCACTGTGTTATACATCTCTCTGTCTGACTGTATGGTACAGGTCCACTGTGTTATACATCTCTCTGTCTGACCGTATGGTACAGGTCCACTGTGTTATACATCTCTCTGTCTGACCGTATGGTACAGGTCCACTGTGTTATACATCTCTCTGTCTGACCGTATGGTACAGGTCCACTGTGTTATACATCTCTCTGTCTGACCGTATGGTACAGGTCCACTGTGTTATACATCTCTCTGTCTGACCGTATGGTACAGGTCCACCCTAAACCCCTGTGTTATACATCTCTCTGTCTGACCGTATGGTACAGGTCCACCCTAAACCCCTGTGTTATACATCTCTCTGTCTGACCGTATGGTACAGGTCCACCCTAAACCCCTGTGTTATACATCTCTCTGTCTGACCGTATGGTACAGGTCCACTGTGTTATACATCTCTCTGTCTGACCGTATGGTACAGGTCCACTGTGTTATACATCTCTCTGTCTGACCGTATGGTACAGGTCCACTGTGTTATACATCTCTCTGTCTGACCGTATGGTACAGGTCCACTGTGTTATACATCTCTCTGTCTGACCGTATGGTACAGGTCCACTGTGTTATACATCTCTCTGTCTGACCGTATGGTACAGGTCCACTGTGTTATACATCTCTCTGTCTGACCGTATGGTACAGGTCCACTGTGTTATACATCTCTCTGTCTGACCGTATGGTACAGGTCCACTGTGTTATACATCTCTCTGTCTGACTGTATGGTACAGGTCCACTGTGTTATACATCTCTCTGTCTGACCGTATGGTACAGGTCCACCCTAAACCCCTGTGTTATACATCTCTCTGTCTGACCGTATGGTACAGGTCCACCCTAAACCCCTGTGTTATACATCTCTCTGTCTGACCGTATGGTACAGGTCCACCCTAAACCCCTGTGTTATACATCTCTCTGTCTGACCGTATGGTACAGGTCCACCCTAAACCCCTGTGTTATACATCTCTCTGTCTGACCGTATGGTACAGGTCCACCCTAAACCACTGTGTTATCCATCTCTCTGTCTGACCGTATGGTACAGGTCCACCCTAAACCACTGTGTTATCCATCTCTCTGTCTGACCGTATGGTACAGGTCCACTGTGTTATACATCTCTCTGTCTGACCGTATGGTACAGGTCCACCCTAAACCCCTGTGTTATACATCTCTCTGTCTGACCGTATGGTACAGGTCCACTGTGTTATACATCTCTCTGTCTGACCGTATGGTACAGGTCCACCCTAAACCACTGTGTTATACATCTCTCTGTCTGACCGTATGGTACAGGTCCACTGTGTTATACATCTCTCTGTCTGACTGTATGGTACAGGTCCACCCTAAACCACTGTGTTATACATCTCTCTGTCTGACCGTATGGTACAGGTCCACCCTAAACCCCTGTGTTATACATCTCTCTGTCTGACCGTATGGTACAGGTCCACCCTAGACCCCTGTGTTATACATCTCTCTGTCTGACCGTATGGTACAGGTCCACCCTAAACCCCTGTGTTATACATCTCTCTGTCTGACCGTATGGTACAGGTCCACCCTAAACCCCTGTGTTATACATCTCTCTGTCTGACCGTATGGTACAGGTCCACCCTAGACCCCTGTGTTATACATCTCTCTGTCTGACCGTATGGTACAGGTCCACCCTAAACCCCTGTGTTATCCATCTCTCTGTCTGACCGTATGGTACAGGTCCACTGTGTTATACATCTCTCTGTCTGACCGTATGGTACAGGTCCACCCTAAACCCCTGTGTTATACATCTCTCTGTCTGACCGTATGGTACAGGTCCACTGTGTTATACATCTCTCTGTCTGACCGTATGGTACAGGTCCACCCTAAACCACTGTGTTATACATCTCTCTGTCTGACCGTATGGTACAGGTCCACTGTGTTATACATCTCTCTGTCTGACTGTATGGTACAGGTCCACCCTAAACCACTGTGTTATACATCTCTCTGTCTGACCGTATGGTACAGGTCCACCCTAAACCCCTGTGTTATACATCTCTCTGTCTGACCGTATGGTACAGGTCCACCCTAGACCCCTGTGTTATACATCTCTCTGTCTGACCGTATGGTACAGGTCCACCCTAAACCCCTGTGTTATACATCTCTCTGTCTGACCGTATGGTACAGGTCCACCCTAAACCCCTGTGTTATACATCTCTCTGTCTGACCGTATGGTACAGGTCCACCCTAGACCCCTGTGTTATACATCTCTCTGTCTGACCGTATGGTACAGGTCCACCCTAAACCACTGTGTTATACATCTCTCTGTCTGACCGTATGGTACAGGTCCACTGTGTTATACATCTCTCTGTCTGACCGTATGGTACAGGTCCACCCTAAACCCCTGTGTTATACATCTCTCTGTCTGACCGTATGGTACAGGTCCACCCTAGACCCCTGTGTTATACATCTCTCTGTCTGACCGTATGGTACAGGTCCACCCTAAACCCCTGTGTTATACATCTCTCTGTCTGACCGTATGGTACAGGTCCACCCTAAACCCCTGTGTTATACATCTCTCTGTCTGACCTTATGGTACAGGTCCACCCTAGACCCCTGTGTTATACATCTCTCTGTCTGACCGTATGGTACAGGTCCACCCTAAACCACTGTGTTATACATCTCTCTGTCTGACCGTATGGTACAGGTCCACTGTGTTATACATCTCTCTGTCTGACTGTATGGTACAGGTCCACCCTAAACCACTGTGTTATACATCTCTCTGTCTGACCGTATGGTACAGGTCCACCCTAAACCCCTGTGTTATACATCTCTCTGTCTGACCGTATGGTACAGGTCCACCCTAAACCACTGTGTTATACATCTCTCTGTCTGACCGTATGGTACAGGTCCACTGTGTTATACATCTCTCTGTCTGACTGTATGGTACAGGTCCACCCTAAACCACTGTGTTATACATCTCTCTGTCTGACCGTATGGTACAGGTCCACCCTAGACCCCTGTGTTATACATCTCTCTGTTTGACCGTATGGTACAGGTCCACCCTAGACCACTGTGTTATCCATCTCTCTGTCTGACCGTATGGTACAGGTCCACTGTGTTATCCATCTCTCTGTCTGACCGTATGGTACAGGTCCACCCTAAACCACTGTGTTATACATCTCTCTGTCTGACCGTATGGTACAGGTCCACCCTAAACCACTGTGTTATACATCTCTCTGTCTGACCGTATGGTACAGGTCCACCCTAAACCCCTGTGTTATACATCTCTCTGTCTGACCGTATGGTACAGGTCCACTGTGTTATACATCTCTCTGTCTGACCGTATGGTACAGGTCCACCCTAAACCCCTGTGTTATACATCTCTCTGTCTGACCGTATGGTACAGGTCCACCCTAAACCACTGTGTTATACATCTCTCTGTCTGACTGTCTGGTACAGGTCCACCCTAAACCACTGTGTTATACATCTCTCTGTCTGACCGTCTGGTACAGGTCCACCCTAAACCACTGTGTTATACATCTCTCTGTCTGACCGTATGGTACAGGTCCACTGTGTTATACATCTCTCTGTCTGACTGTCTGGTACAGGTCCACCCTAAACCACTGTGTTATACATCTCTCTGTCTGACCGTATGGTACAGGTCCACCCTAAACCCCTGTGTTATACATCTCTCTGTCTGACCGTATGGTACAGGTCCACTGTGTTATACATCTCTCTGTCTGACCGTATGGTACAGGTCCACCCTAAACCACTGTGTTATACATCTCTCTGTCTGACCGTATGGTACAGGTCCACCCTAAACCCCTGTGTTATACATCTCTCTGTCTGACCGTATGGTACAGGTCCACTGTGTTATACATCTCTCTGTCTGACCGTATGGTACAGGTCCACCCTAAACCACTGTGTTATACATCTCTCTGATCTGACCGTATGGTACAGGTCCACCCTAAACCCCTGTGTTATACATCTCTCTGTCTGACTGTATGGTACAGGTCCACCCTAAACCCCTGTGTTATACATCTCTCTGATCTGACCGTATGGTACAGGTCCACCCTAAACCACTGTGTTATACATCTCTCTGTCTGACTGTATGGTACAGGTCCACCCTAAACCACTGTGTTATACATCTCTCTGTCTGACCGTATGGTACAGGTCCACCCTAAACCCCTGTGTTATACATCTCTCTGATCTGACCGTATGGTACAGGTCCACTGTGTTATACATCTCTCTGTCTGACCGTATGGTACAGGTCCACCCTAAACCCCTGTGTTATACATCTCTCTGTCTGACCGTATGGTACAGGTCCACCCTAAACCACTGTGTTATACATCTCTCTGTCTGACTGTATGGTACAGGTCCACCCTAAACCCCTGTGTTATACATCTCTCTGATGTGTTCTATATTTCTGACCATATCACTAGAACCTGTTACCTCCTCGTGGACTAGATCACATCCTGTTGTAACACTAGAACCTGTTAACTCCTCGTGGTAAATGTGAGGCAGCAGTCTGGTCTAGAGGAGACAGTGGTAAAGGTGAAGGTATAAGCAGTCTGGTCTAGAGGAGACAGTGGTAAAGGTAGTAGCAGTCTGGTCTAGAGGAGACAGTGGTAAAGGTAAAGGCAGCAGTCTGGTCTAGAGGAGGCAGTGGTAAAGGTAGCAGTCTGGTCTAGAGGAGACAGTGGTAAAGGTAGCAGCAGTCTGGTCTAGAGGAGACAGTGGTAAAGGTAGCAGCAGTCTGGTCTAGAGGAGACAGTGGTAAAGGTAAAGGCAGCAGTCTGGTCTAGAGGAGACAGTGGTAAAGGCAGCAGCAGTCTGGTCTAGAGGAGACAGTGGTAAAGGTGAAGGCAGCAGCAGTCTGGTCTAGAGGAGACAGTAGTAAAGGTAGCAGCAGTCTGGTCTAGAGGAGTCAGTGGTAATGGTAAAGGCAGCAGCAGTCTGGTCTAGAGGAGACAGTGGTAAAGGTGAAGGCAACAGTCTGGTCTAGAGGAGACAGTAGTAAAGGTAGCAGCAGTCTGGTCTAGAGGAGACAGTAGTAAAGGCAGCAGCAGTCTGGTCTAGAGGAGACAGTGGTAAAGGTAAAGGCAGCAGCAGTCTGGTCTAGAGGAGACAGTGGTAAAGGTGAAGGCAACAGTCTGGTCTAGAGGAGACAGTAGTAAAGGTAGCAGCAGTCTGGTCTAGAGGAGACAGTAGTAAAGGCAGCAGCAGTCTGGTCTAGAGGAGACAGTGGTAAAGGTAGCAGCAGTCTGTTCTAGAGGAGACAGTGGTAAAGGTAGCAGCAGTCTGGTCTAGAGGAGACAGTGGTAAAGGTAAAGGCAGCAGCAGTCTGGTCTAGAGGAGACAGTGGTAAAGGTGAAGGTAGTAGCAGTCTGGTCTAGAGGAGACAGTGGTAAAGGTAAAGGCAGCAGTCTGGTCTAGAGGAGACAGTAGTAAAGTCAGCAGCAGTCTGGTCTAGAGGAGACAGTGGTAAAGGCAGCAGCAGTCTGGTCAGAGGAGACAGTGGTAATGGCAGCAGCAGTCTGGTCTAGAGGAGACAGTGGTAAAGGCAGCAGCAGTCTGGTCTAGAGGAGACAGTGGTAAAGGTGAAGGCAGCAGCAGTCTGGTCTAGAGGAGACAGTGGTAAAGGCAGCAGCAGTCTGGTCTAGAGGAGACAGTGGTAACGGCAGCAGCAGTCTGGTCTAGAGGAGACAGTGGTAAAGGTAGCAGCAGTCTGGTCTAGAGGAGACAGTGGTAAAGGCAGCAGCAGTCTGGTCAGAGGAGACAGTGGTAATGGCAGCAGCAGTCTGGTCTAGAGGAGACAGTGGTAAAGGCAGCAGCAGTCTGGTCTAGAGGAGACAGTGGTAAAGGTAAAGGCAGCAGCAGTCTGGTCTAGAGGAGACAGTGGTAAAGGCAGCAGCAGTCTGGTCTAGAGGAGACAGTGGTAAAGGCAGCAGCAGTCTGGTCTAGAGGAGACAGTGGTAACGGCAGCAGCAGTCTGGTCTAGAGGAGACAGTGGTAACGGCAGCAGCAGTCTGGTCTAGAGGAGACAGTAGTAAAGGTAAAGGCAGCAGTCTGGTCTAGAGGAGACAGTGGTAAAGGTAAAGGCAGCAGTCTGGTCTAGAGCAGACAGTGGTAAAGGTAAAGGCAGCAGTCTGGTCTAGAGGAGACAGTGGTAAAGGTAAAGGCAGCAGTCTGGTCTAGAGGAGACAGTAGTAAAGGCAGCAGCAGTCTGGTCTAGAGGAGACAGTGGTAAAGGCAGCAGCAGTCTGGTCTAGAGGAGACAGTGGTAAAGGTGAAGGCAGCAGCAGTCTGGTCTAGAGGAGACAGTGGTAAAGGCAGCAGCAGTCTGGTCTAGAGGAGACAGTGGTAACGGCAGCAGCAGTCTGGTCTAGAGGAGACAGTGGTAAAGGTAGCAGCAGTCTGGTCGAGAGGAGACAGTGGTAAAGGCAGCAGCAGTCTGGTCAGAGGAGACAGTGGTAATGGCAGCAGCAGTCTGGTCTAGAGGAGACAGTGGTAAAGGCAGCAGCAGTCTGGTCTAGAGGAGACAGTGGTAAAGGTAAAGGCAGCAGCAGTCTGGTCTAGAGGAGACAGTGGTAAAGGCAGCAGCAGTCTGGTCTAGAGGAGACAGTGGTAAAGGCAGCAGCAGTCTGGTCTAGAGGAGACAGTGGTAACGGCAGCAGCAGTCTGGTCTAGAGGAGACAGTGGTAACGGCAGCAGCAGTCTGGTCTAGAGGAGACAGTAGTAAAGGTAAAGGCAGCAGTGTGGTCTAGAGGAGACAGTGGTAAAGGTAAAGGCAGCAGTCTGGTCTAGAGCAGACAGTGGTAAAGGTAAAGGCAGCAGTCTGGTCTAGAGGAGACAGTGGTAAAGGTAAAGGCAGCAGTCTGGTCTAGAGGAGACAGTAGTAAAGGCAGCAGCAGTCTGGTCTAGAGGAGACAGTGGTAAAGGTAAAGGCAGCAGTCTGGTCTAGAGGAGACAGTGGTAAAGGTAAAGGCAGCAGTCTGGTCTAGAGGAGACAGTAGTAAAGGTAGCAGCAGTCTGGTCTAGAGGAGGCAGTGGTAAAGGCAGCAGCAGTCTGGTCTAGAGGAGACAGTGGTAACGGCAGCAGCAGTCTGGTCTAGAGGAGACAGTGGTAACGGCAGCAGCAGTCTGGTCTAGAGGAGACAGTAGTAAAGGTAAAGGCAGCAGTCTGGTCTAGAGGAGACAGTAGTAAAGGCAGCAGCAGTCTGGTCTAGAGGAGACAGTGGTAAAGGTAAAGGAAGCAGTCTGGTCTAGAGGAGACAGTGGTAAAGGTAAAGGCAGCAGTCTGGTCTAGAGGAGACAGTAGTAAAGGTAGCAGCAGTCTGGTCTAGAGGAGACAGTGGTAAAGGCAGCAGCAGTCTGGTCTAGAGGAAACAGTGGTAAAGGCAGCAGCAGTCTGGTCTAGAGGAGACAGTGGTAACGGCAGCAGCAGTCTGGTCTAGAGGAGACAGTAGTAACGGCAGCAGCAGTCTGGTCTAGAGGAGACAGTAGTAAAGGTAAAGGTAGCAGCAGTCTGGTCTAGAGGAGACAGTGGTAACGGCAGCAGCAGTCTGGTCTAGAGGAGACAGTAGTAAAGGTAAAGGCAGCAGTCTGGTCTAGAGGAGACAGTGGTAAAGGTAAAGGCAGCAGTCTGGTCTAGAGGAGACAGTGGTAAAGGTAAAGGCAGCAGTCTGGTCTAGAGGAGACAGTGGTAAAGGTAAAGGCAGCAGTCTGGTCTAGAGGAGACAGTGGTAAAGGTAAAGGCAGCAGTCTGGTCTAGAGGAGACAGTGGTAAAGGTAAAGGCAGCAGTCTGGTCTAGAGGAGGCAGTGGTAAAGGTAGCAGTCTGGTGTAGAGGAGACAGTGGTAAAGGTAAAGGCAGCAGTCTGGTCTAGAGGAGGCAGTGGTAAAGGTAGCAGTCTGGTCTAGAGGAGACAGTGGTAAAGGTAAAGGCAGCAGTCTGGTCTAGAGGAGACAGTGGTAAAGGTGAAGGCAGCAGTCTGGTCTAGAGGAGCCAGTAGTAAAGGCAGCAGCAGTCTGGTCTAGAGGAGACAGTGGTAAAGGTAAAGGCAGCAGTCCGGTCTAGAGGAGACAGTGGTAAAGGTGAAGGCAGCAGTCTGGTCTAGAGGAGACAGTAGTAAAGGCAGCAGCAGTCTGGTTTAGAGGAGACAGTGGTAAAGGCAGCAGCAGTCTGGTCTAGAGGAGACAGTGGTAAAGGTGAAGGCAGCAGTCTGGTCTAGAGGAGACAGTAGTAAAGGTAACGGCAGCAGCAGTCTGGTCTAGAGGAGACAGTGGTAAAGGTAAAGGCAGCAGTCTGGTCTAGAGGAGACAGTAGTAAAGGTAACGGCAGCAGCAGTCTGGTCTAGAGGAGACAGTGGTAAAGGTAGCAGCAGTCTGGTCTAGAGGAGACAGTGGTAAAGGTAGCAGCAGTCTGGTCTAGAGGAGACAGTGGTAAAGGTAAAGGCAGCAGTCTGGTCTAGAGGAGACAGTGGTAAAGGTAGCAGCAGTCTGGTCTAGAGGAGACAGTGGTAAAGGTAAAGGCCTCACAGAGCTACAGGCCGTCTAGGGCCTTTTATATTGATTCAATGAAAAACAAGTCCCACTTCTGTTTTTATTCATCTATATTTCTACGGCAGAGCTTAGGATGTGTCCCAAATGCACCCTATTCCCTATATAGTGCACTACTTTAGAGCCCTATTCCCTATATAGTACACTACTTTAGACCAGAGCCCTATTCCCTATATAGTGCACTACTTTAGACCAGAGCCCTATTCCCTATATAGTGCACTACTTTAGACCAGAGCCCTATTCAATATATAGTGCACTACTTTAGACCAGAGCCCTATTCCCTATATAATGGACTACTTTAGACCAGAGCCCTATTCCCGATATAGTGCACTACTTTAGACCAGAGCCCTATTCCCTATATAGTGTACTACTATAGACCAGAGCCCTATTCCCTATATAGTGCACTACTTTAGACCAGGACCCTTTCCCTGTATAGGGCACTACTTTAGACCAGAGCCCTCTGGGTAAGTGCAGTAGCCACGTGTGGACAACGTGCAGAGTGCCCTCAGAGTGTGTGTGCCTGCTGAGGCAGTACAATGCATGGCACTCCAACTGTAGGAGCAGCTGGGCAAACACACACACACACACACACACACACACACACACACACACACACACACACACACACACACACACACACACACACACACACACACACACACACACACACACACACACACACACACACACACATTCCTCCTGTTCAGGCTTGTTAGCATTCCTGCTAATCCCTTCAGTGCTAGACTTGTTCTAGTTATCCCTGTGTGTGTGTGTGTGTGTGTGTGTGTGTGTGTGTGTGTGTGTGTGTGTGTGTGTGTGTGTGTGTGTGTGTGTGTGTGTGTGTGTAGTGTGTGTGTGTGTGTGTGTGTGTGTGTGTGTGTGTGTGTGTGTGTGTGTGTGTGTGTGTGTGTGTGTGTGTGTGTGTGTGTGTGTGTGTGTGTGTGTGTCGTAACATGCGCTTTGCCATATACTTGAAATTCAACTCATGTCATCTTCTCATCTCTCAAGCTCTGTGTTCTACTCGTCTGGTCTATTCCTATTAGTGTCCCCCATGTCTCAATGATCGACTCACCAGGTCTGTTTGGTGTGGTTGTGTGTGAGGTCCTCCCCTGGCTCCGCCAATCAGGGGACCCGGCAGAGTGAAGGGGGTGGAGCATGTCGGAGCGTCCCGCGTCCACCCTCTCTAGACGAGCCCTGGCATCAGGACGCCCCGATGCCAGCCTCCTCCTGGGGCAAGGAAGAGATACTCAGCCCTACGGAGGGAGAGAGAGAGAGAGGAAGAGAGTGTTTGAATTTTGTAAAAGCCTGGATGATGAGAAATGGAGAACGATGAGGGATACCCTGAGATGGGAGAGTTACAGAGATCTGCTGTTGGAATGGTAACATCACTGGAACAGAGAGAGGGGCCAGTCACCACTCTAGTAATGAAGACAGAGAGGTGGGAGAGTTACAGAGATCTGCTGTTAGAATGGTAACATCACTGGAACAGAGAGATGGGCCAGTCACCACTCTAGTGATGAAGACAGAGAGGGGCCAGTCACCACTCTAGTGATGAAGACAGAGGAGCCAGTCACCACTCTAGTGATGGAGACAGAGAGGGGCCAGTCACCACTCTAGTGATGAAGACAGAGGGGCCAGTCACCACTCTAGTGATGGAGACAGAGAGGGGCCAGTCACCACTCTAGTGATGGAGACAGAGAGGGGCCAGTCACCACTCTAGTGATGGAGACAGAGAGTGGCCAGTCACCACTCTAGTGATGGAGACAGAGAGGGGCCAGTCACCACTCTAGTGATGAAGACAGAGGGGCCAGTCACCACTCTAGTGATGGAGACAGAGAGGGGCCAGTCACCACTCTAGTGATGGAGACAGAGAGGGGCCAGTCACCACTCTAGTGATGGAGACAGAGAGGGGCCAGTCACCACTCTAATGATGAAGACAGAGAGGGGCCAGTCACCACTCTAGTGATGAAGACAGAGAGGGGCCAGTCACCACTCTAGTGATGAAGACAGAGAGGTGCCAGTCACCACTCTAGTGATGAAGACAGGGAGGGGCCAGCCACCACTCTAATGATGAAGACAGAGAGGGGCCAGTCACCACTCTAGTGATGAAGACAGAGAGGGGCCAGTCACCACTCTAGTGATGAAGACAGAGAGGTGCCAGTCACCACTCTAATGATGAAGACAGAGAGGGGCCAGTCACCACTCTAGTGATGAAGACAGAGAGGGGCCAGTCACCACTCTAGTGATGAAGACAGAGAGGTGTCAGTCACCACTCTAGTGATGAAGACAGAGGGGCCAGTCACCACTCTAGTGATGAAGACAGAGAGGGGCCAGTCACCACTCTAGTGATGAAGACAGAGAGGTGGGAGAGTTACAGAGATCTGCTGTTAGAATGGTAACATCACTGGAACAGAGAGGGGCCAGTCACCACTCTAGTGATGAAGACAGGGAGGGGCCAGTCACCACTCTAGTGATGGAGACAGAGAGGGGCCAGTCACCACTCTAATGATGAAGACAGAGAGGGGCCAGTCACCACTCTAGTGATGAAGACAGAGAGGGTCCAGTCACCACTCTAGTGATGAAGACAGAGAGGGGCCAGTCACCACTCTAGTGATGAAGGCAGAGAGGGGCCAGTCACCACTCTAGTGATGAAGACAGAGAGGGGCCAGTCACCACTCTAGTAATGAAGGAAGAGAGGGGCCAGTCACCACTCTAGTGATGAAGGCATAGAGGGGCCAGTCAGAATGAAGTGTGTCTCAGTTGATCAGAAATAGCCCTGCGGTCATCTTACTACATGAATGATATAGTAGTGTGGGTCTTGGCAGTTTCCACAAACACACTCCCCCTCCAAGGGGACTGGCCCCTGCCAGCTCTGTCTGTGAAAGGAGGAGGAGACGGATGGAGAGAGAGGAGGAAGAGAATGATAGAGAGAGAGGAGGAAGAGGATGGAGGAAGAGAAGGATGGAGAGAGAGGAGGAGGAGAAGGATGGAGAGAGAGGAGGAAGAGAAGGATGGAGAGAGAGTAGGAGGAAGAGGATGGAGAGAGAGGAGGAAGAGAAGGATGGAGAGAGAGGAGGAGGAGAAGGATGGAGAGAGAGGAGGAAGAGAAGGATGGAGAGAGAGGAGGAAGAGAAGGTTGGAGAGAGAGGAGAGAGAGGAGGAAGAGAAGGATGGAGAGAGAGGAGGAAGAGAAGGTTGGAGAGAGAGGAGGAAGAGAAGGATGGAGAGAGAGGAGGAAGAGAAGGATCGAGAGAGAGGAGGAAGAGAGAACTGAAGAGAAAAAGCAGAAGACATGGATGTGGAAAGAGACACCTGGAAGGTGAGGGAAAGGAAGACGAGGGGAGAGAGAGCGAGCTATTGGGTGAAAAACCACAGTGTGACATCACAGCAGCAAAATGTTTTATTTTTTTTCACCGGGTAGGCCAGTTGAGAGGAAGTTCTCATTTACAACTATTTACAACTGCGTCCTGGCCAAGATAAAGCAAAGCAGTGCGACAAAATCAACAACACAGTTACACATGGGATAAACAAACGTACAGTCAATAACACAATATAAAACTATACAGTGTGTGCAAATGTAGAAGATTAGGGAGGTAAGGCAATAAATAGGCCATAGTGGAGAAATAATTACAATTTAGCATTAACACTGGAGTGACGGATGTGCAGATGATGATGTGCAAGTAGAGATACCGGGGTGCAAAAGAGCAACAAAAAATAACAATATGGGGATGAGGTAGTTGGTTGGGCTATTTACAGATGGGCTGTGTACAGGTGCAGTGATCGGTAAGCTGCTCTGACAGCTGATGCTTATTATAGTTAGTGATTTTGTGACCTGTTGCCACAACAAAATGGCAACCAGTGAAGAACAAACACCATTGTAAATACAACCCATATTTATGTTGATTTATTTTCCCTTTTGTACTTTAACTATTTGCACATCGTTACGACTCTGTATATATACAGAATATGACATTTGTCTATTCCTTTGAAACTTCTGAGTGTAATGTTTACTATTCATTTTTGATTGATTATTTCACTTTTGTTTTTTTATCTGTTTCACATGTTTCCCATGAAGCCCTTTGAACTGAATTGATATCAGAGTACTGAGAGAGGGAAGGAGAGAGAGATATCAGATTACTGAGAGAGGGAAGGAGAGAGAGAGATCAGATTACTGAGAGAGGGAGGGAGAGAGAGAGATCAGATTACTGAGAGAGGGAAGGAGAGAGAGAGATATCAGATTACTGAGAGAGGGAAGGAGAGAGAGATATCAGATTACTGAGAGAGGGAAGGAGAGAGAGAGATATCAGATTACTGAGAGAGGGAAGGAGAGAGAGATATCAGATTACTGAGAGAGGGAAGGAGAGAGAGAGATATCAGATTACTGAGAGAGGGAAGGAGAGAGAGAGATATCAGATTACTGAGAGAGGGAAGGAGAGAGAGAGATATCAGATTACTGAGAGAGGGAAGGAGAGAGAGATATCAGATTACTGAGAGAGGGAAGGAGAGAGAGAGATATCAGATTACTGAGAGAGGGAAGGAGAGAGAGAGATATCAGATTACTGAGAGAGGGAATGAGAGAGAGATATCAGATTACTGAGAGAGGGAAGGAGAGAGAAACAGAGAGGAGGGGGGTCTGGCTAGACAGGCTAGCCTGTTGTTCAGACAGACAGAGAGTGGAGGGGATTCTACCTTGGTGGGATAGGAGAGAGGAGGGGGGTCTGACTAGTCAGCCTACCCTGTGGTTCAGACAGACAGAGAGGTAAGCACTGTGGAGATTCTACCTTGTAGGGATAGGAGAGAGGAGGGGGGTCTGGCTAGTCAGGCTACCCTGTTGTTCAGACAGACAGAGAGTGGAGGGGATTCTACCTTGGTGGGATAGGAGAGAGGAGGGGGGTCTGGCTAGACAGGCTACCCTGCGGTTCAGACAGACAGTGAGGTAAGCACTGTGGGGATTCTACCTTGGTGGGATAGGAGAGAGGAGGGGGTCTGGCTAGACAGGCTACCCTGTGGTTCAGACAGACAGTGAGGTAAGCACTGTGGGGATTCTACCTTGGTGGGATAGGAGAGAGGAGGGGGGTCTGGCTAGACAGGCTACCCTGTGGTTCAGACAGACAGTGAGGTAAGCACTGTGGAGATTCTACCTTGGTGGGATAGGAGAGAGGAGGGGGGTCTGGCTAGACAGGCTACCCTGTGGTTCAGACAGACAGAGAGGTAAGCGCTGTGGGGATTCTACCTTGTAGGGATAGGAGAGAGAGGGAGGTCTGGCTAGTCAGGCTACCCTGCGGTTCAGACAGACAGAGAGGTAAGCACTGTGGGGACTCTACCTTGTAGGGATAGGAGAGAGGAGGGGGGTCTGACTAGACAGGCTACCCTGTGGTTCAGACAGGCAGAGAAGTAAGCACTGTGGGGATTCTACCTTGGTGGGATAGGAAGGAAAACAGGTCTGTGGTTCTGGGGAGAGAGAGGTAGCTCCCTGACACACTGAGCCCCCAACACACACCCCACTGACTTTCTGATTATGTCAACTTGAAACCTGATTAAATATCACTGCTTTTCCATCCTACTGCAGTCTGTATAAACCGTATTAAAGTATTAAATATCACTGCTTTTCCATCCTACTGCAGTCTGTATAAACCGTATTAAAGTATTAAATATCACTGCTTTTCCATCCTACTGCAGTCTTAAAGAAGACTGTCTGAAGAACAATGATCCTACTGTGTTATTCTGCTGAGCATATGGTGTACAAAGCATTAACAACACCTTCCCCCCCACCAGCCCCCTTTTCCCCTCAGAACAGCTTCAACTCGTCGGGTCATGGACTCTACAAGGTGTCAGTGTTCCACAGGGATGCTGGCCATGTTGACTCCAATGTTCCCACGGTTGTGTCAAGTGGTACATGTGCAAGTAGAGATACTGGTGTATCACCTGTATATAGCCTCCACATTGACTCTGTACCGGTACCCCCTGTATAGAGCCTCCACATTGACTCTGTACCGGTACCCCCTGTATATAGCCTCCACATTGACTCAGGACTGGTACCCCCTGTATATAGCCTCCACATTGACTCTGTACTGGTACCCCCTGTATAGAGCCTCCACATTGACTCTGTACCGGTACCACATTGACTCTGTACTGGTACCACCTGTATATAGCCTCCACATTGACTCAGGACTGGTACCCCCTGTATATAGCCTCCACATTGACTCAGGACTGGTACCCCCTGTATATAGCCTCCACATTGACTCTGTACCGGTACCCCCTGTATAGAGCCTCCACATTGACTCTGTACCGGTACCACCTGTATATAGCCTCCACATTGACTCAGGACTGGTACCCCCTGTATATAGCCTCCACATTGACTCTGTACTGGTACCACCTGTATATAGCCTCCACATTGACTCTGTACTGGTACCACCTGTATATAGCCTCCACATTGACTCTGTACCGGTACCCCCTGTATATAGCCTCCACATTGACTCAGTACTGGTACCCCCTGTATATAGCCTCCACATTGACTCAGTACTGGTACCACCTGTATATAGCCTCCACATTGACTCAGTACTGGTACCACCTGTATATAGCCCCCACATTGACTCAGTACTGGTACCACCTGTATATAGCCTCCACATTGACTCAGTACTGGTACCACCTGTATATAGCCTCCACATTGACTCTGTACTGGTACCACCTGTATATAGCCTCCACATTGACTCTGTACTGGTACCACCTGTATATAGCCTCCACATTGACTCAGTACTGGTACCACCTGTATATAGCCTCCACATTGACTCAGTACTGGTACCACCTGTATATAGCCTCCACATTGACTCAGTACTGGTACCACCTGTATATAGCCTCCACATTGACTCAGTACTGGTACCACCTGTATATAGCCTCCACATTGACTCAGTACTGGTACCACCTGTATATAGCCTCCACATTGACTCAGTACTGGTACCACATGTATAGAGCCTCGCTACTGTTATTTTCACTGTCATTTTACAGTTTTTCTATTGGTTTTTTATTTATTTATTTATCTATAGTTTACCTAATACCTATTTTTTCCTTAAAAATTGCACTGTTGGTTAGGGCTTGTAAGTAAGCATTTCACTGTAAGGTCTACACCTGTTGTATTCGTAGCACGTGACAAATAAACATTGATTTGATTTGATAACACTAGTTAGGGAGCGCATCCAGAATTAGAGAGCATTTCTCCAAACCGACTGAGAAGCCATTTTAGGACAGGCACAGTGGTTTGACCTGTTGACCTTTACCTTCAACTATACATACTCCTATTGACCCCTGACCCTACAGTCAGGTGACGGGAGACGGAGAGCACATAAGTCAACAGCAGAAAGAGGAAACCCTCCACCATTATAGGACAGGTACCTTTTCCATCAAATTCAGTCTGTAAATACTCCTTCCTGTTGACCCCTGAACCTTGACATCTGCCTTCCGAGGATAGTGTCACCACAGTCGAAGAGTACACCTACACTTCCCATTTCTCTGAAGCTACTCCAAACATAAATACCCCTGACCTCTGACCCCTGACCCCAGTGACAGATTCTAAGGAGAGGAGGATGAGTGATAGTAGCAGGGAGAAACGTACTAGATAGATATCTCCTTGACTGTGAAAGAGGAGAGGGAGATGACAGAGGGTAGGCCAGAGGGCTAGGTGGAATACTCCTCTCTAGATTTACAGACAGACTGCAAACGCTGAAATGTCTGAAGTGACGGATTGTAACTCTTGTGGATGATCCTTTCAGTCTTAAAGTAATTTACTACAACCATGGTTAGGTTACTGTATAGCACTCCTCTGGAGAGAGTGAGAGAGTGAGAGACTGAGAGAGTGAGAGAGTGAGAGATTGAGAGACTGAGAGGCTGAGAGACTGAGAGACTGAGAGGCTGAGAGGCTGAGAGAGTGAGAGAGTGAGAGAGTGAGAGACTGAGAGAGTGAGAGAGTGAGAGATTGAGAGACTGAGAGAGTGAGAGACTGAGAGACTGAGAGGCTGAGAGGCTGAGAGGCTGAGAGGCTGAGAGGCTGAGAGGCTGAGAGACTGAGAGACTGAGAGGCTGAGAGACTGAGAGACTGAGAGGCTGAGAGGCTGAGAGACTGAGAGGCTGAGAGGCTGAGAGAGTGAGAGACTGAGAGACTGAGCGGCTGAGAGACTTAGTGCTAACAGGTCTCTTGGGAGGGTTGGAGAAAACATTCAGATTGGCTCCTTAACCTGCTGTGTCCCTCTGGAGGGGTTAGTGTCATCATTACTACCTGTCGCCCTGAACACCAGACCACAGAGATGTTACTACCTGTCACCCTGAACACCAGGCCACAGAGATGTTACTACCTGTCACCCTGAACACCAGACCACAGAGATGTTACTACCTGTCACCCTGAACACCAGGCCACCAGCAGAGATGTTACTACATGTCACCCTGAACACCAGACCACAGAGATGTTACCACCTGTCACCCTGAACACCAGACCACAGAGATGTTACTACCTGTCACCCTGAACACCAGACCACAGAGATGTTACTACCTGTCGCCCTGAACACCAGACCACAGAGATGTTACTACCTGTCACCCTGAACACCAGACCACAGAGATGTTACCACCTGTCACCCTGAACACCAGACCACAGAGATGTTACTACCTGTCACCCTGAACACCAGACCACAGAGATGTTACTACCTGTCACCCTGAACACCAGACCACAGAGATGTTACTACCTGTCACCCTGAACACCAGACCACAGAGATGTTACTACCTGTCACCCTGAACACCAGACCACAGAGATGTTACAACCTGTCACCCTGAACACCAGACCACAGAGATGTTACTACCTGTCACCCTGAACACCAGACCACAGAGATGTTACTACCTGTCACCCTGAACACCAGACCACAGAGATGTTACTACCTGTCACCCTGAACACCAGACCACAAGCAGACAGCAACATTATCCAACACATCTCTCTCTAGTTCTACCTCCACCTTCTCTTAATTCAGACAGTGTTGACACGGACAGTTAAATGACTTCCATTGTCATTGTCTACATATGACAACAATGGTGGGACCAACATCAATAAGACGTCAATAATAATAATAGTATTTGAAATGGGATTACCATTAACAACAACTACAACAGCAATATTAATCAGAACAACAATACATTAAAGCAACAGTAGTAGACCAGTCTCAACATGACTGAGAAGACCCTCATCCTGTGATGATAAGGTCCAGACTGTCAGTTATTCTAGACAGGTCTGTGATGATAAGGTACAGACTGTCAGTTATTCTAGACAGGTCTGTGATGATAAGGTCAAGACTCTGTTGTTCTAGACAGGTCTGTGCTGATAAGGTCAAGACTCTGTCTGTTGTTCTAGACAGGTGTGTGATGATAAGATACAGACTGTCTGTTATTCTAGACAGGTCTGTGATGATAAGGTACAGACTGTTGTTATTCTAGACAGTTCTGTGATGATAAGGTCACGACTGTCTGTTATTCTAGACAGGTCTGTGATGATAAGGTCAAGACTCTGTTATTCTAGACAGGTGTGTGTGTAATACGCTCCTGTCTTTTTGCCTGTCTACCAGCATGTTTGTCTACCAGCATGTTTGTCTGACTGCCTGTTTGTCTGACTGCCTGTTTGTCTACCAGCATGTTTGTCTACCAGCCTGTTTGTCTACCTGCCTGTTTGCCTACCAGCCTGTTTGTCTACCAGCCTGTTTGTCTACCAGCCTGTTTGTCTACCAGCCTGTTTGTCTGACTGCCTGTTTGTCTACCAGCCTGTTTGTCTACCAGCATGTTTGTCTACCAGCCTGTTTGTCTACCAGCCTGTTTGTCTGACTGCCTGTTTGTCTACCAGCCTGTTTGTCTACCAGCCTGTTTGTCTGACTGCCTGTTTGTCTACCAGCCTGTTTGTCTACCAGCATGTTTGTCTACCAGCCTGTTTGTTTACCAGCCTGTTTGTCTGACTGCCTGTTTGTCTACCAGCTTGTTTGTCTACCAGCCTGTTTGTCTGACTGCCTGTTTGTCTACCAGCCTGTTTGTCTGACTGCCTGTTTGTCTGGCTGCCTGTTTGTCTACCAGCCTGTTTGTCTGACTGCCTGTTTGTCTGACTGCCTGTTTGTCTGTTGTTTATTTATTTATTCAATAGGATCCCCATTAGCAGAAGCAGCAGCTGCTCTTCCTGGGGTCCACAAGGAAGTGTAACAGCCTCTCCGGTTCACTGTTTTCTGTACTGACCTCAACCTCCTCACAGAGTCTTCCAGTCCTCAGTGAACGCTCTTCCCTCTGCTTGTCTTCCCCTTCCGTTTTTAAACAGGCCTTGACGTAGATCTCTGATTTGAACCCTTCGACCAGGGAGCTACAAAATGGCTGAAGAAGTGTAAACAAACGTGTAGGCTCTGTTTCACCCATGTTAGAGGACAGGACTTGGAAACAGTCATGTGACCCTAGATGTGTTCTTGAACACTGTTTTATTTTCCAGATCAGAAGTTGTTTGGTTGGGTGACAGGTTTAGAGGTCAGACTCTACAGTGCTAAAGCGGTCTATATTCTCAGAAGGCTTTTTATACTGCAGTCAGTCACTCCCCACCTCCGGCCCTTCCAAGACATAAATACCCGGTGTCAATGTGTCCTGCGTGCTGGTGAGTGGAGGGACGGTCACACCTCTTCTCCTGCTCTCATCCTCCTCCCCACTCCTCCGTCATTCCCCTCATTCCTCCAACC
>NC_092096.1:15531849-15536849 GCF_045679555.1 Salvelinus alpinus
AGGAGCTATGTTAGGAACTAGGGGTTATGTTAGGAACTAGGAGCTATGTTAGCAACTAGGAGCTATAGTAGGAACTAGGAGCTATAGTAGGAACTAGGAGCTATGTTAGGATCTAGGAGCTATAGTAGGAACTAGGAGCTATGTTAGGATCTAGGAGCTATGTTAGGATCTAGGAGCTATAGTAGGAACTAGGAGCTATAGTAGGAACTAGGAGCTATAGTAGGAACTAGGAGCTATAGTAGGAGCTAGGAGCTATAGTATGAGTATGTGCTGTGTGTGGAGACTAGCTAGCTAGCTGCCAATACACTCAGTAAACAAAACATAAACTCACATACTGGTAAATGCCAAAATAAAGGAAACTCTTGGGTAAATGACAGATAGCATGTACACTACCGTTCAAAGGTTTGTGGTAACTTACACATTTCCTTGCTTTTGAAAGAAAAGCTAATTTTCTGTATCAAATTGATCAGAAATACAGTGCAGCTTCATTAAATAGCACCGGCAAAACACCCGTCTCAACGTCAACAGTGAAGAGGTGACTCTGGGATGCTGGTGCTTCCACACAGGTGTGGTTCCTGAGTTAATTAAGCAATTCATATCCCATCATGCTTAGAGTCATGTATAAAAATGCCCAGGTCCCCATTGTTTTGTCTTCCATGGATAGAAGAAGAGATCTCAGTGACTTTGAAAGAGGAGTCTCAAAGGAACATAGGGGGGTTAAAGGGTGTGTGTGTGTGTGTGTGTGTGTGTGTGTGTGTGTGTGTGTGTGTGTGTGTGTGTGTGTGTGTGTGTGGTGTGTGTGTGTGTGTGTGTGTGTGTGTGTGTGTGTGTGTGTGTGTGTGTGTGTGTGTGTGTGGTGTGTGTGTGTGTGTGTGTGTGTGTGTGTGTGTGTGTGTGTGTGTGTGTGTGTGTGTGTGTGTGTGTGTGTGTGTGTGTGTGTGTGTGTGTGTGTGTGTGTGTGTGTGTGTGTGGTGTGTGTGTGTGTGTGTGTGTGTGTGTCTGTGTGTGTGTGTGTGTCAGTCACCAGATCTCAACCCAATTGAACATTTCTGGTAGATTCTGGAGCGGCGCCTGAGACCACCGTCAACAAAACACCAAATGATGAAATGTCTGGTGGAAGAATGGTGTCACATCCCTCCAATAGAGTTCCAGACACTTGTAGAATCTATGTCAAGGTGCATCGATGCTGTTCTGGCTGGTGCTGACCCAACGCCCTAGTAAGACACTTCATAGTTCCTCTATTTTGGCAGTTACCTGAACATACAGTACATGCTTTAGATTATCACACACACACACACACACACACACACACACACACACACACACACACACACACACACACACACACACACACACACACACACACACACACACACACACACACACACACACACACACACACACACACACACACACACACACACCGATCATTAAGACCTGTGGAGTATTGAGTTGGAGGAAACAATGTAACCACACAGTCAAAGGGAATACATGTAACATTGTGTTTAATATACATCTGGAAAGAATCAACAGCTGTCCTTCACAAGTCATGATAAAACACTTATTGTCTATAAGGAAAATCATTCTATTTCATCATCTTGACAATTTGTGCATTATTTGTGTGTGGTTGTTTTAGTGTGTGTGTGTGTGTGTGTGTGTGTGTGTGTGTGTGTGTGTGTGTGTGTGTGTGTGTGTGTGTGTGTGTGTGTGTGTGTGTGTGTGTGTGTGTGTGTGTGTGTGTGTGTGTGTGTGTGTGTGTGTGTGTGTGTGTGTGTGTGTGTGTGTGTGTGTGTGCGCGCGCGTGCGTGCGTGCGTGCGTGCGTGTGTGTGTTTATTTGTGAAAGAACACAGAGGGTGGCGAAAGAGAACCAAAACACTCACCTTCCAAAATACCAGCCACCAACCCCAACGCCCAAACCAAAACGGACAAAAATAATCTATCCTAACATAAAGAAACGGAGAGGAAGAACTGTTGGTGTAATCCTCACATCGATCTCCGGCCGGCAGCAACAACCAATCACATTTAAAAAGGAACGATTGTAGAAAAAAAGGAAGGTGAAAAATGAATGAGGAGAGAGGATGAGGAAGTCCTTTGGAGGAAGATAAGTTTAATCCTTAGAGAGGTCGGTTTGTTGCCATGACGAGGTTAGCCTCCCCCAGTATGAATATATCCAGTACAGTACATCTGCCTCCCAGTATAGTCTCTCCCAGTATAGTCTCTCCCAGTCCAGTCCAGTACAGGGATAGTGTTTCCGCCTGCCCGTCTGCCTGCTAGCCCTTCTGTGTCGCTATGTTTCTGATTCCTCTGCTCCAGCGTGCGCCAGTATCCAGAGGCTGTCTTTTTGCGTGTGTGTGAGAGCGAGAGAGAGAGAGAGGGGGGGGGGGTTGTGTATTTGTGTGCAGTCGTGCATGCGGCAGGAGTGTGTGTGTGTGTGAGGCGCAGCTTGTCAAAAATAGTAACATTAGAGTGTTGCTTCTGTCTGAGCTGCCGAGGGAGGGAGGGAGGGAGGGAGGGAGGGAGGGAGGGAGGGAGGGAGGGAGGGAGGGAGAGTCAGCTGATCTCACAGCAGATATGCATCTTCCTCCAGGCTGTTCTCTCCTCCTTTTCCCCTCTTTGTAGTATTCTATCGTTTTGTTCCATTCGCTCTTTTGATTCATTTCATTTTCTCAGTCCCTCATGTTAGGTGGTAGGCTGGCTCTGCATGTATCGGTTTGTGTGAGTGTCCGCCTGTGTGAGTGTTCGCGTTTGCCTGTGCAAGTGTTTGCGTGTGTGTGTGTGTGTGTGTTTGGCAACGGGTAGACAGGGAAAGACGAGCTGTTTGCTAGAGTCATTGAGAAAGAGAGGGATGGGTTTTTTAAATGGAGGACAAACAGAGAGAGATGGATGAGAGCGCCATAGGAGAGAGGAAGAGAGAGAGA
Organism: Salvelinus alpinus; assembly: GCF_045679555.1. NCBI lineage: Eukaryota > Metazoa > Chordata > Actinopteri > Salmoniformes > Salmonidae > Salvelinus > Salvelinus alpinus. The sequence continues at coordinate 15,534,769 of NC_092096.1, forward strand.
GGAAGGTGCGGAGAGGTGGAAGAAGAGTGAGAGCAGGTGGCATTTAGGGTAAAGGAACTGGCATGTGCGTGCGTGAGTGTGTGTGTGTGTGTGTGTGTGTTGTGAGATGGGTAATGTGTGTTCCTGTGAGACAGAGAACAGGACTGTGTGCTTCTCATCACCAGCTGAACATGGCTGCTACTGACAGGCTGGACACACAGGGAAACCTCTGTTGTTTATTTATATGTGGTAGAGAGAGAGAATGATATAGAATGATATAGAGAATGATAGAGAATGCTATAGAATGATATAGAGAATGATATAGAATGATATAGAATGATACAGAGAATGATATAGATTGATAGAGAGAATGATAGAGAGAATGATATAGATTGATATAGATGATAGAGCGAATGATACAGAGAATGATATAGAATGATAAAGAGAATGATATAGAATGATATAGAGAATGATAGAGGATGATATAGCTTGATAGAGAATGATATAGAATGATATAGAGAATGATATAGAATGATATAGAGAATGATAGATAGAATGATATAGAATTATATAAGATGATATGGAATGATATAGAATGATACAGAGAATGATACAGAGAATGATATAGAATGATACAGAGAGAATGATATAGAATGATAGAGAGAATGATAGAGAGAATGATATAGAATGATATAGAGACTGATATAGAATGATATAGAATGATAGAGAGAATGATACAGAATGATATAGTATGATAGAGAGAATGATATAGAATGATAGAGAGAATGATATAGTATGATAGAGAGAGAATGATATAGTATGATATAGAGAATGATATAGAGAGAATGATATAGAGAATGATAGAGAGAATGATAGAGAGAATGATATAGCATGATAGAATGATAGAGAGAACGATAGAGAGAATGATAGAGAGAATGATAGAGAGAATGATACAGAGAATGTTACAGAGAATGATATAGAATGATATAGAGAATGATATAGAATGATATAGAGAATGATATAGATTGATAGAGAGAATGATATTTCTGTACATGAGTTCTGTACAGTTTAGAGATGTCCTGATGCAGTATAGTGCAGTTATTTAGTGTACAGTTCAGAGATGTCCTGATGCAGTATAGTGCAGTTATTTAGTGTACAGCTCAGAGATGTCCTGATGCAGTATAGTGCAGTTATTTAGTGTACAGCTCAGAGATGTCCTGATGCAGTGTGTCACTTAGAGTGTGTAGTCCTCTAGTCTTTATGGCGCAGATGGCCGGTTGGGGGGGTCACGCCACGGGGAAATGAAAGTGTTTATCTGGCAGGTGGTTTTGGTCGTGATTGACATGAACCGCCTGCCAGAGGAGAGTTTTAGTAGAGTCCTGATGGTGGAGGGGCCTTTGTGAGTCAAATCTGCTGTAGAACTGGTCTAGTTGATTGGGCAGTGGGGGGAGGGGGGGGCGTTGGGTTTGTAGTTGGTGATCTTCTGTAATCCTTTCCAGACAGGCGTGGGGTTACAGAAGAAGTGTTGTTCTGCCTGACCTCATGCTGCTGTTTGGCTGCATTCATCCTGAGGAGCAGATTATACCGTGTCCTGCTATCTCTTTAATAACAGACTAATATGTGTTAGAGAAGAGGAGAGGAGAGGAGAGGAGAGGAGAGGAGAGGAGAGGAGAGGAGAGGAGAGGAGAGGAGAGGAGAGGAGAGGAGAGGAGAGGAGAGGAGAGGAGAGGAGAGGAGAGGAGAGCTCCGCCCAGTGACAGAAGAGATGCAGCTCCAGCCAGTGACAGCAGAGATGAATCTCCGCTCAGAGACAGTAGAGATGAAGCTCCACCCAGAGATGAAGCTCCACCCAGAGACAGTAGAGAGGAAGCTCTGCTACCTTTCCTAATAACGGCAGCAACACTCAAGCTAAATCTAGGCCACCTTTTAAGTTAGAAGGTGAATAGCTCCCACCATTCATCTTACCCCATCGGCTGCCCTTCATGTGTGGGGGGAGGTGGGGGGGTTAGTTACAGGACAGTAATAAAATGTTTATTAATGGTTAGTTACAGCACAGTAATAAAACGTTCATTAATGGTTAGTTACAGGACAGTAATAAAACT
>NC_092096.1:15546849-15549349 GCF_045679555.1 Salvelinus alpinus
CCAGACATGTACTTCTGGCATTCTATGTTCCAAGATCCACGTTCTATAGAACATCAGAAGGTTCCAGAACCTAGGTACCATTTGAGATGAATTCTGAGTAGTGTGGCTGGGTATGAAATGACTCCCTATTCCCTGTATAGTGCACTACTTTTTGGCCAGGGAATAGGGCGCCATTTTGACGCTGCCTGATACACCCAGAGACCAGCTGCTTTATGAGAGACAACAGAGACCAGCTGCTTTATGAGAGACAACAGAGACCAGCTGCTTTATGAGAGCCAGCAGAGACCAGCTGCTTTATGAGAGACAACAGAGTCCAGCTGCTTTATGAGAGACAACACAGACCAGCTGCTTTATGAGAGACAACAGAGACCAGCTGCTTTATGAGAGACAACAGAGTCCAGCTGCTTTATGAGAGACAACAGAGACCAGCTGCTTTATGAGAGTCAACAGAGACCAGCTGCTTTATGAGAGACAACAGAGACCAGCTGCTTTATGAGAGCCAACAGAGACCAGCTGCTTTATGAGAGACAACAGAGACCAGCTGCTTTATGAGAGACAACAGAGACCAGCTGCTTTATGAGCGACAACAGAGTCCAGCTGCTTTATGAGAGACAACGGAGACCAGCTGCTTTATGAGAGACAACAGAGACCAGCTGCTTTATGAGAGACAACAGAGACCAGCTGCTTTATGAGAGACAACAGAGACCAGCTGCTTTATGAGCGACAACAGAGACCAGCTGCTTTATGAGAGACAACAGAGACCAGCTGCTTTATGAGAGACAACAGAGACCAGCTGCTTTATGAGAGACAACAGAGACCAGCTGCTTTATGAGAGACAACAGAGACCAGCTGCTTTATGAGCGACAACAGAGACCAGCTGCTTTATGAGAGACAACAGAGACCAGCTGCTTTATGAGAGACAACAGAGACCAGCTGCTTTATGAGAGACAACAGAGACCAGCTGCTTTATGAGAGACAACAGAGACCAGCTGCTTTATGAGAGACAACAGAGACCAGTGATGATGAAGTCATGGTAGAACAAGTCTGCTTCCAGTGTGTGTGTGTGTGTGTGTGTGTGTGTGTGTGTGTGTGTGTGTGTGTGTGTGTGTGTGTGTGTGTGTGTGTGTGTGTGTGTGTGTGTGTGTGTGTTTGTGTGTGTGTGTGTGTGTGTGTGTGTGTGCGCGCGTGTGCACACGTGCGAGAGAAAGACTCTGGGGCCTCCTCATAACACACTAGAGCAGTATGGTGTATAGGCCGTCTGAACACACTTGTGTGTGTGTGTGAAAAACAGAGAGGTAATGAATCAAACACTATGGCCTCATTCCAAATGTCCTTTCTCGTCTGATTGGGGAGACTCAGCAGAGAGTTGAGGTGAGGTGCAGCAGAGAGACAGGGAGTTGAGGCAAGGTGCAGCAGAGAGACAGGGAGTTGAGGCAATGTGCAGCAAAGAGACAGAGAGTTGAGGCAAGGTGCAGCAGGGAGACAGGGAGTTGAGGCAAGGTGCAGCAGAGAGACAGGGAGTTGAGGCAATGTGCAGCAGAGAGACAGAGAGTTGAGGCAAGGTGCAGCAGAGAGACAGAGAGTTGAGGCAAGGTGCAGCAGAGAGACAGAGATTTGAGGCAAGGTGCAGCAGAGAGACAGGGAGTTGAGGCAAGGTGCAGCAGAGAGACAGAGAGTTGAGGCAAGGTGCAGCAGAGAGACAGGGAGTTGAGGCAAGGTGCAGCAGAGAAAAGGAGAGTTGAGGCAAGGTGCAGCAGAGAGACAGAGAGTTGAGGCAAGGTGCAGCAGAGAGACAGGGAGTTGAGGCAAGGTGCAGCAGAGAGACAGGGAGTTGGGGCAATGTGCAGCAGAGAGACAGAGAGTTGAGGCAAGGTGCAGCAGAGAGACAGAGAGTTGAGGCAAGGTGCAGCAGAGAGACAGAGATTTGAGGCAAGGTGCAGCAGAGAGACAGGGAGTTGAGGCAAGGTGCAGCAGAGAGACAGAGAGTTGAGGCAAGGTGCAGCAGAGAGACAGGGAGTTGAGGCAAGGTGCAGCAGAGAAAATGAGAGTTGAGGCAAGGTGCAGCAGAGAGACAGAGAGTTGAGGCGAGGTGCAGCAGAGAGACAGAGAGTTGAGGCGAGGTGCAGCAGAGAGACAGAGAGTTGAGGTGCAGCAGAGAGACAGAGAGTTGAAGCGAGGTGCAGTAGAGAGACAGAGAGTTGAGGCGAGGTGCAGCAGAGAGACAGAGAGTTGAGGCGAGGTGCAGCAGAGAGACAGAGAGTTGAGGCGAGGTGCAGCAGAGAGACAGAGAGTTGAGGCGAGGTGCAGCAGAGAGACAGAGAGTTGAGGCGAGGTGCAGCAGAGAGACAGAGAGTTGAGGCAAGGTGCAGCAGAGAGACAGAGAGTTGAGGTGCAGCAGAGAGACAGAGAGTTGAGGCGAGGTGCAGCAGAGAGACAGAGAGTTGAGGCAAGGTGCAGCAGAGAGACAGAGAGTTGAGGTGAGGTGCAGCAGAGAGACAGA
>NC_092096.1:15551849-15569854 GCF_045679555.1 Salvelinus alpinus
CCCTCTCCTCTCTCCTCTCTCCTCTCTCCTCTCTCCCCTCTCCTCTCTCTTCAATGCTATTACCCTCTCCTCTCTCCTCTCTCCTCTCTCCCCTCTCCTCTCTCTTCAATGCTATTACCCTCTCCTCTCTCCTCTCTCCTCTCTCCTCTCTCCTCTCTCCTCTCTCCTCTCTCCTCCCACCTCAATGCTATTATTCTCTCCTCTCACAGACAGACACAGACAAACAGACAGACAGACAGACAGACAGACAGGCGGGCGGACGGCTGGCTAGCAGGGAGTGTAGCAGTGAAAGGAGAACTGTGACATTGAACCAGAAATGGTAGAAGGGAAAACAAAATACCCCCTCATCATTCCATTGGTTGATAAGGGAGAGACAGAGGAAATGACATCAGCTGATGACCTCAAAGGGAGGAGAGGCTCTTCGGGGCTGACTTTGGGGTGGCAGAGAATGATGGCGTATATGGGAGTCTGTGTGCCTATTTTCCAAAATCAACATGTCCTCACCCACATCCCTCCAGACTCATATTTCACATTGGAAATATAGATGTTGACTCTAGTTGACTGTTTACACCACAGGCATTAAACTACAGAAGTTGTGTGGGGTCAGTGGCCAGACATGGAGGGGTCAACAGAGGTCAGACTGATATTGAGTCCCAAATGGCATCCTATTAACTTCATAGTGTCCAGGACTTATAGGTCTCCACATAGGGAATAGGGTATCAGGACCAATAGGGCTCCACATAGGGAATAGAGTATCAGGACCAATAGGACTCCACATAGGGAATAGAGTATCAGGACCCATAGGGCTCCACGTAGGGAATAGAGTATCAGGACCATAGGGCTCCACATAGGGAATAGAGTATCAGGACCAATAGGGCTCCACATAGGGAATAGAGTATCAGGACCAATAGGGCTCCACATAGGGAATAGAGTATCAGGACCAATAGGGCTCCACATAGGGAATAGAGTATCAGGACTCATAGGGCTCCACATAGGGAATAGAGTATCAGGACCAATAGGGCTCCACATAGGGAATAGAGTATCAGGACTCATAGGGCTCCACATAGGGAATAGAGTATCAGGACCAATAGGGCTCCACATAGGGAATAGAGGATCATTTGGGATGCAGCACAAAGAGCCACAGAAGGGTCAACAGAGGTCAGACTGACTCAGACCTCTCTCTCTCTCTTCCTTTATGTAACTCACAGAGAATAGTTAATTAGACTGAGTAAGGTGGTTAACAGCCTCGTAACACAGACAAGCAGAGAAGAGTTAATTAAACATTCAAAACGGACACATCAGATGACCAATTACCCAACTGAAGTAATTAGTTAGGAACTTATTTATTTTATATTTGCTGCCAACTTGCTCTTCATAAAAGTTCACAACCATAAAAGTTGTCTTACTTTATCCCGTCTGGCCTGTTTTCCAGAGCAGAGGGAGTAGTAAAACAGTCCTTTTAACTCACAAGGTGCCTTTTAACTCCCTGGACAGTTGGCTTAAATCCCTGGACAGTTGGCTTAAATCCCTGGACAGTTGGTTTAAATCCCTGGACAGTTGGCTTAAATCCCTGGGCAGTTGGTTTAAATCCCTGGGCAGTTGGTTTAAATCCCCGGACAGTTGGTTTAAATCCCCGGACAGTTGGTTAAAAATTGTATTTATTTATTTATTTAACCTTTATTTAACCAGGTAGGCTAGTTGAGAACAAGTTCTCATTTGCAACTGCGACCTGGCTAAGATAAAGCAAAGCAGTGTGACACAAACAACAACACAGAGTTACACATGGAATAAACAAAACATACAGTCAATAATACAGTAGAAAAATAAGTCTATATACAATGTGAGCAAATGAGGTGAGATAAGGGAGGTAAAGGCAAAAAAAGGCCATGGTGGCGAAGTAAATACAATATAGCAAGTAAAACACTGGAATGGTAGATTTGCAGTGGAAGAATGTGCAAAGTAGAGATAGAAATAATGGGGTGCAAAGGAGCTAAATAAATAAATAAATACAGTAGGGGGAGAGGTAGTTGTTTGGGCTAAATTATAGATGGGCTATGTACAGGTGCAGTGATCTGTGAGCTGCTCTGACAGCTGGTGCTTAAAGCTAGTGAGGGAGATAAGTGTTTCCAGCTTCAGAGATTTTTGCAGTTCGTTCCAGTCATTGGCAGCAGAGAACTGGAAGGAAAGACGACCAAAGGAGGAATTGGCTTTGGGGGTGACCGGTGAGATATACCTGCTGGAGCGCGTGCTACGAGTGGGTGCTGCTATGGTGACCAGTGAGCTGAGATAAGGCGGGGCTTTACCTAGCAGAGACTTGTAGATAACCTGTAGCCAGTGGGTTTGGCGACGAGTATGAAGCGAGTGCCAACAAACGAGAGCGTACAGGTCGCAATGGTGGGTAGTGTATGGGGCTTTGGTGACAAAACGGATGGCACTGTGATTTACTGCATCCAATTTGTTGAGTAGAGTGTTGGAGGCTATTTTATAGATGACATCACCGAAGTCGAGGATCGGTAGGATGGTCAGTTTTACGAGGGTATGTTTGGCAGCATGAGTAAAGGATGCTTTGTTGCAAAATAGGAAGCCGATTCTAGATTTAATTTTGGATTGGAGATGTTTTATGTTAGTCTAGAAGGAGAGTTTACAGTCTAACCAGACACCTAGGTATTTGTAGTTGTCCACATATTCTAAGTCAGAGCCGTCCAGAGTAGTGATGTTGGATGGGCGAGCAGGTGCGGGCAGTGATCGATTGAATAGCATGCATTTAGTTTAACTTGCGTTTAAGAGCAGTTGGAGGCCACGGAAGGAGAGTTGTATGGCATTGAAGCTCGTCTGGAGGTTAGTTAACACAGTGTCCAAAGAGGGGCCAGAAGTATACAGAATGGTGTCGTCTGCGTAGAGGTGTATCAGAGAATCACCAGCAGCAAGAGCAACAAATACCCGGACAGTTGGTTTAAATCCCTGGACAGTTGGTTTAATAAATCCCTGGACAGTTGGTTTAATAAATCCCTGGACAGTTGGTTTAAATCCCTGGACAGTTGGTTTAATAAATCCCTGGACAGTTGGTTTAATAAATCCCTGGACAGTTGGTTTAATAAATCTCCGGACAGTTGGTTTAAATCCCTGGACAGTTGGTTTAATAAATCCCTGGACAGTTGGTTTAATAAATCCCTGGACAGTTGGTTTAATAAATCCCTGGACAGTTTGTTTAAATCCCCGGACAGTTGGTTTAAATCCCTGGACAGTTGGTTTAAATCCCTGGACAGTTGGTTTACTAAATCCCTGGACAGTTGGTTTATTAAATCCCCGGACAGTTGGTTTAAATCCCTGGACTGTTGGTTTACTAAATCCCTGGACAGTTGGTTTATTAAATCCCTGGACAGTTTGTTTAAATCCCTGGACAGTTGGTTTATTAAATCCCTGGACAGTTGGTTTACTAAATCCCTGGACAGTTTGTTTAAATCCCTGGACAGTTGGTTTATTAAATCCCTGGACAGTTGGTTTACTAAATCCCTGGACAGTTGGTTTATTAAATCCCTGGACAGTTTGTTTAAATCCCTGGACAGTTGGTTTATTAAATCACTGGACAGTTGGTTTATTAAATCCCTGGACAGTTTGTTTAAATCCCTGGACAGTTTGTTTAAATCCCTGGACAGTTGGTTTATTAAATCCCTGGACAGTTTGTTTATTAAATACCTGGACAGTTTGTTTAAATCCCTGGACAGTTTGTTTAAATCCCTGGACAGTTGGTTTATTAAATCCCTGGACAGTTTGTTTATTAAATCCCTGGACAGTTTGTTTAAATCCCTGGACAGTTTGTTTAAATCCCTGAACAGTTGGTTTACTAAATCCCTGGACAGTTGGTTTATTAAATCCTTGGACATTTGGTTTATATTCCTGGGCAGTTGGCTAGGTGTTACATCGAAAGCACCAGACCAGGAGAGACCATTAATTCACACCCATTTTGCACTTCCTCTCCTCCACTTCTCCTCCACCTCTCCTCCACTTCTTCTCCACTTCTCCTCCCACTCTCCTTGTAGTGAAGACGTTGGGCACAGAAGCGCACATGGTTCCTGGGGTTATGTTGCTTCCTACAGGGGCCACTGGTCTGTCTGGGCCCTGGCACATCTAAGGCCTGAATGTGTGTGTGTGAGCCAGTCGATAATGTGTGTTTGTTTGGGCTCCAGGGCTGTGGTTAGAAGTAGTGCTCTATGTGTGTGTGAGCCAGTCGATAATGTGTGTTTGTTTGGGCTCCAGGGCTGTGGTTAGAAGTAGTGCTCTATGTGTGTGTGAGCCAGTCGATAATGTGTGTTTGTTTGGGCTCCAGGGCTGTGGTTAGAAGTAGTGCTCTATGTGTGTGTGAGCCAGTCGATAATGTGTGTTTGTTTGGGCTCCAGGGCTGTGGTTAGAAGTAGTGCTCTATGTGTGGAATTGGAGGTTATTGGTTTTCTTGTCATTGTGGATCTCTGAGGAGGGATGTCTGTTTTTAGGAACCCCCTCCACATAGGGGTGTTAATGTAACACTCTGTCTCCCAGTGGGACAGTCTGGGACCAGAGGGAGGGGCTCTCGCCTTCCTTTCATCCTCCTCTCCTCTCTTTCCCTTTGACCAACAGTGCTCCTGGGGCTTCCCATGATGCTCCTCTTCCTGTGTGAGCTACTTTGAACACAACTAGAAAGGATGAGAGAGTAAAAGAAAACGTTTGTATCTCTTTTCCTCTTTCCACCTCCCTCCCTCCCTCTCTCTCTCTCTCCCTCTCTCTCTGTGTGTGTCTCTCTCTCTCCCTTTACCCTCATCTCTCTCTCTCTCAATTCAATTCAATTCAATTCAATTCAAGGGGCTTTATTGGCATGGGAAACATGTGTTAACATTGCCAAAGCAAGTGAGGTAGGTAATATACAAAAGTCAAATAAACAATAAAAATGAACAGTAAACATTACACATACAGAAGTTTCAAAACAATAAAGACATTACAAATGTCATATTATATATATGCAGTGTTGTAACAATGTACAAATGGTTAAAGCACACAAGTTAAAATAAATAAACATAAATATGGGTTGTATTTACAGTGGTGTTTGTTCTTCACTGGTTGCCCTTTTCTTGTGGCAACAGGTCACAAATCTTGCTGCTGTGATGGCACACTGTGGAATTTCACCCAGTAGATATGGGAGTTTATCAAAATTGGATTTGTTTTCGAATTCCTTGTGGATCTGTGTAATCTGAGGGAAATATGTCTCTCTAATATGGTCATACATTGGGCAGGAGGTTAGGAAGTGCAGCTCAGTTTCCACCTCATTTTGTGGGCAGTGTGCACATAGCCTGTCTTCTCTTGAGAGCCATGTCTGCCTACGGTGGCCTTTCTCAATAGCAAGGCTATGCTCACTGAGTCTGTACATAGTCAAAGCTTTCCTTAAGTTTGGGTCAGTCACAGTGGTCAGGTATTCTGCCACTGTGTACTCTCTGTTTAGGGCCAAATAGCATTCTAGTTTGCTCTGTTTTTTTGTTAATTCTTTCCAATGTGTCAAGTAATTATCTTTTTGTTTTCTCATGATTTGGTTGGGTCTAATTGTGCTGTTGTCCTGGGGCTCTGTGGGGTGTGTTTGTGTTTGTGAACAGAGCCCTAGGACCAGCTTGCTTAGGGGACTCTTCTCCAGGTTCATCTCTCTGTAGGTGATGGCTTTGTTATGGAAGGTTTGGGAATCGCTTCCTTTTAGGTGGTTGTAGAATTTAACGGCTCTTTTCTGGATTTTGATAATTAGTGGGTATCGGCCTAATTCTGCTCTGCATGCATTATTTGGTGTTCTACGTTGTACACGGAGGATATTTTTGCAGAATTCTGCATGCAGAGTCTCAATTTGGTGTTTGTCCCATTTTGTGAAATCTTGGTTGGTGAGCGGACCCCAGACCTCACAACCATAAAGGGCAATGGGCTCTATGACTGATTCAAGTATTTTTAGCCAGATCCTAATTGGTATGTTGAAATTTATGTTCCTTTTGATGGCATAGAAGGCCCTTCTTGCCTTGTCTCTCAGATCGTTCACAGCTTTGTGGAAGTTACCTGTGGTGCTGATGTTTAGGCCGAGGTATGTATAGTTTTTTGTGTGCTCTAGGGCAACGGTGTCTAGATGGAATTTGTGGTCCTGGTGACTGGACCTTTTTTGGAACACCATTATTTTGGTCTTACTGAGATTTACTGTCAGGGCCCAGGTCTGACAGAATCTGTGCAGAAGATCTAGGTGCTGCTGTAGGCCCTCCTTGGTTGGTGACAGAAGCACCAGATCATCAGCAAACAGTAGACATTTGACTTCGGATTCTAGTAGGGTGAGACCGGGTGCTGCAGACTGTTCTAGTGCCCGCGCCAATTCGTTGATATATATGTTGAAGAGGGTGGGGCTTAAGCTGCATCCCTGTCTCACCCCACGACCCTGTGTGAAGAAATGTGTGTGTTTTTTGCCAATTTTAACCGCACACTTGTTGTTTGTGTACATGGATTTTATAATGTCATATGTTTTACCCCCAACACCACTTTCCATCAATTTGTATAGCAGACCCTCATGCCAAATTGAGTCGAAGGCTTTTTTGAAATCAACAAAGCATGAGAAGACTTTGCCTTTGTTTTGGTTTGTTTGGTTGTCAATTAGGGTGTGTAGGGTGAATACATGGTCTGTTGTACGGTAATTTGGTAAAAAGCCAATTTGACATTTGCTCAGTACATTGTTTTCATTGAGGAAATGTACGAGTCTGCTGTTAATGATAATGCAGAGTATTTTCCCAAGGTTACTGTTGACGCATATTCCACGGTAGTTATTGGGGTCAAATTTGTCTCCACTTTTGTGGATTGGGGTGATCAGTCCTTGGTTCCAAATATTGGGGAAGATGCCAGAGCTAAGGACGATGTTAAAGAGTTTTAGTATAGCCAATTGGAATTTGTTGTCTGTATATTTGATCATTTCATTAAGGATACCATCAACACCACAGGCCTTTTTGGGTTTGAGGGTTTTTATTTTGTCCTGTAACTCATTCAAGGTAATTGGAGAATCCAATGGGTTCTGGTAGTCTTTAATAGTTGATTCTAGGATTTGTATTTGATCATGTATATGTTTTTGTTCTTTATTCTTTGTTATAGAGCCAAAAAGATTGGAGAAGTGGTTTACCCATACATCTCCATTTTGGATAGATAATTCTTTGTGTTGTTGTTTGTTTAGTGTTTTCCAATTTTCCCAGAATTGGTTAGAGTCTATGGAGTCTTCAATTACATTGAGCTGATTTCTGACGTGCTGTTCCTTCTTTTTCCGTAGTGTATTTCTGTATTGTTTTAGTGATTCGCCATAGTGAAGGCGTAGACTCAGGTTTTCCGGGTCTCTATGTTTTTGGTTGGACAGGTTCCTCAATTTATTTCTTAGATTTTTGCATTCTTTATCAAACCATTTGTCATTGTTGTTCATTTTCTTCGGTTTTCTATTTGAGATTTTTAGATTTGATAGGGAAGCTGAGAGGTCAAATATACTGTTAAGATTTTCTACTGCCAAGTTTACACCTTCACTATTGCAGTGGAACATTTTACCCAGGAAGTTGTCTAAAAGGGATTGAATTTGCTGTTGCCTAATTGTTTTTTGGTAGGTTTCCAAACTGCATTCCTTCCATCTATAGCATTTCTTAATGTTACTCAGTTCCTTTGGCTTTGATGCCTCATGATTGAGTATTGCTCTGTTCAAGTAGACTGTGATTTTGCTGTGGTCTGATAGGGGTGTCAGTGGGCTGACTGTGAACGCTCTGAGAGACTCTGGGTTGAGGTCAGTGATAAAGTAGTCTACAGTGCTACTGCCAAGAGATGAGCTATAGGTGAACCTACCATAGGAGTCCCCTCGAAGCCTACCATTGACTATGTACATACCCAGCGTGCGACAGAGCTGCAGGAGTTGTGACCCGTTTTTGTTGGTTATGTTGTCATAGTTGTGCCTAGGGGGGCATATGGGGGAGGGAATGCTGTCACCTGCAGGCAGGTGTTTGTCCCCCTGTGTGCTGAGGGTGTCAGGTTCTTGTCCAGTTCTGGCATTTAGGTCGCCACAGACTAATACATGTCCCTGGGCCTGGAAATGATTGATTTCCCCCTCCAGGATGGAGAAGCTGTCTTTATTAAAGTATGGGGATTCTAGTGGGGGGATATAGGTAGCACACAGGAGGACATTTTTCTCTGTTAAGATAATTTCCTTTTGAATTTCTAGCCAAATGTAAAATGTTCCTGTTTTGATTAATTTAATGGAGTGAGTTAGGTCTGCTCTATACCAAATTAGCATTCCCCCTGAGTCCCTTCCCTGTTTCACACCTGGTAGTTTGGTGGATGGGACTACCAGCTCTCTGTAACCTAGAGGGCAACCAGTGGGTCCGTCTCCGCTATACCATGTTTCTTGCAGGATGACAATGTCTGCATTACCGATTTCTTTGGTGAAGTCCGTGTTCCTGCTCTTTAGGCCAAAGGCAGATGACCTCAGGCCTTGGATATTCCAGGATGATATAGTGAAGGCTTTTTGTTCCATAAAGTGTCCAATGTTGTTGGCCGTGTGGTTTGGCCTCAGGCCAGTAAGTGTGAGCAGAGCCTGCTGAGCATCTGGTACATGCCGTTGGCTTGGGCGAGTGTAAGAGTGGGGGTTGGGCCTGTTTGCCCGCTCACTACCTGGGCGTATGTGTGACTTCCATGTTGATGCTCTCTTTGCGGGGGTGGGGTGCATGGGGTGGGCAGGAGTGGCATAGGTCTGATCTGAGGGGGCCTAAATGGGGTGTGGGCATGGTTGATGTGGGGGGGTGTTGATTGGTTGGGGTGGGGGTGTGGATGTGTCTGGGGGTGCTGTGGTCTGGATGTAAGTCCTCTTGGCGTGGGTCCTCTATGTGTAGGTCCACGGGGGGGTCCTGCAGGTCTTGGAGGGTGTCTCGCTGGTCTGGGTGGGGTGTCTATTGATCTGTTGCTCCTGTGTGAAGTGTTGGGGCTGCGTTTGAGAGCGATGTCCTTTAGAGTCCGGACAAAGGTGGGCACTGCTGCCTTATAGAGGTGGACCTGGTCATAGAGGCTGTTCAAGTCCAGGGTGGAGTGGTGGGCCAGGAAAACATTTGGTTTTGAGGCACAGTCACGGGAAATGCTTGCGTTTACCCGCTGTATTGTAGCAGGGTGGAAGTCTTTTCGTGGTAGCAGGGTGGAGATAACCACTTGTGCATTGGGGAAAGTAGAAGAAGCTTTTTCAATCACTCCCTTCAGTGCTGTGGCCACCCTTTCCTGCTTTGCTCTCAGGTCGTTTGTGCCTGTGTGTATTATTATGTGGCTAGGTGAGCCTAGTTTGTCCTCAGACAGAAGGTCTAGGGCGCGCTGGGTGTTTGGACACCAGAGTTTAGACACACTGTGTTTGGGAAAAAGTTTTTTTTCTTCTATATATTTCCCATTTGAGTCCATAAGGAGAACAATCTGTGTCTTGTGTTTGTTCTCAGTGGGTGTGGGGGGGTTGTCAGGAGGGCTATCAGGGTGGCTGACAGGGGGGGTGCTCTCTCTCTCTCCCTTTACCCTCATCTCTCTCTCTCTCTCTCTCTCTCTCTCTCTCTCTCTCTCTCTCTCTCTCTCTCTCTCCCTTTACCCTCATCTCTCTCTCTCTCTCTCTCTCTCTCTCTCTCTCTCTCTCTCTCTCTCTCCCTTTACCCTCATCTCTCTCTCTCTCTCTCTCTCTCTCTCTCTCTCTCTCTCTCTCTCTCTCTCTCTCTCTCTCTCTCTCTCTCTCTTTACCCTCATCTCTCTCTCTCTCTTTACCCTCATCTCTCTCTCTCTCTCTCTCTCTCTCTCTCTCTCTCTCTCTCTCTCTCTCTCTCTCTCTCTCTCTCTCTCTCTCTCTCTCTCTCTCTCTCTCTCTCTCTCTCTCTCTCTCTCTCTCTCTATGTTGTTCATCTCCAGCAGATGCAGTATGAGGTCCGTAGGGAGACCCTGCTGAGTTTTATCAAGCGCACACAGACACACACACACACACACACACACACACACACCACACACAGACACACACACACACACATTTATAGCTCCACTCTAAATGGGGCGCTCCCACTCGCAATGATTTAAACATGTTCTTTTACTTTTCCTTGTTCCCTCCATACAACCACACCAACTTACATACAATCAAATCAAATCAAATGTGTCACATTCATGAAATACACACATGTGGTGTGTGCGCTTACAGTGAAATGCTTACTTACAAGCCCTTAACCAACAATGCAGTTTTAGGAAAAATACCACAAAAAAATCAGAAATGAAAGTAACAAATGATTAAAGAGCAGCAGTAAAATAACAATAGCGAGACTATATACAGGGGGTACCGGTACAAAGTCAATGTGCAGGGGCACCGGTTAGTCGAGGTAATTGTGGTAATATGTACATGTAGGTCGAGTTATTAAAGTGACTATGCATAGATAATAACAGAGAGTAGCAGCAGCATAGAAGAGGGGGTTTGGGGGCAATGCAGGGTGGCTGTTGTCTTTGACAATTTTTAAGGCCTTCCCCTCACACTGCCTGGTATAGAGGTCCTGGATGGCAGGCAGCTTGGCCCCAGTGATGTACTGAGCTGTACGCACTACCCTCTGTAGCGCCTTGCGGTCGGAGGCCGAGCAGTTGCCATAGCAGGCGGTGATGCAACCGGTCAGGATGCTCTCGATGGTGCAGCTGTAGAACCTTTTTTAGGATCTGAGGACCCATGCCAAATCTTTTTAGTCTCCTGAGGGGGAATAGGTTTTTTTGTGTCCTCTTCACGACTGTCTTGGTGTGCTTGGACCATGTTAGTTTGTTGGTGATGTGGACACCAAGGAACTTGAAGCTCTCAACCTGCTCCACTACAGCACCGTCGATGAGAATGGGGGCGTGCTCGGTCCTCCTTTTCATGTAGTCCACACCAACATAACAAGGCTTTTCTTATCCATCTCTCTCTACATCCATACAACCTCACCAACATAACAAGGCTTTTCCTCTCCATCTCTCTCTACATCCATACAACCTCACCAACATAACAAGGCTTTTCCTCTCCATCTCTCTCTACGTCCATACAACCTCACCAACATAACAAGGCTTTTCCTCTCCATCTCTCTCTACGTCCATACAACCTCTCCAACATAACAAGGCTTTTCCTCTCCATCTCTCTCTGCATCCGTCCATACAACCTCTCCAACATAACAAGGCTTTTCCTCTCCATCTCTCTACATCCATACAACCTCACCAACATAACAAGGCTTTTCCTCTCCATCTCTCTACATCCATACAACCTCACCAACATAACAAGGCTTTTCCTCTCCATCTCTCTCTACATCCGTCCATACAACCTCTCCAACATAACAAGGCTTTTCCTCTCCATCTCTCTCTACATCCATCCATACAACCTCTCCAACATAACAAGGCTTTTCCTCTCCATCTCTCTCTACATCCATACAACCTCACCAACATAACAAGACTCATATGACAGTTTCATGTTCATGTTTCAATGTTGATTTCATGTAATTCATAGATTGGAAATGTCAAATCAACTCCTTGTGTACAAAACCAAATCAAGGCGATTAGGAAAAGCAATCAAAGATGTTTCCTTGACTACGCAGCTCCGTTGGTCGGTCCGGCCGAATCGCTCTAATCTGGAATGCAGAACATTACTAGTGATGAAGCCCTGCGGAGGTTTATAAATCATCCAAGTCTAGATAAATTACCTAATAAACTGTATGTCTGCTGAACTGAACTGTGGCCACAATAGAGCTGTCCCTGGAGACACACACACGCACGCACGCGCACGCGCACGCGCACACAGGCACACACACACACAGACACACACACCACACACCACACAGACACACACACACACGCTCGCGCCTACACACACACACACCCACACACACACACACACACACACACACACACCACACACCACACAGACACACACACACACGCTCGCGCCTACACACACACACACCCACACACACACACACACACACACACACACACACACACACGACACACACACCACACACCACACACACACACACGCTCGCGCCTACACACACACACACACACACACCCACACACACACACACACACACACACACACACACACACACACACACACACACACACACACACACACACACACACACACACACACCATCATACATGCCGTCAACTGAACGCCACCCATGTGTCCATCCATTATGTTATATGTTTATAGAGAGTTTATCAACATGGCCGCCACACTTTGGCATTCGTCATCGTGAAGAAACCCATGAAAACATTACATAACCACCTCCATTTTGATGCGTCATCGTGAAGAAACCCATGAAAACATTACATAACCACCTCCATTTTGAATGAAAGAACTACACCCAGAGAACGACCCAATAGCAGATAACAGACTGTACTGGGTGTCTATTTTCAACCTGACAATACTGTGGACTAGAGACTGCTTGTGGCAAGATGGTGGATTTTAATTACATCTGCCGAGCATCAGGTAAAAACTCATGAAAATACGAGGTAATCACCTCCATCTTGAATCAAGGAAATACAGCCGTGTTCTAACCTGACAATACTGTAGACAAGGCTAGTTAATGGGGGTATTCAGATAACATCTGTCTAGTGTTGTTATTGAGTGAAGACAGCAGATGTGTTTTACTGTGTAGATGTCTTGACTGTTACTTCACAGACGACTGGACAAGTGTGTCTCTCTCTCTCTATGTCTCTCTCTCTCTCTCTCTCTCTCTCTCTCTCTCTCTCTCTCTCTCTCTCTCTCTCTCTCTCTCTCTCCATGTCTCTCTTTCTCTCTCCCTCCTTCCCCCTCTCTCTCTCCATGTCTCTCTCTCTCTCCATGTCTCTCTCCATGTCTCTCTCTCTCTCTCTCACGCTCTTTCTGTCTTTCTCTCTCTCTCTCTCTCTCTCTCTCTCTCTCTCACTCTCTCTCTCTCTCTCACTCTGTCTGTCTTTCTCTCTCTCTCTCTCTCTCTCTCTCTCTCTCTCTCGCTCTCTCTCTCTCTCTCTCTCTCTCACACGCTCTTTCTGTCTTTCTCCCTCTCTCTCTCTCTCTCTCTCCATGTCTCTCTTTCTCTCTCCCTCCTTCCCCCTCTCTCTCTCACACGCTCTTTCTGTCTTTCTCTCTCTCTCTCTCTCTCTCTCTCCATGTCTCTCTTTCTCTCTCCCTCCTTCCCCCTCTCTCTCTCCATGTCTCTCTCTCTCTCCATGTCTCTCTCCATGTCTCTCTCTCTCTCTCTCACGCTCTTTCTGTCTTTCTCTCTCTCTCTCTCTCTCTCTCTCTCTCTCTCTCTCTCTCTCTCTCTCTCTCTCTCTCTCTCTCTCTCTCTCTCTCTCTCTCTCTCTCTCTCTCTCTCTCTCTCTCTCTCTCTCTCTCTCTCTCTCTCTCTCTCTCTCTCTCTCTCCTTCTCTCTCTCCTTCTCTCTCTCTCTCCCTCTCTCTCTCTCTCTCTCTCTCTCTCTCCTTCTCTCTCTCTCTCTCCTACTCTCTCTCTCTCTCACTCTTTCTGTCTTTCTCTCTCTCTCTCTCTCTCTCTCTCTCTCAATTCAATTCAATTCAATTCAATTGACTTTATTGACATGGCAAGTTATTATTACTTACATTGTCAAAGTATACATATCGAAAAATTTAAATAAAATATATATGTATATATATACACAAAATATATATATATTTATATATAAATAAATGGTGGGATTAACAGCAATAATAATAGTAGTAGTGGACATGGGATTACCATTAATAACAGCTACAACAACAATATTAATCAGAACAACAATACATTAAAGCAACAGTAGTAGACCAGTGTCAACATGACTGAGAAGACACATGACCTGGTACGAAAGACAAAACAAAACTAAGCTAAATGGGAAATATTATCAACATTACTTTGCATTTTTCACTGGCTGTCCCTCAGGCTGTGGCAGGAGGACACATATTTGGCTGCCAAAACTGCACATTTTGGCTTTTCACCCAATAAATATTTGAATTTTTCTTCATCTTTTATAGTTTCAAATTCTTTGTATTGAATTATAATTTTGGGAAAGAAATATGCTCTTAGGTCTGAGTATTTGTCACAGTGTAGTAGGAAATGCACTTCTGTCTCTACCTCTCCCCTGGAGCAGAGTGAGCACAGCCTGTCCTCCCTGGGCAGCCAGGTTTGTCTGTGACGACCGGTCTCTATAGCCAGACTGTGCTCACTGAGTCTGTACCTAGTCAATGTTTTCCTCAGTTTTCTATCAGTCACAGTGGTCAGATAGTCTGCCACCATGTACTGTCTGTTTAGAGCCAAATAGCATTGAAGTTTACTTTGATTTTTTGTGGTGTCTTTCCAATAGGTGATATATTTTTCTTTTTGTTTTGTGATGA
Source organism: Salvelinus alpinus (assembly GCF_045679555.1). Taxonomy (NCBI): domain Eukaryota; kingdom Metazoa; phylum Chordata; class Actinopteri; order Salmoniformes; family Salmonidae; genus Salvelinus; species Salvelinus alpinus. The sequence goes on from NC_092096.1 coordinate 15,566,241, forward strand.
TTTGGTTGGGCCAGATTTTCTGAGGGCTGTCCCGAGGCTCTATGGGGTTGGTTTGGGTTGGTGAACTGAGCCTCAGAACTAGCTGGCTGAGGGGACTCTTCTCTGGTTTCATCTCTTGACATCTCTCTCTCTCTCTCTCTCTCTCTCTCTCTCTCTCACTCTGTCTGTCTTTCTCTCTCTCTCTCTCTCTCTCTCTCTCTCTCTCTCTCTCTCTCTCAATTCAATTCAATTCAATTCAAGGGGCTTTATTGGCATGGGAAACATGTGTTAACATTGCCAAAGCAAGTGAGGTAGGTAATATACAAAAGTCAAATAAACAATAAAAATGAACAGTAAACATTACACATACAGAAGTTTCAAAACAATAAAGACTTTACAAATGTCATATTATATATATGCAGTGTTGTAACAATGTACAAATGGTTAAAGCACACAAGTTAAAATAAATAAACATAAATATGGGTTGTATTTACAGTGGTGTTTGTTCTTCACTGGTTGCCCTTTTCTTGTGGCAACAGGTCACAAATCTTGCTGCTGTGATGGCACACTGTGGAATTTCACCCAGTAGATATGGGAGTTTATCAAAATTGGATTTGTTTTCGAATTCTTTGTGGATCTGTGTAATCTGAGGGAAATATGTCTCTCTAATATGGTCATACATTGGGCAGGAGGTTAGGAAGTGCAGCTCAGTTTCCACCTCATTTTGTGGGCAGTGTGCACATAGCCTGTCTTCTCTTGAGAGCCATGTCTGCCTACGGCGGCCTTTCTCAATAGCAAGGCTATGCTCACTGAGTCTGTACATAGTCAAAGCTTTCCTTAAGTTTGGGTCAGTCACAGTGGTCAGGTATTCTGCCACTGTGTACTCTCTGTTTAGGGCCAAATAGCATTCTAGTTTGCTCTGTTTTTTTGTTAATTCTTTCCAATGTGTCAAGTAATTATCTTTTTGTTTTCTCATGATTTGGTTGGGTCTAATTGTGCTGTTGTCCTGGGGCTCTGTGGGGTGTGTTTGTGTTTGTGAACAGAGCCCTAGGACCAGCTTGCTTAGGGGACTCTTCTCCAGGTTCATCTCTCTGTAGGTGATGGCTTTGTTATGGAAGGTTTGGGAATCGCTTCCTTTTAGGTGGTTGTAGAATTTAACGGCTCTTTTCTGGATTTTGATAATTAGTGGGTATCGGCCTAATTCTGCTCTGCATGCATTATTTGGTGTTCTACGTTGTACACGGAGGATATTTTTGCAGAATTCTGCATGCAGAGTCTCAATTTGGTGTTTGTCCCATTTTGTGAAATCTTGGTTGGTGAGCGGACCCCAGACCTCACAACCATAAAGGGCAATGGGCTCTATGACTGATTCAAGTATTTTTAGCCAGATCCTAATTGGTATGTTGAAATTTATGTTCCTTTTGATGGCATAGAAGGCCCTTCTTGCCTTGTCTCTCAGATCGTTCACAGCTTTGTGGAAGTTACCTGTGGTGCTGATGTTTAGGCCGAGGTATGTATAGTTTTTTGTGTGCTCTAGGGCAACGGTGTCTAGATGGAATTTGTGGTCCTGGTGACTGGACCTTTTTTGGAACACCATTATTTTGGTCTTACTGAGATTTACTGTCAGGGCCCAGGTCTGACAGAATCTGTGCAGAAGATCTAGGTGCTGCTGTAGGCCCTCCTTGGTTGGTGACAGAAGCACCAGATCATCAGCAAACAGTAGACATTTGACTTCTGATTCTAGTAGGGTGAGACCGGGTGCTGCAGACTGTTCTAGTGCCCGCGCCAATTCGTTGATATATATGTTGAAGAGGGTGGGGCTTAAGCTGCATCCCTGTCTCACCCCACGACCCTGTGTGAAGAAATGTGTGTGTTTTTTGCCAATTTTAACCGCACACTTGTTGTTTGTGTACATGGATTTTATAATGTTGTATGTTTTACCCCCAACACCACTTTCCATCAATTTGTATAGCAGACCCTCATGCCAAATTGAGTCGAAGGCTTTTTTGAAATCAACAAAGCATGAGAAGACTTTGCCTTTGTTTTGGTTTGTTTGGTTGTCAATTAGGGTGTGTAGGGTGAATACATGGTCTGTTGTACGGTAATTTGGTAAAAAGCCAATTTGACATTTGCTCAGTACATTGTTTTCATTGAGGAAATGTACGAGTCTGCTGTTAATGATAATGCAGAGTATTTTCCCAAGGTTACTGTTGACGCATATTCCACGGTAGTTATTGGGGTCAAATTTGTCTCCACTTTTGTGGATTGGGGTGATCAGTCCTTGGTTCCAAATATTGGGGAAGATGCCAGAGCTAAGGACGATGTTAAAGAGTTTTAGTATAGCCAATTGGAATTTGTTGTCTGTATATTTGATCATTTCATTAAGGATACCATCAACACCACAGGCCTTTTTGGGTTTGAGGGTTTTTATTTTGTCCTGTAACTCATTCAAGGTAATTGGAGAATCCAATGGGTTCTGGTAGTCTTTAATAGTTGATTCTAGGATTTGTATTTGATCATGTATATGTTTTTGTTCTTTATTCTTTGTTATAGAGCCAAAAAGATTGGAGAAGTGGTTTACCCATACATCTCCATTTTGGATAGATAATTCTTCGTGTTGTTGTTTGTTTAGTGTTTTCCAATTTTCCCAGAATTGGTTAGAGTCTATGGAGTCTTCAATTACATTGAGCTGATTTCTGACGTGCTGTTCCTTCTTTTTCCGTAGTGTATTTCTGTATTGTTTTAGTGATTCGCCATAGTGAAGGCGTAGACTCAGGTTTTCCGGGTCTCTATGTTTTTGGTTGGACAGGTTCCTCAATTTATTTCTTAGATTTTTGCATTCTTTATCAAACCATTTGTCATTGTTGTTCATTTTCTTCGGTTTTCTATTTGAGATTTTTAGATTTGATAGGGAAGCTGAGAGGTCAAATATACTGTTAAGATTTTCTACTGCCAAGTTTACACCTTCACTATTGCAGTGGAACATTTTACCCAGGAAGTTGTCTAAAAGGGATTGAATTTGCTGTTGCCTAATTGTTTTTTGGTAGGTTTCCAAACTGCATTCCTTCCATCTATAGCATTTCTTAATGTTACTCAGTTCCTTTGGCTTTGATGCCTCATGATTGAGTATTGCTCTGTTCAAGTAGACTGTGATTTTGCTGTGGTCTGATAGGGGTGTCAGTGGGCTGACTGTGAACGCTCTGAGAGACTCTGGGTTGAGGTCAGTGATAAAGTAGTCTACAGTGCTACTGCCAAGAGATGAGCTATAGGTGAACCTACCATAGGAGTCCCCTCGAAGCCTACCATTGACTATGTACATACCCAGCGTGCGACAGAGCTGCAGGAGTTGTGACCCGTTTTTGTTGGTTATGTTGTCATAGTTGTGCCTAGGGGGGCATATGGGGGAGGGAATGCTGTCACCTGCAGGCAGGTGTTTGTCCCCCTGTGTGCTGAGGGTGTCAGGTTCTTGTCCAGTTCTGGCATTTAGGTCGCCACAGACTAATACATGTCCCTGGGCCTGGAAATGATTGATTTCCCCCTCCAGGATGGAGAAGCTGTCTTTATTAAAGTATGGGGATTCTAGTGGGGGGATATAGGTAGCACACAGGAGGACATTTTTCTCTGTTAAGATAATT
>NC_092096.1:15569954-15580910 GCF_045679555.1 Salvelinus alpinus
AGCTGGGTCCAGGGGCAGGCAGAAGGTCATACACAGGAGGAGGCAGGTAGCTAGGTCCAGGGGCAGGCAGAAAGGCATACACAGGAGGAGGCAGGTAGCTGGGTCCAGGGGCAGGCAGAATGTCATACACAGGGGGTCCAACAAGGCAACAGTACAGGCAGGGAAAGGCTAGTAACGTAGTCCGGGAGATCAGGCAATAGGTTGATAACAGGAAATCCAATAGGGTAAAGTACAGGCAGGGAATAGGCAAAAGGCGTCATTAGTGAGCCAGGCAAAAACTATCATACACAGGAGGAATAAATCACGGGAAAAACAGCGCTCAGACTAGAAGTGTGTCACAAAACAATCAATACCTCACAATGACGGGGTGCAAAGAACTGAACTAAATAGTGTGCGATAATGACATACAGGTGTGTGAACAGGTGATCAGAATTCAGGTGATTGGGATCTGGAGAGTGAGCTGCGTTCAGGGGATCTACGTGTTTGAGAGTGTGAGCTGGAAGCAGACGTTACAGAGATGGAGAGAGACAGAGAGAGAGAGAGAGACAGAGGGAGAGAGAGAGAGAGGAGAGGAGAGTGAGAAGGAGAGAGAGAGAGAGAGAGAGAGAGAGGTAGAGTGGAGAAGGCGAGAGAGAGAGAGAGAGAGAGAGAGGTAGAGTGAGAAGGAGAGAGAGAGAGAGAGAGAGAGAGAGAGAGAGAGAGAGAGAGAGAGAGAGAGAGATGTAGAGTGAGAAGGCGAGAGAGAGAGAGAGAGAGAGAGAGAGGTAGAGTGAGAAGGCGAGAGAGAGAGAGAGAGAGAGAGAGAGGTAGAGTGAGAAGGAGAGAGAGAGAGAGAGAGAGAGAGAGAGAGAGAGAGAGAGAGAGAGAGAGATGTAGAGTGAGAAGGCGAGAGAGAGAGAGAGAGAGAGGTACAGTGAGATGGAGAGAGTCAGTGACCAATGGGAAACCCATTTTTATGTTTTTCATTCCTACTAGAAATTAGATATTGGATTTTCCACTGGAGCCGGTCTGCCACACTCTCTCTGAGACCTCCACATGTTCCCTCGTCAATTAAAATGCCATGGAGAGCACCCCTCATGCCAGAGACAGAAAGATAAGAGAGCGAGGGAGGGAGAGAGAACGAGAGAGAGAGAAAGAGAGAGAGACAGAGAGAGAGAGAGAGATATCAACGAATTGGCGCGGGCACTAGAACAGTCTGCAGCACCCGGTCTCACCCTACTAGAATCCGAAGTCAAATGTCTACTGTTTGCTGATGATCTGGTGCTTCTGTCACCAACCAAGGAGGGCCTACAGCAGCACCTAGATCTTCTGCACAGATTCTGTCAGACCTGGGCCCTGACAGTAAATCTCAGTAAGACCAAAATAATGGTGTTCCAAAAAAGGTCCAGTCGCCAGGACCACAAATTCCATCTAGACACCGTTGCCCTAGAGCACACAAAAAACTATACATACCTCGGCCTAAACATCAGCACCACAGGTAGCTTCCACAGAGCTGTGAACGATCTGAGAGACAAGGCAAGAAGGGCATTCTATGCCATCAAAAGGAACATAAATTTCAACATACCAATTAGGATCTGGCTAAAAATACTTGAATCAGTCATAGAGCCCATTGCCCTTTATGGTTGTGAGGTCTGGGGTCCGCTCACCAACCAAGATTTCACAAAATGGGACAAACACCAAATTGAGACTCTGCATGCAGAATTCTGCAAAAATATCCTCCGTGTACAACGTAGAACACCAAATAATGCATGCAGAGCAGAATTAGGCCGATACCCACTAATTATCAAAATCCAGAAAAGAGCCGTTAAATTCTACAACCACCTAAAAGGAAGCGATTCCCAAACCTTCCATAACAAAGCCATCACCTACAGAGAGATGAACCTGGAGAAGAGTCCCCTAAGCAAGCTGGTCCTAGGGCTCTGTTCACAAACACAAACACACCCCACAGAGCCCCAGGACAACAGCACAATTAGACCCAACCAAATCATGAGAAAACAAAAAGATAATTACTTGACACATTGGAAAGAATTAAGAAAAAAACAGAGCAAACTAGAATGCTATTTGGCCCTAAACAGAGAGTACACAGTGGCAGAATACCTGACCACTGTGACTGACCCAAACTTAAGGAAAGCTTTGACTATGTACAGACTCAGTGAGCATAGCCTTGCTATTGAGAAAGGCCGCCGTAGGCAGACATGGCTCTCAAGAGAAGACAGGCTATGTGCTCACTGCCCACAAAATGAGGTGGAAACTGAGCTGCACTTCCTAACCTCCTGCCCAATGTATGACCATATTAGAGAGACATATTTCCCTCAGATTACACAGATCCACAAAGAATTCGAAAACAAATCCAATTTTGATAAACTCCCATATCTACTGGGTGAAATTCCACAGTGTGCCATCACAGCAGCAAGATTTGTGACCTGTTGCCACAAGAAAAGGGCAACCAGTGAAGAACAAACACCATTGTAAATACAACCCATATTTATGTTTATTTATTTCAACTTGTGTGCTTTAACCATTTGTACATTGTTACAACACTGCATATATATAATATGACATTTGTAATGTCTTTATTGTTTTGAAACTTCTGTATGTGTAATGTTTACTGTTCATTTTTATTGTTTATTTGACTTTTGTATATTATCTACCTCACTTGCTTTGGCAATGTTAACACATGTTTCCCATGCCAATAAAGCCCCTTGAATTGAATTGAATTGAATTGAGAGAGAGAGAGACAGAGAGATGAACCTGGAGAAGAGTCCCCTAAGCAAGCTGGTCCTAGGGCTCTGTTCACAAACACAAACACACCCCACAGAGCCCCAGGACAACAGCACAATTAGACCCAACCAAATCATGAGAAAACAAACAGATAATTACTTGACACATTGGAAAGAATTAACAAAAAAACAGAGCAAACTAGAATGCTATTTGGCCCTAAACAGAGAGTATACAGTGGCAGAATACCTAACCACTGTGACTGACCCAAACTTAAGGAAAGCTTTGACTATGTACAGACTCAGTGAGCATAGCCTTGCTATTGAGAAAGGCCGCCGTAGGCAGAGAGAGAGAGAGAGAGAGAGAGAGAGAGAGAGAGAGAGAGAGAGAGAGAGAGAGAGAGAGAGAGAGAGAGAGAGAGAGAGACAGAAAGGGGGGGAGAGAGAGAGAGAGAGAGAGAGAGAGAGAGAGAGAGAGAGAGAGAGAGAGAGAGAGAGAGAGAGAGAGAGAGAGAGAGAGAGAGAGAGAGAGAGAGAGAGAGAGAAGAAAGGCAAAGGAAAGTACAGTCATTATCCAAAAGAGGAGGCCCAATGCCAAAGCTGTGGTCTGCTGTGGTGGGAGACCCTCATTGGACGATACAGGTATGTACTTCCTGGATAGAATTATGAACCTCCAACCAACACATGGCCTCTCACCCTCCTAGAATCCTAGAACTCCAGAGAATTCAAACATTCCATGATCTCCATCTCTGTGTGTTACTGCTTAACGACCAGCCAGAGCTTTGGGATGCCTTGCATTGTATGTATGAACATTTTGTACATTTCTGGTTTTTCCAGAGTGTAAATGAGAGAGAGATAGGCTACGTCCCAAATAGCACACTATTACCATTATAGTGCACTACTTTTGACCAGGACCCATAGGCTTTATAGTGCACTCTATAGGGAACAGTGTGATATTTGGGACATACCTATAAAGGCCATGTCACAAAGGCCCCAGTGGGAGATCAGTGTGAATAGCCCCAGATACCAAGCAGGTAATGACTAAATACCATCCTCCCGGACGCCCTGACACTGAGAGAATGTAGCTAACCGCTAATTACCTGCCTGACCCCTGTGGCACCCCCTGTGGCACCAAAACCAGAAATGTACAAAATGTTCATACATACAATGCAAGGCATCCCAAAGCTCTGGCTGGTCGTTAAGCAGTAACACACAGAGATGGAGATCATGGAATGTTTGAATTCTCTGGAGTTCTAGGATTCTAGGAGGGTGAGAGGCCATGTGTTGGTTGGAGGTTCATAATTCTATCCAGGAAGTACATACCTGTATCGTCCAATGAGGGTCTCCCACCACAGCAGACCACAGCTTTGGCATTGGGCCTCCTCTTTTGGATAATGACTGTACTTTCCTTTGCCTCTCTCTCTCTCTCTCTCTCTCTCTCTCTCTCTCTCTCTCTCTCTCTCTCTCTCGCAGTGCATGCTGGGTGTTTTTGGAGTTTGAGTGTTTGGTGTGGAAAGCTCTATCCTAACTAACTTTCTTGATTCTTTTCTTTACATGTTATTTTCTATGGTGGAGGGTTAATGCAATATTTGTTTTAGCGGTATCCAAAGTTTTTTTTCAAAGTTAGGGTGGAAGAGGACAGAGAAACGTTCCTGGGTTTTTGAAGTTGTGGTGTGCGCGATGGCTTCTCAGCCTAGCGCGGAGGAGACGCTGTCTATACAGCATGGATTCAGGTGTGTTCCTGAGAACGGAGTTAAGGTGGAGGAGGTTCTGCTCGCGGTCGGTGAACAGGTAGGAGCTGAGTTTATACATTCTGCTTCTAGAATGAACAAAGCTGTGGTTGTGTTCATGAAAAGGGCTAATTTGGTCGGTAGGCTAATTGCTAGCGGAATATTTGTAAGGGATGTGTTGGTGTCAATTTCACCTCTCTCTACCCCTTCAACAAGAGTTGTAGTGGCAAATTTGCCTCCGTTTATTACGGATGATCAAATTAGGAAAGAGCTGAGTCGTTTTGGTAAGTTTGCTAGCGGTTTCCGTGTACTGTCAGCAGGGTTTCAGGCAGATGCCGTTAAACACGTTGTTTCGTTCCGGAGGCAAGTGTTTATGTTTCTGAACAACAACGAGCAACAGCTAAATGTGCACTTTAAAGTGAGACATGGGGAGGGGCTCTATGCAGGTTTTGCCAGCACAGATAGTCTACGGTGTTTTGAATGTGGGGATTTGGGGCACAAGAGTTTTGCGTGCCCACATAAAGGCCGTAGACAAGGTGAGGATACAAGCGCAAATGGGGGAAATCGAGGTCAAAATGCAGGGGGTAAGGAGATGCAGACAGCAGAGGCTGGGCCTAGTCAGTCTAGAGATGGTAGGGTAGTGGAGGCTGGGTCTAGTCAGGCTAGAGATGGTGGAGAAGCAGAGGCTGGGTCTAGTCAGGCTAGAGATGGTGGGGAAGCACAGGCTGGGTCTAGTCAGGCTAGAGATGGTGGGGTAGCTGAGGCTGGGCCTAGTTATGCTATGGAGGGTGGTGTAGAGGGTGCTGGGTCTAGGCAGGCTATGGATGGTGGTATAGCAGAGGCTGAGTCTAGTCAAGCTATGGATGGTGGGGTAGCTGAGGCTGGCCCAAGTCATGCTATGGAGGGTGGTGTAGATGATGCTGGGCCGAGTCATGCTATGGAGGGTGGTGCAGATGATGCTGGGCCGAGTCATGCTATGGAGGGTGGTGTAGATGATACTGGGTCTAGTCAGGTTATTCTAGTGGATGAGGAGAGTATAGTGGGGAAGTGTAAGAGATTAGGGGGGGAGGAGGAGGGTGTCAAGAGGAAAAGGAAAAAGGGTGTGGACAAAGGCACCATGGAAATGTTGCCTGTTGCTGTGGGTGAGGCCCTAACCAGAGAGAAAGGGCAGGTGGTCAGGGTGGGAGATAGAGAAGAGGAGGAAAGTGAGTCTGAGGAAGAGGATGAGGAGTTATTTTTTTCAGACTCCTCTTCAATTGGCCCGGAGCTGACAGCCAGTCAACCAGAGGGGTCTAAGTACACGTTGAGAGAACTGACAAGGTTCCTGAATGAGACTAAGGGGAAAAAAGTTAATCTTGAGGCTTTTTTTCCTGATTCTAGAAAGTTTGTAAGATCAGTACAACATGCTATGAGAAATGAGGGGCATGGTGTCCTCTCACCCAAGAAACGGTTTAGGTTGAGGAAGTGGGTCACAACAGTGCGTAAAGGTTTACCTTCAGACACTGTTTAAATGTTTAATTTCTTACTGACACTGGGGCTTTTTGAGCTTTCCTATTGGTCTATTTCTCTGCTGGCTTTTCTCCCACTTCTTATGGAGACTCTTTGGGTAGGCTCGCTTAATATAAATGGTGCCAGAGATGCGGGAAAGAGGAGTGTGTTGGGTGAATATGTAAAACAAAAGAAAGTACAGGTGTTGTTTCTGCAGGAGACGCATAGTGATGTGGTGAATGAAGTTGATTGGGGGCTCTGGTGGAAAGGGGCAAGTGTGTTGAGCCATGGGACAAATCTTAGTGCAGGGGTGGCAGTCCTTTTTGCACCGGGTCTGGCTGTAAAAATTTGCTCCTCAAAGGAGGTGTGTAGGGGCAGGTTGCTTGTTGTTAAAGCAGAGATTAACAACATGGGTTTTGTCTTTATAAATGTGTATGCGCCTAACACAGGGAGAGAAAGAGGGGTTCTATTTGGGAGTCTTAGACAGGAACTCTCACAAGTAGCGCCTGAGGAGACGCTGGTGATCGGAGGTGACTGGAACTGTACAATGGATTTTACAAAAGACAGAAATGGGGAAGAGCCTCATTCAGTGTCAGTGGGAGTGTTAAGGGACATCTTTAATCAGTTTGACCTAGTGGATGTTTGGAGAACTAAACATCCAAACACAAGACAGTATACGTGGGTGAAGGTTTTTGGGGCTAGGGTGAGTGCAGCTCGACTTGATCGTTTTTACATGTCCAGGAATCAGAGCAATAGGCTGCTGGGTGCTACCATTCTCCCAGTGGGGTTTTCAGATCACCACATAACCATGGCTCGGCTGTCTATTTCACCAGGGCCCCGGCAGGCATCTTATTGGAAGTTCAATGTAAAGCTCTTACAAGATGCCACTTTTTGCTCAGGTTTCCAGGCTTTTTGGGAAAGATGGGGGCAGCGAAGAGAGGAGTATGAGTCTCTGAGTCAATGGTGGGATGTGGGGAAAGTGCAAATTCGGCTTTTCTGTCAACAGTACACAGCTCTCTCATCCTCAGAGGCTAGGAGGGTATTGGGGGAACTAGAGCGGTGTATTAGTGAGATGGAGGTAGAGATGGTGGGGCAAGGCAATGTAGGCCTCCAGGCTAACTTAGCCGAATTACGTAGGGACCTGGGTAGTTTTTTCCAGGTTAAAGCAAAGGGAGCACTTGTAAGAGCTAGGTTCTCCATGCTAAAGGAGATGGATGCTCCCAGCTCCTTCTTCTTTGGTTTGGAAAGACAGAGCAGTGAAGCCAAGGGTATGCATTGTCTACGGCTGTCTGATGGGCGGGTGACCTCTGTGGTGGGGGAGATGCGGGAGCGGACTGTGGAGTTTTATACTGAATTGTATAGGGCAGAAATGTGTGATCCTATGTGTGCTCAGGTCTTGTTCGCAGGACTCCCTAAGCTCTCTCGGGCACAGAGGGATGAAATGGACATTCCTCTGTTGTCACATGAACTGGCAGAGGCCGTAACCCAGATGTCCCCCGGTCGTGCACCCGGGGTCGATGGACTTCCAGTGGAGTTTTACAAAAAATTCTGGGGAACTATTGGACAGGATTTCTTTTGCGTCTTGCGTGAATGCGTCGAGGTAGGAGAGTTGCCGATGAGCTGCCGTCGGGCGGCTCTGACTCTCCTGCCCAAAAAAGGGGACTTGTGTGAACTTAAGAACTGGAGGCCTGTGGCATTACTCTGTGCGGACTATAAGATATTTGCCAAGGTCCTCTCTAACAGACTGAAGTCCCATCTGGACTCTATAATACACAAGGACCAGACATATTGTGTACCGGGACGCTCAATCACGGACAACTTGTTCTTGATTAGGGACATGTTGGACTTGTCGAGAGGTTCTAATGTGAACTTTGGACTGGTCTCTTTAGATCAAGAGAAGGCTTTTGATAGAGTGGATCATGAGTATCTGTTTAATGTGATGTCTGTGTTTGGGTTTGGGAAGAGCTTTGTGAACTGTGTGAAGCTGTTGTATGCTGGGGCGTCATGTATGGTTAAGGTGGGAGGGGCGCTCAGTAGGCCTGTCTGGGTGAGACGGGGCATTAGACAAGGATGCCCTCTATCTGGGCAGCTGTACACACTAGCCATTGAGCCTTTTTTAGGACTGCTACGCAGCAGACTGCGGGGAGTGTGCTGGACAGGCATGGAGGTGGTGACAGGAATAGCAGTCTCAGCATATGCAGATGATGTTTCTGTGATGGTCAGGGATGGGCAAGATATGCAGGAGCTAGAGACCAGTCTGAAGGTGTACGAGGGAGCTTCATCAGCTAAGGTAAACTGGGGAAAGAGCAAAGCTCTGTTATGTGGGGCATGGGGGGATAGGGCTCCTCCTCTGCTTCCAGGGGGTTTGCAGTGGGGTTGTGAAGGGCTTAAAGTGTTGGGGGTGTACCTGGGCTCGGAGAGGTGGGTCAGCAAGAACTGGGAGGGGCTGTCACAGGCAGTGGTGTCAAGACTGGCCAGGTGGAGGTGGCTCCTGTCCCAAGTGTCATATAGAGGGAGGGTGCTGATAATCAACAACCTGGTGGCATCTTCCTTGTGGCATAAACTGGCTGTCCTCAACCCCCCCGCCGGTCTGCTTGCAGACCTGCAACGCAAGCTGGTGGACTTCTTTTGGTCGGGCCATCACTGGCTGAAGGCAGCAGTGTTGTACATGACCGTCCACGAAGGAGGACAGGGCCTGGTGGAACTGGAGAGCAGGATGGCTGCTTTCCGGCTAAAGGCGGTGCAGAGACTGCTGTACCATACTGATGTTGGCTGGAGGGAACCAGCATGCGCGCTGCTGAGGAGAGCTGGCGGATTAGGGTTGGACCGGCAGCTGTTCCTCATGAAGCTGGAGAGGCTGAGTACAGCAGGTCTCTCAGAGTTTTACTCTGCGGTGCTGAGGGCCTGGCAGCTGCTAAGGCCCACACGAGAAGGGGGTGTGGAGCCTGGGCAGTGGGTGTGGGAGGAGCCTATTTTCCACAACCCAGCCATCCCTTTGAGATCGGTTCAGTCGGCCACCCTGCAGAGGCAACTGATGGCAGGGGGTTTACAAAGGCTAGGTGACCTGAGACTGCTGGGAGAGGAGGGGTGGAAAACCCCGGAGGTCTTGGCGCAACAAACAGGAATAACGTCTCTTAGGCTGCTGGAGAGATTCCTGGAGGAGGTCCAGGAGGCACTGTCTGAGCCGGTAAGGGGGGTGTTTGAGAGGCCAAAGGGAGAGGGGCCACCAATGTTTCCGCCACTGCAGGTGACGGCAGAGACTGGAGACTGGCAAGGGGGTCTGGAGGACTTGTTAGATTTTAACACTCCGAGCCTGGGGGAGTTTGAGGGGGTGGGAGGTAAAGCCCTCTACAACCTCTGCGTTAAGGTTAGGAACATTAGAAGCCTAACAGGAGTGAAGGCACATCAGTGGCAGGGGGTATGTGGGGCGGAGAGTATGGTGGGTTTTAGATGGAGGGCGCTCTACAAACCCCCAGTACCAAAGAGGTCAGGGGACCTCCAGTGGAGGGTTCTTCATGGAGCCCTGGCCACTAACAGCTGGTTGGCACGGGTTGATCCGGGAATTGGGCAGGGGTGTCCTTTCTGTCAAATGAAAGAAACTGTGATTCATGTGTTTTCTGTGTGCACCAGGTTAATGCCTTTAATGTCTCTGTTGGAATGTCTGTGTGACAGGTTGGGGGTGGTTTTTGCTGTTGGGATGTTTATAATGGGATACAGGTATTCGAGTAAGGAGAAAGAAAAATGTGTTTTGTTGAATTTTCTGTTTGCTCAGGCAAAATTAGCTATTTGGCTAACAAGGAGAAACAGGGTCAAAGGTGGGGGGATAACAGACCCTTTACTACTGTTTAATGGGATGGTCTCTGCGCGCCTTAGGGTTGAGTTTGAGTTCTATAAACTGATCAAATGTGTGGAGATGTTTGAGGAGATATGGTGTGTTGGGGGGGCTGTCTGTATTGCTGGGGAAGATGTTTTGGATATACGGTTGTAGGAGAGGGTATTGTTTTTGTGTATGGTGATGGTGGTTTGTATCATGTGGTAGATGGAAAGGTGAGTATGGTACATGTATGCAGTACAGGATATATTTTTGTTTTTTTATTTTAGGGGGGGGTGAGTTTTAAATGAAATGAGAATGTTTCAATAAAGAAAGACAAAAAGTCAAAAGTCTCTCTCTCTCTCTCTCTCTCTCTCTCTCTCTCTCTCTCTCTCTCTCTCTCTCTCTCTCTCTCTCTCTCTCTCTGTCAGTTTAAAATAAAATTAGAAAGGAGAGACACACAGGCTTACACTATTTCAGCCTAGATTACACCGTAGAGAGGACTGGAGGGCTCACAGGCCTGTAGAGAGAACTGGAGGGCTCACAGGCCTGTAGAGAGGACTGGAGGGCTCACAAGCCTGTAGAGAGGACTAGAGGGCTCACAGGCCTGTAGAGAGGACTGGAGGGCTCACAAGCGTGTAGAGAGGACTGGAGGGCTCACAAGCCTGTAGAGAGGACTGGAGGGCTCACAGGCCTGTAGAGAGGACTGGAGGGCTCACAGGCCTGTAGAGAGGACTGGAGGGCTCACAGGCCTGTAGAGAGGACTGGAGGGATCACAGTGTACTGTAGAGAGGACTGGAGGGCTCACAGGCCTGTAGAGAGGACTGGAGGGCTCACAGGCCTGTAGAGAGGACTGGGGGGCTCACAGGCCTGTAGAGAGGACTGGAGGGCTCACAGTGTACTGTAGAGAGGACTGGAGGGCTCACGGGCCTGTAGAGAGGACTGGAGGGCTCCCAGGCCTGTAGAGAGGACTGGAGGGATCACAGGCCTGTAGAGAGGACTGGAGGGATCACAGTGTACTGTAGAAAAGACTGGAGGGCTCACAGGCCTGTAGAGAGGACTGGAGGGATCACAGTGTACTGTAGAGAAGACTGGAGGGCTCACAGGCCTGTAGAGAGGACTGGAGGGATCACAGTGTACTGTAGAGAGGACTGGAGGGCCCACATGCTTGTACAGAGGACTGGCGTGTTGGGGTACGGAGGTGTGTGTA
>NC_092096.1:15581010-15598510 GCF_045679555.1 Salvelinus alpinus
CAGTCTGGTCTAGAGGAGACAGTGGTAAAGGTGAAGGTAGTAGCAGTCTGGTCTAGAGGAGACAGTGGTAAAGGTAGCAGCAGTCTGGTCCTGAGGAGACAGTAGTAAAGGTAAAGGCAGCAGTCTGGTCTAGAGGAGACAGTGGTAAAGGTAGCAGCAGTCTGGTCTAGAGGAGACAGTGGTAAAGGTAGCAGCAGTCTGGTCTAGAGGAGACAGTGGTAAAGGTAAAGGCAGCAGTCTGGTCTAGAGGAGACAGTGGTAAAGGTAGCAGCAGTCTGGTCTAGAGGAGACAGTGGTAAAGGTAGCAGCAGTCTGGTCTAGAGGAGACAGTGGTAAAGGCAGCAGCAGTCTGGTCTAGAGGAGACAGTGGTAAAGGCAGCAGCAGTCTGGTCGAGAGGAGACAGTGGTAAAGGCAGCAGCAGTCTGGTCTAGAGGAGACAGTGGTAAAGGCAGCAGCAGTCTGGTCTAGAGGAGACAGTGGTAAAGGCAGCAGCAGTCTGGTCGAGAGGAGACAGTGGTAAAGGTGAAGGCAGCAGTCTGGTCTAGAGGAGGCAGTGGTAAAGGTGAAGGCAGCAGTCTGGTCTAGAGGAGACAGTGGTAAAGGTAAAGGTAGCAGTCTGGTCTAGAGGAGACAGTGGTAAAGGTAGCAGCAGTCTGGTCTAGAGGAGACAGTGGTAAAGGTAAAGGCAGTCTGGTCTAGAGGAGACAGTGGTAAAGGTGAAGGCAGCAGCCTGGTCTAGAGGAGACAGTGGTAAAGGTAAAGGTAGCAGTCTGGTCTAGAGGAGACAATGGTAAAGGTAGCAGCAGTCTGGTCTAGAGGAGACAGTGGTAAAGGTAAAGGTAGCAGTCTGGTCTAGAGGAGACAGTGGTAAAGGTAGCAGCAGTCTGGTCTAGAGGAGACAGTGGTAAAGGTAGCAGTCTGGTCTGGAGGAGACAGTGGTAAAGGTAAAGGCCTCACACAGCTACAGGCCTTCTAGGGCCTTTTATATTGATTATATGGAAAACAAGTCCCACTTCTGTTTTTATTCATCTATATTTCTACGGTAGAGCTTAGGATGTGTCCCAAATGCACCCTATTCCCTATATAGTGCACTACTTTAGACCAGAGCCCTATTCCCTATATAGTGCACTACTTTAGACCAGGACCCTTTCCCTGTATAGTGCACTACTTTAGACCAGAGCCCTCTGGGTAAGTCCAGTAGCCACGTGTGGACAACGTGCAGAGTGCCCTCAGAGTGTGTGTGCCTGCTGAGGCAGTACAATGCATGGCACTCCAACTGTAGGAGCAGCTGGGCAAACACACACACACACACACACACACACACACACACACACACACACACACACACACACACACACACACACACACACACACACACACACACACACATTCCTCCTGTTCAGGCTTGTTAGCATTCCTGCTAATCCCTTCAGTGCTAGACTTGTTCTAGTTATCCCTGTGTGTGTGTGTGTGTGTGTGTGTGTGTGTGTGTGTGTGTGTGTGTGTGTGTGTGTGTGTGTGTGTGTGTGTGTGTGTGTGTGTGTGTGTGTGTGTGTGTGTGTGTGTGTGTGTGTGTGTGTGTGTGTGTGTGTGTGTGTGTGTGTGTGTGTGTGTGTGTGTGTGTGTGTGTGTGTGTGTGTGTGTGTGTGTCGTAACATGCGCTTTGCCATATACTTGAAATTCAACTCATATCATCTCCTCATCTCTCAAGCTCTGTGTTCTACTCGTCTGGTCTATTCCTATTAGTGTCCCCCATGTCTCAATGATCGACTCACCAGGTCTGGTTGGTGTGGTTGTGTGTGAGGTCCTCCCCTGGCTCCGCCAATCAGGGGACCCGGCAGAGTGAAGGGGGTGGAGCATGTCGGAGCGTCCCGCGTCCACCCTCTCTAGACGAGCCCTGGCATCAGGATGCCCCGATGCCAGCCTCCTCCTGGGGCAAGGAAGAGATACTCAGCCCTACGGAGGGAGAGAGAGAGAGAGGAAGAGAGTGTTTGAATTTTGTAAAAGCCTGGATGATGAGAAATGGAGAACGATGAGGGATACCCTGAGATGGGAGAGTTACAGAGATCTGCTGTTGGAATGGTAACATCACTGGAACAGAGAGAGGGGCCAGTCACCACTCTAGTAATGAAGACAGAGAGGTGGGAGAGTTACAGAGATCTGCTGTTAGAATGGTAACATCACTGGAACAGAGAGATGGGCCAGTCACCACTCTAGTGATGAAGACAGAGAGGGGCCAGTCACCACTCTAGTGATGAAGACAGAGGAGCCAGTCACCACTCTAGTGATGGAGACAGAGAGGGGCCAGTCACCACTCTAGTGATGAAGACAGAGGGGCCAGTCACCACTCTAGTGATGGAGACAGAGAGGGGCCAGTCACCACTCTAGTGATGGAGACAGAGAGGGGCCAGTCACCACTCTAGTGATGGAGACAGAGAGTGGCCAGTCACCACTCTAGTGATGGAGACAGAGAGGGGCCAGTCACCACTCTAGTGATGAAGACAGAGGGGCCAGTCACCACTCTAGTGATGGAGACAGAGAGGGGCCAGTCACCACTCTAGTGATGGAGACAGAGAGGGGCCAGTCACCACTCTAGTGATGGAGACAGAGAGGGGCCAGTCACCACTCTAATGATGAAGACAGAGAGGGGCCAGTCACCACTCTAGTGATGAAGACAGAGAGGGGCCAGTCACCACTCTAGTGATGAAGACAGAGAGGTGCCAGTCACCACTCTAGTGATGAAGACAGGGAGGGGCCAGCCACCACTCTAATGATGAAGACAGAGAGGGGCCAGTCACCACTCTAGTGATGAAGACAGAGAGGGGCCAGTCACCACTCTAGTGATGAAGACAGAGAGGTGCCAGTCACCACTCTAATGATGAAGACAGAGAGGGGCCAGTCACCACTCTAGTGATGAAGACAGAGAGGGGCCAGTCACCACTCTAGTGATGAAGACAGAGAGGTGTCAGTCACCACTCTAGTGATGAAGACAGAGGGGCCAGTCACCACTCTAGTGATGAAGACAGAGAGGGGCCAGTCACCACTCTAGTGATGAAGACAGAGAGGTGGGAGAGTTACAGAGATCTGCTGTTAGAATGGTAACATCACTGGAACAGAGAGGGGCCAGTCACCACTCTAGTGATGAAGACAGGGAGGGGCCAGTCACCACTCTAGTGATGGAGACAGAGAGGGGCCAGTCACCACTCTAATGATGAAGACAGAGAGGGGCCAGTCACCACTCTAGTGATGAAGACAGAGAGGGTCCAGTCACCACTCTAGTGATGAAGACAGAGAGGGGCCAGTCACCACTCTAGTGATGAAGGCAGAGAGGGGCCAGTCACCACTCTAGTGATGAAGGCAGAGAGGGGCCAGTCACCACTCTAGTAATGAAGGAAGAGAGGGGCCAGTCACCACTCTAGTGATGAAGGCATAGAGGGGCCAGTCAGAATGAAGTGTGTCTCAGTTGATCAGAAATAGCCCTGCGGTCATCTTACTACATGAATGATATAGTAGTGTGGGTCTTGGCAGTTTCCACAAACACACTCCCCCTCCAAGGGGACTGGCCCCTGCCAGCTCTGTCTGTGAAAGGAGGAGGAGACGGATGGAGAGAGAGGAGGAAGAGAATGATAGAGAGAGAGGAGGAAGAGGATGGAGGAAGAGAAGGATGGAGAGAGAGGAGGAGGAGAAGGATGGAGAGAGAGGAGGAAGAGAAGGATGGAGAGAGAGTAGGAGGAAGAGGATGGAGAGAGAGGAGGAAGAGAAGGATGGAGAGAGAGGAGGAGGAGAAGGATGGAGAGAGAGGAGGAAGAGAAGGATGGAGAGAGAGGAGGAAGAGAAGGTTGGAGAGAGAGGAGAGAGAGGAGGAAGAGAAGGATGGAGAGAGAGGAGGAAGAGAAGGTTGGAGAGAGAGGAGGAAGAGAAGGATGGAGAGAGAGGAGGAAGAGAAGGATCGAGAGAGAGGAGGAAGAGAGAACTGAAGAGAAAAAGCAGAAGACATGGATGTGGAAAGAGACACCTGGAAGGTGAGGGAAAGGAAGACGAGGGGAGAGAGAGCGAGCTATTGGGTGAAAAACCACAGTGTGACATCACAGCAGCAAAATGTTTTATTTTTTTTCACCGGGTAGGCCAGTTGAGAGGAAGTTCTCATTTACAACTATTTACAACTGCGTCCTGGCCAAGATAAAGCAAAGCAGTGCGACAAAATCAACAACACAGTTACACATGGGATAAACAAACGTACAGTCAATAACACAATATAAAACTATACAGTGTGTGCAAATGTAGAAGATTAGGGAGGTAAGGCAATAAATAGGCCATAGTGGAGAAATAATTACAATTTAGCATTAACACTGGAGTGACGGATGTGCAGATGATGATGTGCAAGTAGAGATACCGGGGTGCAAAAGAGCAACAAAAAATAACAATATGGGGATGAGGTAGTTGGTTGGGCTATTTACAGATGGGCTGTGTACAGGTGCAGTGATCGGTAAGCTGCTCTGACAGCTGATGCTTATTATAGTTAGTGATTTTGTGACCTGTTGCCACAACAAAATGGCAACCAGTGAAGAACAAACACCATTGTAAATACAACCCATATTTATGTTGATTTATTTTCCCTTTTGTACTTTAACTATTTGCACATCGTTACGACTCTGTATATATACAGAATATGACATTTGTCTATTCCTTTGAAACTTCTGAGTGTAATGTTTACTATTCATTTTTGATTGATTATTTCACTTTTGTTTTTTTATCTGTTTCACATGTTTCCCATGAAGCCCTTTGAACTGAATTGATATCAGAGTACTGAGAGAGGGAAGGAGAGAGAGATATCAGATTACTGAGAGAGGGAAGGAGAGAGAGAGATCAGATTACTGAGAGAGGGAGGGAGAGAGAGAGATCAGATTACTGAGAGAGGGAAGGAGAGAGAGAGATATCAGATTACTGAGAGAGGGAAGGAGAGAGAGATATCAGATTACTGAGAGAGGGAAGGAGAGAGAGAGATATCAGATTACTGAGAGAGGGAAGGAGAGAGAGATATCAGATTACTGAGAGAGGGAAGGAGAGAGAGAGATATCAGATTACTGAGAGAGGGAAGGAGAGAGAGAGATATCAGATTACTGAGAGAGGGAAGGAGAGAGAGAGATATCAGATTACTGAGAGAGGGAAGGAGAGAGAGATATCAGATTACTGAGAGAGGGAAGGAGAGAGAGAGATATCAGATTACTGAGAGAGGGAAGGAGAGAGAGAGATATCAGATTACTGAGAGAGGGAATGAGAGAGAGATATCAGATTACTGAGAGAGGGAAGGAGAGAGAAACAGAGAGGAGGGGGGTCTGGCTAGACAGGCTAGCCTGTTGTTCAGACAGACAGAGAGTGGAGGGGATTCTACCTTGGTGGGATAGGAGAGAGGAGGGGGGTCTGACTAGTCAGCCTACCCTGTGGTTCAGACAGACAGAGAGGTAAGCACTGTGGAGATTCTACCTTGTAGGGATAGGAGAGAGGAGGGGGGTCTGGCTAGTCAGGCTACCCTGTTGTTCAGACAGACAGAGAGTGGAGGGGATTCTACCTTGGTGGGATAGGAGAGAGGAGGGGGGTCTGGCTAGACAGGCTACCCTGCGGTTCAGACAGACAGTGAGGTAAGCACTGTGGGGATTCTACCTTGGTGGGATAGGAGAGAGGAGGGGGTCTGGCTAGACAGGCTACCCTGTGGTTCAGACAGACAGTGAGGTAAGCACTGTGGGGATTCTACCTTGGTGGGATAGGAGAGAGGAGGGGGGTCTGGCTAGACAGGCTACCCTGTGGTTCAGACAGACAGTGAGGTAAGCACTGTGGAGATTCTACCTTGGTGGGATAGGAGAGAGGAGGGGGGTCTGGCTAGACAGGCTACCCTGTGGTTCAGACAGACAGAGAGGTAAGCGCTGTGGGGATTCTACCTTGTAGGGATAGGAGAGAGAGGGAGGTCTGGCTAGTCAGGCTACCCTGCGGTTCAGACAGACAGAGAGGTAAGCACTGTGGGGACTCTACCTTGTAGGGATAGGAGAGATGAGGGGGGTCTGACTAGACAGGCTACCCTGTGGTTCAGACAGGCAGAGAAGTAAGCACTGTGGGGATTCTACCTTGGTGGGATAGGAAGGAAAACAGGTCTGTGGTTCTGGGGAGAGAGAGGTAGCTCCCTGACACACTGAGCCCCCAACACACACCCCACTGACTTTCTGATTATGTCAACTTGAAACCTGATTAAATATCACTGCTTTTCCATCCTACTGCAGTCTGTATAAACCGTATTAAAGTATTAAATATCACTGCTTTTCCATCCTACTGCAGTCTGTATAAACCGTATTAAAGTATTAAATATCACTGCTTTTCCATCCTACTGCAGTCTTAAAGAAGACTGTCTGAAGAACAATGATCCTACTGTGTTATTCTGCTGAGCATATGGTGTACAAAGCATTAACAACACCTTCCCCCCCACCAGCCCCCTTTTCCCCTCAGAACAGCTTCAACTCGTCGGGTCATGGACTCTACAAGGTGTCAGTGTTCCACAGGGATGCTGGCCATGTTGACTCCAATGTTCCCACGGTTGTGTCAAGTGGTACATGTGCAAGTAGAGATACTGGTGTATCACCTGTATATAGCCTCCACATTGACTCTGTACCGGTACCCCCTGTATAGAGCCTCCACATTGACTCTGTACCGGTACCCCCTGTATATAGCCTCCACATTGACTCAGGACTGGTACCCCCTGTATATAGCCTCCACATTGACTCTGTACTGGTACCCCCTGTATAGAGCCTCCACATTGACTCTGTACCGGTACCACATTGACTCTGTACTGGTACCACCTGTATATAGCCTCCACATTGACTCAGGACTGGTACCCCCTGTATATAGCCTCCACATTGACTCAGGACTGGTACCCCCTGTATATAGCCTCCACATTGACTCTGTACCGGTACCCCCTGTATAGAGCCTCCACATTGACTCTGTACCGGTACCCCCTGTATATAGCCTCCACATTGACTCAGGACTGGTACCCCCTGTATATAGCCTCCACATTGACTCTGTACTGGTACCACCTGTATATAGCCTCCACATTGACTCTGTACTGGTACCACCTGTATATAGCCTCCACATTGACTCTGTACCGGTACCCCCTGTATATAGCCTCCACATTGACTCAGTACTGGTACCCCCTGTATATAGCCTCCACATTGACTCAGTACTGGTACCACCTGTATATAGCCTCCACATTGACTCAGTACTGGTACCACCTGTATATAGCCCCCACATTGACTCAGTACTGGTACCACCTGTATATAGCCTCCACATTGACTCAGTACTGGTACCACCTGTATATAGCCTCCACATTGACTCTGTACTGGTACCACCTGTATATAGCCTCCACATTGACTCTGTACTGGTACCACCTGTATATAGCCTCCACATTGACTCAGTACTGGTACCACCTGTATATAGCCTCCACATTGACTCAGTACTGGTACCACCTGTATATAGCCTCCACATTGACTCAGTACTGGTACCACCTGTATATAGCCTCCACATTGACTCAGTACTGGTACCACCTGTATATAGCCTCCACATTGACTCAGTACTGGTACCACCTGTATATAGCCTCCACATTGACTCAGTACTGGTACCACATGTATAGAGCCTCGCTACTGTTATTTTCACTGTCATTTTACAGTTTTTCTATTGGTTTTTTATTTATTTATTTATCTATAGTTTACCTAATACCTATTTTTTCCTTAAAAATTGCACTGTTGGTTAGGGCTTGTAAGTAAGCATTTCACTGTAAGGTCTACACCTGTTGTATTCGTAGCACGTGACAAATAAACATTGATTTGATTTGATAACACTAGTTAGGGAGCGCATCCAGAATTAGAGAGCATTTCTCCAAACCGACTGAGAAGCCATTTTAGGACAGGCACAGTGGTTTGACCTGTTGACCTTTACCTTCAACTATACATACTCCTATTGACCCCTGACCCTACAGTCAGGTGACGGGAGACGGAGAGCACATAAGTCAACAGCAGAAAGAGGAAACCCTCCACCATTATAGGACAGGTACCTTTTCCATCAAATTCAGTCTGTAAATACTCCTTCCTGTTGACCCCTGAACCTTGACATCTGCCTTCCGAGGATAGTGTCACCACAGTCGAAGAGTACACCTACACTTCCCATTTCTCTGAAGCTACTCCAAACATAAATACCCCTGACCTCTGACCCCTGACCCCAGTGACAGATTCTAAGGAGAGGAGGATGAGTGATAGTAGCAGGGAGAAACGTACTAGATAGATATCTCCTTGACTGTGAAAGAGGAGAGGGAGATGACAGAGGGTAGGCCAGAGGGCTAGGTGGAATACTCCTCTCTAGATTTACAGACAGACTGCAAACGCTGAAATGTCTGAAGTGACGGATTGTAACTCTTGTGGATGATCCTTTCAGTCTTAAAGTAATTTACTACAACCATGGTTAGGTTACTGTATAGCACTCCTCTGGAGAGAGTGAGAGAGTGAGAGACTGAGAGAGTGAGAGAGTGAGAGAGTGAGAGATTGAGAGACTGAGAGGCTGAGAGACTGAGAGACTGAGAGGCTGAGAGGCTGAGAGAGTGAGAGAGTGAGAGAGTGAGAGACTGAGAGAGTGAGAGAGTGAGAGATTGAGAGACTGAGAGAGTGAGAGACTGAGAGACTGAGAGACTGAGAGACTGAGAGGCTGAGAGGCTGAGAGGCTGAGAGGCTGAGAGGCTGAGAGACTGAGAGACTGAGAGACTGAGAGACTGAGAGACTGAGAGGCTGAGAGGCTGAGAGGCTGAGAGGCTGAGAGGCTGAGAGACTGAGAGACTGAGAGGCTGAGAGACTGAGAGACTGAGAGGCTGAGAGGCTGAGAGACTGAGAGGCTGAGAGGCTGAGAGAGTGAGAGACTGAGAGACTGAGCGGCTGAGAGACTTAGTGCTAACAGGTCTCTTGGGAGGGTTGGAGAAAACATTCAGATTGGCTCCTTAACCTGCTGTGTCCCTCTGGAGGGGTTAGTGTCATCATTACTACCTGTCGCCCTGAACACCAGACCACAGAGATGTTACTACCTGTCACCCTGAACACCAGGCCACAGAGATGTTACTACCTGTCACCCTGAACACCAGACCACAGAGATGTTACTACCTGTCACCCTGAACACCAGGCCACCAGCAGAGATGTTACTACATGTCACCCTGAACACCAGACCACAGAGATGTTACCACCTGTCACCCTGAACACCAGACCACAGAGATGTTACTACCTGTCACCCTGAACACCAGACCACAGAGATGTTACCACCTGTCACCCTGAACACCAGACCACAGAGATGTTACTACCTGTCACCCTGAACACCAGACCACAGAGATGTTACTACCTGTCACCCTGAACACCAGACCACAGAGATGTTACTACCTGTCACCCTGAACACCAGACCACAGAGATGTTACTACCTGTCACCCTGAACACCAGACCACAGAGATGTTACTACCTGTCACCCTGAACACCAGACCACAGAGATGTTACTACCTGTCACCCTGAACACCAGACCACAGAGATGTTACTACCTGTCACCCTGAACACCAGACCACAGAGATGTTACAACCTGTCACCCTGAACACCAGACCACAGAGATGTTACAACCTGTCACCCTGAACACCAGACCACAGAGATGTTACAACCTGTCACCCTGAACACCAGACCACAGATATGTTACTACCTGTCACCCTGAACACCAGACCACAGAGATGTTACTACCTGTCACCCTGAACACCAGGCCACCAGCAGAGATGTTACTACCTGTCACCCTGAACACCAGACCACAGAGATGTTACTACCTGTCACCCTGAACACCAGACCACAGAGATGTTACCACCTGTCACCCTGAACACCAGACCACAGAGATGTTACTACCTGTCACCCTGAACACCAGACCACAGAGATGTTACTACCTGTCACCCTGAACACCAGACCACAGAGATGTTACTACCTGTCACCCTGAACACCAGACCACAGATATGTTACCACCTGTCACCCTGAACACCAGACCACAGAGATGTTACCACCTGTCACCCTGAACACCAGACCACAGAGATGTTACTACCTGTCACCCTGAACACCAGACCACAGAGATGTTACTACCTGTCACCCTGAACACCAGACCACAAACAGAGATGTTACTACCTGTCACCCTGAACACCAGACCACAGAGATGTTACTACCTGTCACCCTGAACACCAGACCACAGAGATGTTACTACCTGTCACCCTGAACACCAGACCACAGAGATGTTACTACCTGTCACCCTGAACACCAGACCACAAACAGAGATGTTACTACCTGTCACCCTGAACACCAGACCACAGAGATGTTACAACCTGTCACCCTGAACACCAGACCACAGAGATGTTACTACCTGTCACCCTGAACACCAGACCACAGAGATGTTACTACCTGTCACCCTGAACACCAGACCACAGAGATGTTACTACCTGTCACCCTGAACACCAGACCACAGAGATGTTACTACCTGTCACCCTGAACACCAGACCACAGCAGACAGCAACATTATCCAACACATCTCTCTCTAGTTCTACCTCCACCTTCTCTTAATTCAGACTGTATTGACACGGACAGTTAAATGACTTCCATTGTCATTGTCTACATATGACAACAATGGTGGGACCAACATCAATAAGACGTCAATAATAATAATAGTATTTGAAATGGGATTACCATTAACAACAACTACAACAACAATATTAATGAGAATAACAATACATTAAAACAATAGCAGTAGACCAGTCTCAACATCACTGAGAAGACACTCATCCTGTGATGATAAGGTCAAGACTGTCTGTTGTTCTAGACAGGTCTGTGATGATAAGGTCAAGACTGTCTGTTGTTCTAGACAGGTCTGTGATGATAAGGTCCAGACTGTCTGTTGTTCTAGACAGGTCTGTGATGATAAGGTCAAGACTATGTCTGTTGTTCTAGACTGGTCTGTGATGATAAGGTCAAGACTCTGTTATTCTAGACAGGTTTGTGATGATAAGGTCAAGACTATGTCTGTTATTCTAGACAGGTCTGTGATAATAAGGTCCAGAATGTCTCTTGTTCTAGACAGGTCTGTGATGATAAGGTCCAGAATGTCTGTTGTTCTAGACAGGTCTGTGATGATAAGGTACAGACTGTCTGTTATTCTAGACAGGTGTGTGATGATAAGGTCACGACTGTCTGTTATTCTAGACAGGTCTGTGATGATAAGATACAGACTGTCTGTTATTCTAGACAGGTCTGTGATGATAAGGTCACGACTGTCTGTTATTCTAGACAGGTCTGTGATGATAAGGTCAAGACTGTTATTCTAGACAGGTGTGTGTGTAATACGCTCCTGTCTTTTTGCCTGTCTACCAGCATGTTTGTCTACCAGCATGTTTGTCTGACTGCCTGTTTGTCTGACTGCCTGTTTGTCTACCAGCATGTTTGTCTACCGGCCTATTTGTCTACCAGCCTGTTTGTCTACCAGCATGTTTGTCTACCAGCCTGTTTGTCTGACTGCCTGTTTGTCTACCAGCCTGTTTGTCTGACTGCCTGTTTGTCTGACTGCCTGTTTGTCTACCAGCCTGTTTGTCTACCAGCCTGTTTGTCTGACTGCTTGTTTGTCTACCAGCCTGTTTGTCTGACTGCCTGTTTGTCTACCAGCCTGTTTGTCTACCAGCCTGTTTGTCTGGCTGCCTGTTTGTCTACCAGCCTGTTTGTCTGACTGCCTGCTTGTCTGACTGCCTGTTTGTCTACCAGCCTGTTTGTCTGACTGCCTGTTTGTCTGACTGCCTGTTTGTCTACCAGCCTGTTTGTCTACCAAGCCTGTTTGTCTGGCTGCCTGTTTGTCTACCAGCCTGTTTGTCTGACTGCCTGTTTGTCTGTTGTTTATTTATTTATTCAATAGGATCCCCATTAGCAGAAGCAGCAGCTGCTCTTCCTGGGGTCCACAAGGAAGTGTAACAGCCTCTCCGGATCACTGTTTTCTGTACTGACCTCAACCTCCTCACAGAGTCTTCCAGTCCTCAGTGAACGCTCTTCCCTCTGCTTGTCTTCCCCTTCCGTTTTTAAACAGGCCTTGACGTAGATCTCTGATTTGAACCCTTCGACCAGGGAGCTACAAAATGGCTGAAGAAGTGTAAACAAACGTGTAGGCTCTGTTTCACCCATGTTAGAGGACAGGACTTGGAAACAGTCATGTGACCCTAGATGTGTTCTTGAACACTGATTTATTTTCCAGATCAGAAGTTGTTTGGTTGGTTGACAGGTTTGGAGGTCAGACTCCACAGTGCTAAAGCGGTCTATATTCTCAGAAGGCTTTTTATACTACAGTCAGTCACACGCCACCTCCGGCCCTTCCAAGACATAAATACCCGGTGTCAATGAGTCCTGCGTGCTGGTGAGTGGAGGGACAGTCACACCTCTTCTCCTGCTCTCATCCTCCTCCCCACTCCTCCGTCATTCCCCTCATTCCTCCAACCACAAGATTGCTGTCTGCACATACCTTGTACTAACGCGTACGGTGATACTCGTGTGTGTGTGTGTGTGTGTGTGTGTGTGTGTGTGTGTGTGTGTGTGTGTGTGTGTGTGTGTGTGTGTGTGTGTGTGTGTGTGTGTGTGTGTGTGTGTGTGTGTGTGTGTGACGCCGTTCTCACTAATATCACAGCAGTAAACAAATAGCCCCTCCTCCTCATTACAGTCAGTCACCCCAGCTGTCCTCTTCCCCTCCTCATTACAGTCAGTCACCCCAGCTGTCCTCTTCCCCTCCTCATTACAGTCAGTCACCCCAGCTGTCCTCTTCCCCTCCTCATTACAGTCAGTCACCCCAGCTGTCCTCTTCCCCTCCTCATTACAGTCAGTCACCCCAGCTGTCCTCTTCCCCTCCTCATTACAGTCAGTCACCCCAGCTGTCCTCTTCCCCTCCTCATTACAGTCAGTCACCCCAGCTGTCCTCTTCCCCTCCTCATTACAGTCAGTCACCCCAGCTGTCCTCTTCCCCTCCTCATTACAGTCAGTAGATACTATTATACACACACACGGCCATGCAGATATAATGAGATGAAACCCTGGCCTCGCCTCCTGAGTCAATAACGTCTGTACAGTATGTCATGTTGTCATGTTAGTTGTGTGTGTGTGTCATGTTAGTTGTGTGTGTGTGTCATGTTAGTTGTGTGTGTGTGTGTGTGTGTGTGTGTGTGTGTGTGTGTGTGTGTGTGTGTGTGTGTGTGTGTGTGTGTGTGTGTGTGTGTGTGTGTGT
Organism: Salvelinus alpinus; assembly: GCF_045679555.1. Classification (NCBI taxonomy): domain Eukaryota; kingdom Metazoa; phylum Chordata; class Actinopteri; order Salmoniformes; family Salmonidae; genus Salvelinus; species Salvelinus alpinus. Next base: position 15,594,347 of record NC_092096.1, read on the forward strand.
GTGTGTGTGTGTGTGTGTGTCATGTTAGTTGTGTGTGTGTGTGTCATGTTAGTTGTGTGTGTGTGTCATGTTAGTTGTGTGTGTGTCATGTTAGTTGTGTGTGTGTGTCATGTTAGTTGTGTGTGTGTCATGTTAGTTGTGTGTGTGTGTCATGTTAGTTGTGTGTGTGTGTCATGTTAGTTATGTGTGTGTGTGTCATGTTAGTTGTGTGTGTGTGTCATGTTAGTTGTGTGTGTGTGTGTGTGTCATGTTAGTTGTGTGTGTGTTGTTGTTGCTTGGAACAAAGCAGCCATGCTAAGAAAGGGAAGGCAGCCTGCCTGCTCCAACTATCAATTATTGAGGGCATCCACACAAAGGAGATGAGAGAAACTGGAGATAGGACTAGAGAGATAGGACTAGAGAGATAGGACTAGAGAGATAGGACTAGAGAGGTAGGACTAGAGAGATAGGACTAGAGAGATAGGACTAGAGAGATAGGACTAGAGAGACAGGACTAGAGAGACAGGACTAGAGAGATAGGACTAGAGAGATAGGACTAGAGAGATAGGACTAGAGAGATACGACTAGAGAGATACGACTAGAGAGATAGGACTAGAGAGGTAGGACTAGAGAGATAGGACTAGAGAGACAGGACTAGAGAGACAGGACTAGAGAGATAGGACTAGAGAGATAGGACTAGAGAGATAGGACTAGAGAGATAGGACTAGAGAGATACGACTAGAGAGACAGGACTAGAGAGATAGGACTAGAGAGATAGGACTAGAGAGATAGGACTAGAGAGATAGGACTAGAGAGACAGGACTAGAGAGGTAGGACTAGAGAGGTAGGACTAGAGAGACAGGACTAGAGAGACAGGACTAGAGAGACAGGACTAGAGAGATAGGACTAGAGAGACAGGACTAGAGAGACCGGACTAGAGAGATAGGACTAGAGATATAGGACTAGAGAGATAGGACTAGAGAGACAGGACTAGAGAGATAGGACTAGAGAGACAGGACTAGAGAGACAGGACTAGAGAGATAGGACTAGAGAGACAGGACTAGAGAGACAGGACTAGAGAGACAGGACTAGAGAGACAGGACTAGAGAGATAGGACTAGAGAGACAGGACTAGAGAGATAGGACTAGAGAGATAGGACTAGAGAGACAGGACTAGAGAGATAGGACTAGAGAGACAGGAGTAGAGATATAGGACTAGAGAGACAGGAGTAGAGAGCTAGGAGTAAAACTAGGAGCAATAGTAGGAACTAGAAGCTATAGTAGGAACTAGGAGCTATAGTAGGAACTAGGAGCAATAGTAGGAACTAGGAGCTATGTTAGGAACTAGGAGGTATAGTAGGAGCTATGCTAGGAACTAGGAGCTATGTTAGGAACTAGGGGTTATGTTAGGAACTAGGAGCTATGTTAGCAACTAGGAGCTATAGTAGGAACTAGGAGGTATAGTAGGAACTAGGAGCTATGTTAGGAACTAGGAGCTATAGTAGGAGCTAGGAGCTATGCTAGGAACTAGGAGCTATAGTAGGAACTAGGAGCTATAGTAGGAACTAGGAGCTATGTTAGGAACTAGGAGCTATAGTAGGAACTAGGAGCTATAGTAGGAACTAGGAGCTATGTTAGGAACTAGGAGCTATGTTAGGAACTAGGAGCTATAGTAGGAGCTAGGAGCTATGTTAGGAACTAGGAGCTATAGTAGGAACTAGGAGCTATGTTAGGAGCTAGGAGCTATAGTATGAGTATGTGCTGTGTGTGGAGACTAGCTAGCTAGCTGCCAATACACTCAGTAAACAAAACATAAACTCACATACTGGTAAATGCCAAAATAAAGGAAACTCTTGGGTAAATGACAGATAGCATGTACACTACCGTTCAAAGGTTTGTGGTAACTTACAAATGTCCTTGTTTTGAAAGAAAAGCTAATATTCTGTATCAAATTGATCAGAAATACAGTGCAGCTTCATTAAATAGCACCCGCAAAACACCAGTCTCAACGTCAACAGTGAAGAGGTGACTCTGGGATGCTGGTGCTTCCACACAGGTGTGGTTCCTGAGTTAATTAAGCAATTCATATCCCATCATGCTTAGAGTCACGTATAAAAATGCCCAGGTCCCCATTGTTTTGTCTTCCATGGATAGAAGAAGAGATCTCAGTGACTTTGAAAGAGGAGTCTCAAAGGAACATAGGGGGATTAAAGGGTGTGTGTGTGTGTGTGTGCGTGTGTGCGTGTGTGTGTGTGTGTGTGTGTGTGTGTGTGTGTGTGTGTGTGTGTGTGTGTGTGTGTGTGTGTGTGTGTGTGTGTGTGTGTGTGTGTGTGTGTGTGTGTGTGTGTGTGTGTGTGTGTGTGTGTGTGTGTGTGTGTGTGTGTGTGTGTGTCAGTCACCAGATCTCAACCCAATTGAACATTTCTGGTAGATTCTGGAGCGGCGCCTGAGACCACCGTCAACAAAACACCAGATGATGAAATGTCTGGTGGAAGAATGGTGTCACATCCCTCCAATAGAGTTCCAGACACTTGTAGAATCTATGTCAAGGTGCATCGATGCTGTTCTGGCTGGTGCTGACCCAACGCCCTAGTAAGACACTTCATAGTTCCTCTATTTTGGCAGTTACCTGAACATACAGTACATGCTTTAGATTATCACACACACACACACACACACACACACACACACACACACACACACACACACACACACACACACACACACACACACACACACACACACACACACACACACACACACACACACACACCGATCATTAAGACCTGTGGAGTATTGAGTTGGAGGAAACAATGTAACCACACAGTCAAAGGGAATACATGTAACATTGTGTTTAATATACATCTGGAAAGAATCAACAGCTGTCCTTCACAAGTCATGATAAAACACTTATTGTCTATAAGGAAAATCATTCTATTTCATCATCTTGACAATTTGTGCATTATTTGTGTGTGGTTGTTTTAGTGTGTGTGTGTGTGTGTGTGTGTGTGTGTGTGTGTGTGTGTGTGTGTGTGTGTGTGTGTGTGTGTGTGTGTGTGTGTGTGTGTGTGTGTGTGTGTGTGTGTGTGTGTGTGTGTGTGTGTGTGTGTGTGTGTGTGTGTGTGTGTGTGTGTGTGTGTGTGTGTGTGTGTGAATGTGATTATTTGTGAAAGAACACAGAGGGTGGCGAAAGAGAACCAAAACACTCACCTTCCAAAATACCAGCCACCAACCCCAACGCCCAAACCAAAACGGACAACAATAATCTATCCTAACATAAAGAAACGGAGAGGAAGAACTGTTGGTGTAATCCTCACATCGATCACAGGCCGGCAGCAACAACCAATCACATTTAAAAAGGAACGATTGTAGAAAAAAAGGAAGGTGAAAAATGAATGAGAGGATGAGGAGGTCCTTTGGAGGAAGATAAGTTTAATCCTTAGAGAGGTCGGTTTGTTGCCATGACGAGGTTAGCCTCCCCCAGTATGAATATATCCAGTACAGTACATCTGCCTCCCAGTATAGTCTCTCCCAGTATAGTCTCTCCCAGTCCAGTCCAGTACAGGGATAGTGTTTCCGCCTGCCTGTCTGCCTGCTAGCCCTTCTGTGTCGCTATGTTTCTGATTCCTCTGCTCCAGCGTGCGCCAGTATCCAGAGGCTGTCTTTTTGCGTGTGTGTGAGAGCGAGAGAGAGAGAGGGAGAGAGAGACAGGGGGGGGGTTGTGTATTTGTGTGCAGTCGTGCATGCGGCAGGAGTGTGTGTGTGAATGTGTGTGAGGCGCAGCTTGTCAAAAATAGTAACATTAGAGTGTTGCTTCTGTCTGAGCTGCCTTGAGGGAGGGAGGGAGGGAGGGAGGGAGGGAGGGAGGGAGGGAGGGAGGGAGGGAGGGAGGGAGGGAGGGAGGGAGAGTCAGCTGATCTCACAGCAGATCTTCCTCCAGGCTGTTCTCTCCTCCTTTTCCCCTCTTTGTAGTATTCTCTCGTTTTGTTCCATTCGCTCTTTTGATTCATTTCATTTTCTCAGTCCCTCATGTTAGGTGGTAGGCTGGCTCTGCATGTATCGGTTTGAGTGAGTGTCCGCCTGTGTGAGTGTTCGCGTTTGCCTGTGCGAGTGTTTGCGTGTGTGTGTGTGTGTGTTTGGCAACGGGTAGACAGGGAAAGACGAGCTGTTTGCTAGAGTCATTGAG
>NC_092096.1:15603510-15611010 GCF_045679555.1 Salvelinus alpinus
ATGGTTAGTTACAGGACAGTAATAAAACGTTCATTAATGGTTAGTTACAGGACAGTAATAAAACATTCATTAATGGTTAGTTACAGGACAGTAATAAAACGTTCATTAATGGTTAGGGCAGTGGTCGTGACCGCTAACACCTAGACAGTAGGTTATTCTAACTGCACACACACACACACACACACACACACACACACACACACACACACACACACACACACACACACACACACACACACACACACACACACACACACACACACCTAGCATTTTACTGTACCGTGTGCGCCCACAATCAATATACTTTAAAATATTGAATACAACACAACTTTAGGACATTTTCACCGTTTATTATTTGTAAAGGAGCAGGTTGAGTTAACAGGAGAGGTCTAGGAGCAGGTTAAGTTAACAGGAGAGGTCTAGGAGCAGGCTGAGTTGTATGGCTGGTTAACAGGAGAGGTCTAGGAGCAGGGTGAGTTGTATGGCTGGTTAACAGGAGAGGTCTAGGAGCAGGGTGAGTTGTATGACTGGTTAACAGGAGAGGTCTAGGAGCAGGGTGAGTTGTATGGCTGGTTAACAGGAGAGGTCTAGGAGCAGGGTGAGTTAACAGGAGAGGTCTAGGAGCAGGGTGAGTTGTATGGCTGGTTAACAGGAGAGGTCTAGGAGCAGGCTGAGTTGTATGGCTGGTTAACAGGAGAGGTCTAGGAGCAGGGTGAGTTGTATGGCTGGTTAACAGGAGAGGTCTAGGAGCAGGCTGAGTTATATGGCTGGTTAACAGGAGAGGTCTAGGAGCAGGCTGAGTTGTATGGCTGGTTAACAGGAGAGGTCTAGGAGCAGGGTGAGTTGTATGGCTGGTTAACAGGAGAGGTCTAGGAGCAGGCTGAGTTGTATGGCTGGTTAACAGGAGAGGTCTAGGAGCAGGCTGAGTTGTATGGCTGGTTAACAGGAGAGGTCTAGGAGCAGGGTGAGTTGTATGGCTGGTTAACAGGAGAGGTCTAGGAGCAGGTTGAGTTAACAGGAGAGGTCTAGGAGCAGGGTGAGTTGTATGGCTGGTTAACAGGAGAGGTCTAGGAGCAGGGTGAGTTGTATGGCTGGTTAACAGGAGAGGTCTAGTAGCAGGGTGAGTTGTATGGCTGGTTAACAGGAGAGATCTAGGAGCAGGCTGAGTTGTATGGCTGGTTAACAGGAGAGATCTAGGAGCAGGGTGAGTTGTATGGCTGGTTAACAGGAGAGGTCTAGGAGCAGGGTGAGTTAACAGGAGAGGTCTAGGAGCAGGGTGAGTTGTATGGCTGGTTAACAGGAGAGGTCTAGGAGCAGGCTGAGTTGTATGGCTGGTTAACAGGAGAGGTCTAGGAGCAGGGTGAGTTGTATGGCTGGTTAACAGGAGAGGTCTAGGAGCAGGCTGAGTTGTATGGCTGGTTAACAGGAGAGGTCTAGGAGCAGGCTGAGTTGTATGGCTGGTTAACAGGAGAGGTCTAGGAGCAGGGTGAGTTGTATGGCTGGTTAACAGGAGAGGTCTAGGAGCAGGTTGAGTTAACAGGAGAGGTCTAGGAGCAGGGTGAGTTGTATGGCTGGTTAACAGGAGAGGTCTAGGAGAAGGGTGAGTTGTATGGCTGGTTAACAGGAGAGGTCTAGGAGCAGGCTGAGTTGTATGGCTGGTTAACAGGAGAGGTCTAGGAGCAGGGTGAGTTGTATGGCTGGTTAACAGGAGAGGTCTAGGAGCAGGGTGAGTTGTATGACTGGTTAACAGGAGAGGTCTAGGAGCAGGGTGAGTTGTATGGCTGGTTAACAGGAGAGGTCTAGGAGCAGGGTGAGTTAACAGGAGAGGTCTAGGAGCAGGGTGAGTTGTATGGCTGGTTAACAGGAGAGGTCTAGGAGCAGGCTGAGTTGTATGGCTGGTTAACAGGAGAGGTCTAGGAGCAGGGTGAGTTGTATGGCTGGTTAACAGGAGAGGTCTAGGAGCAGGCTGAGTTATATGGCTGGTTAACAGGAGAGGTCTAGGAGCAGGCTGAGTTGTATGGCTGGTTAACAGGAGAGGTCTAGGAGCAGGGTGAGTTGTATGGCTGGTTAACAGGAGAGGTCTAGGAGCAGGCTGAGTTGTATGGCTGGTTAACAGGAGAGGTCTAGGAGCAGGCTGAGTTGTATGGCTGGTTAACAGGAGAGGTCTAGGAGCAGGGTGAGTTGTATGGCTGGTTAACAGGAGAGGTCTAGGAGCAGGTTGAGTTAACAGGAGAGGTCTAGGAGCAGGGTGAGTTGTATGGCTGGTTAACAGGAGAGGTCTAGGAGCAGGGTGAGTTGTATGGCTGGTTAACAGGAGAGGTCTAGTAGCAGGGTGAGTTGTATGGCTGGTTAACAGGAGAGATCTAGGAGCAGGCTGAGTTGTATGGCTGGTTAACAGGAGAGGTCTAGGAGCAGGGTGAGTTGTATGGCTGGTTAACAGGAGAGGTCTAGTAGCAGGGTGAGTTGTATGGCTGGTTAACAGGAGAGGTCTAGGAGCAGGCTGAGTTGTATGGCTGGTTAACAGGAGAGGTCTAGGAGCAGGGTGAGTTGTATGGCTGGTTAACAGGAGAGGTCTAGGAGCAGGGTGAGTTGTATGGCTGGTTAACAGGAGAGGTCTAGGAGCAGGGTGAGTTGTATGGCTGGTTAACAGGAGAGGTCTAGGAGCAGGGTGAGTTGTATGGCTGGTTAACAGGAGAGGTCTAGGAGCAGGGTGAGTTAACAGGAGAGGTCTAGGAGCAGGGTGAGTTGTATGGCTGGTTAACAGGAGAGGTCTAGGAGCAGGGTGAGTTGTATGGCTGGTTAACAGGAGAGATCTAGGAGCAGGGTGAGTTGTATGACTGGTTAACAGGAGAGATCTAGGAGCAGGGTGAGTTGTATGGCTGGTTAACAGGAGAGGTCTAGGAGCAGGGTGAGTTGTATGACTGGTTAACAGGAGAGGTCTAGGAGCAGGGTGAGTTGTATGGCTGGTTAACAGGAGAGGTCTAGGAGCAGGCTGAGTTGTATGGCTGGTTAACAGGAGAGGTCTAGGAGCAGGCTGAGTTGTATGGCTGGTTAACAGGAGAGGTCTAGGAGCAGGGTGAGTTGTATGGCTGGTTAACAGGAGAGGTCTAGGAGCAGGTTGAGTTGTATGGCTGGTTAACAGGAGAGGTCTAGGAGCAGGGTGAGTTGTATGGCTGGTTAACAGGAGAGGTCTAGGAGCAGGCTGAGTTGTATGGCTGGTTAACAGGAGAGGTCTAGGAGCAGGGTGAGTTGTATGGCTGGTTAACAGGAGAGGTCTAGGAGCAGGGTGAGTTAACAGGAGAGGTCTAGGAGCAGGTTGAGTTGTATGGCTGGTTAACAGGAGAGGTCTAGGAGCAGGGTGAGTTGTATGGCTGGTTAACAGGAGAGATCTAGGAGTAGGGTGAGTTGTATGGCTGGTTAACAGGAGAGGTCTAGGAGCAGGGTGAGTTAACAGGAGAGGTCTAGGGGCAGGGTGAGTTGTATGGCTGGTTAACAGGAGAGGTCTAGGAGCAGGGTGAGTTGTATGGCTGGTTAACAGGAGAGGTCTAGGAGCAGGTTGAGTTGTATGGCTGGTTAACAGGAGAGGTCTAGGAGCAGGGTGAGTTGTATGGCTGGTTAACAGGAGAGGTCTAGGAGCAGGCTGAGTTGTATGGCTGGTTAACAGGAGAGGTCTAGGAGCAGGGTGAGTTGTATGGCTGGTTAACAGGAGAGGTCTAGGAGCAGGGTGAGTTAACAGGAGAGGTCTAGTAGCAGGTTGAGTTGTATGGCTGGTTAACAGGAGAGGTCTAGGAGCAGGGTGAGTTGTATGGCTGGTTAACAGGAGAGATCTAGGAGTAGGGTGAGTTGTATGGCTGGTTAACAGGAGAGGTCTAGGAGCAGGGTGAGTTAACAGGAGAGGTCTAGGAGCAGGGTGAGTTGTATGACTGGTTAACAGGAGAGATCTAGGAGCAGGGTGAGTTGTATGGCTGGTTAACAGGAGAGGTCTAGGAGCAGGCTGAGTTGTATGGCTGGTTAACAGGAGAGGTCTAGGAGCAGGGTGAGTTGTATGGCTGGTTAACAGGAGAGGTCTAGGAGCAGGTTGAGTTGTATGGCTGGTTAACAGGAGAGGTCTAGGAGCAGGGTGAGTTGTATGGCTGGTTAACAGGAGAGGTCTAGGAGCAGGCTGAGTTGTATGGCTGGTTAACAGGAGAGGTCTAGGAGCAGGCTGAGTTGTATGGCTTGTTAACAGGAGAGGTCTAGGAGCAGGCTGAGTTAACAGGAGAGGTCTAGGAGCAGGGTGAGTTGTATGGCTGGTTAACAGGAGAGGTCTAGGAGCAGGCTGAGTTGTATGGCTGGTTAACAGGAGAGATCTAGGAGTAGGGTGAGTTGTATGGCTGGTTAACAGGAGAGGTCTAGGAGCAGGGTGAGTTAACAGGAGAGGTCTAGGAGCAGGGTGAGTTGTATGGCTGGTTAACAGGAGAGGTCTAGGAGCAGGGTGAGTTGTATGGCTGGTTAACAGGAGAGGTCTAGGAGCAGGGTGAGTTGTATGGCTGGTTAACAGGAGAGGTCTAGGAGCAGGGTGAGTTGTATGGCTGGTTAACAGGAGAGGTCTAGGAGCAGGCTGAGTTGTATGGCTGGTTAACAGGAGAGGTCTAGGAGCAGGGTGAGTTGTATGGCTGGTTAACAGGAGAGGTCTAGGAGCAGGGTGAGTTGTATGGCTGGTTAACAGGAGAGGTCTAGGAGCAGGGTGAGTTAACAGGAGAGGTCTAGGAGCAGGTTGAGTTGTATGGCTGGTTAACAGGAGAGGTCTAGGAGCAGGGTGAGTTGTATGGCTGGTTAACAGGAGAGGTCTAGGAGCAGGGTGAGTTGTATGGCTGGTTAACAGGAGAGGTCTAGGAGCAGGGTGAGTTAACAGGAGAGGTCTAGGAGCAGGGTGAGTTGTATGACTGGTTAACAGGAGAGATCTAGGAGCAGGGTGAGTTGTATGGCTGGTTAACAGGAGAGGTCTAGGAGCAGGCTGAGTTGTATGACTGGTTAACAGGAGAGATCTAGGAGCAGGGTGAGTTGTATGGCTGGTTAACAGGAGAGGTCTAGGAGAAGGGTGAGTTGTATGGCTGGTTAACAGGAGAGGTCTAGGAGCAGGCTGAGTTGTATGGCTGGTTAACAGGAGAGGTCTAGGAGCAGGGTGAGTTGTATGGCTGGTTAACAGGAGAGGTCTAGGAGCAGGCTGAGTTGTATGGCTGGTTAACAGGAGAGGTCTAGGAGCAGGGTGAGTTGTATGGCTGGTTAACAGGAGAGGTCTAGGAGCAGGCTGAGTTGTATGGCTGGTTAACAGGAGAGGTCTAGGAGCAGGCTGAGTTGTATGGCTGGTTAACAGGAGAGGTCTAGGAGCAGGGTGAGTTAACAGGAGAGGTCTAGGAGCAGGGTGAGTTGTATGGCTGGTTAACAGGAGAGGTCTAGGAGCAGGGTGAGTTGTATGGCTGGTTAACAGGAGAGGTCTAGGAGCAGGGTGAGTTGTATGGCTGGTTAACAGGAGAGGTCTAGGAGCAGGCTGAGTTGTATGGCTGGTTAACAGGAGAGGTCTAGGAGCAGGGTGAGTTGTATGGCTGGTTAACAGGAGAGGTCTAGGAGCAGGGTGAGTTGTATGGCTGGTTAACAGGAGAGGTCTAGGAGCAGGGTGAGTTGTATGGCTGGTTAACAGGAGAGGTCTAGGAGCAGGGTGAGTTGTATGGCTGGTTAACAGGAGAGGTCTAGGAGCAGGCTGAGTTGTATGGCTGGTTAACAGGAGAGGTCTAGGAGCAGGGTGAGTTAACAGGAGAGGTCTAGGAGCAGGGTGAGTTAACAGGAGAGGTCTAGGAGCAGGGTGAGTTGTATGGCTGGTTAACAGGAGAGGTCTAGGAGCAGGCTGAGTTGTATGGCTGGTTAACAGGAGAGGTCTAGGAGCAGGGTGAGTTGTATGGCTGGTTAACAGGAGAGGTCTAGGAGCAGGCTGAGTTGTATGGCTGGTTAACAGGAGAGGTCTAGGAGCAGGGTGAGTTGTATGGCTGGTTAACAGGAGAGGTCTAGGAGCAGGGTGAGTTAACAGGAGAGGTCTAGGAACAGGGTGAGTTGTATGGCTGGTTAACAGGAGAGATCTAGGAGCAGGGTGAGTTGTATGGCTGGTTAACAGGAGAGGTCTAGGAGCAGGGTGAGTTGTATGGCTGGTTAACAGGAGAGGTCTAGGAGCAGGGTGAGTTGTATGGCTGGTTAACAGGAGAGATCTAGGAGCAGGGTGAGTTGTATGGCTGGTTAACAGGAGAGGTCTAGGAGCAGGCTGAGTTGTATGGCTGGTTAACAGGAGAGGTCTAGGAGCAGGGTGAGTTGTATGGCTGGTTAACAGGAGAGGTCTAGGAGCAGGGTGAGTTGTATGGCTGGTTAACAGGAGAGGTCTAGGAGCAGGGTGAGTTGTATGGCTGGTTAACAGGAGAGGTCTAGGAGCAGGGTGAGTTGTATGGCTGGTTAACAGGAGAGGTCTAGGAGCAGGGTGAGTTAACAGGAGAGGTCTAGGAGCAGGGTGAGTTGTATGACTGGTTAACAGGAGAGATCTAGGAGCAGGGTGAGTTGTATGGCTGGTTAACAGGAGAGGTCTAGGAGCAGGCTGAGTTGTATGACTGGTTAACAGGAGAGATCTAGGAGCAGGGTGAGTTGTATGGCTGGTTAACAGGAGAGGTCTAGGAGCAGGGTGAGTTGTATGGCTGGTTAACAGGAGAGGTCTAGGAGCAGGGTGAGTTAACAGGAGAGGTCTAGGAGCAGGGTGAGTTGTATGACTGGTTAACAGGAGAGATCTAGGAGCAGGGTGAGTTGTATGGCTGGTTAACAGGAGAGGTCTAGGAGCAGGCTGAGTTGTATGGCTGGTTAACAGGAGAGGTCTAGGAGCAGGGTGAGTTGTATGGCTGGTTAACAGGAGAGGTCTAGGAGCAGGTTGAGTTGTATGGCTGGTTAACAGGAGAGGTCTAAGAGCAGGGTGAGTTGTATGGCTGGTTAACAGGAGAGGTCTAGGAGCAGGGTGAGTTGTATGGCTGGTTAACAGGAGAGGTCTAGGAGCAGGCTGAGTTGTATGGCTGGTTAACAGGAGAGGTCTAGGAGCAGGGTGAGTTGTATGGCTGGTTAACAGGAGAGGTCTAGGAGCAGGGTGAGTTGTATGGCTGGTTAACAGGAGAGGTCTAGGAGCAGGGTGAGTTGTATGGCTGGTTAACAGGAGAGGTCTAGGAGCAGGGTGAGATAACAGGAGAGGTCTAGGAGCAGGGTGAGTTAACAGGAGAGGTCTAGGAGCAGGTTGAGTTGTATGGCTGGTTAACAGGAGAGGTCTAGGAGCAGGGTGAGTTGTATGACTGGTTAACAGGAGAGATCTAGGAGCAGGGTGAGTTGTTTGGCTGGTTAACAGGAGAGGTCTAGGAGCAGGCTGAGTTGTATGACTGGTTAACAGGAGAGGTCTAGGAGCAGGGTGAGTTGTATGGCTGGTTAACAGGAGAGGTCTAGGAG
>NC_092096.1:15618510-15621010 GCF_045679555.1 Salvelinus alpinus
TATACAGATGAACTGGTTCCATCCAGACAGGGTTAGATTAAACATCAGATTATACAGATGAACTGGTTCCATCCAGACAGGGTTAGATTAAACATCAGATTATACAGTTGAACTGGTTCCATCCAGCCAGGGTTATATTAAACATCAGATTATACAGATGAACTGGTTCCATCCAGACAGGGTTAGATTAAACATCAGATTATACAATTGTGATACTGTATCTGCTCTTGGTTAGATTAACATTATAATGTTGATAAAATTGTGAGAGTTGAAAGGTCAACACACATTGTACAGGCATGGCTTGTCCTGCCTGACGCTGTATAGAGGAATTTACTATTTTACATTTCAATTGATGGCCAAAGTATGTCAGCTTCTAGTTGAAGTTATTACTCATTATTACTTAATGCTCTGTCGGCTTTTAAACTCATTCTCTCTCTCTCTCTCTCTCTCTCTCTCTCTCTCTCTCTCTCTCTCTCTCTCTCTCTCTCTCTCTCTCTCTCTCTCTCTCTCTCTCTCTCTCTCTCTCTCTCTCTCTCTCTCTCTCTCTCTCTCTCTCTCTCTCTCTCTCTCTCTCTCTCTCCCTCTCTCCCTCTCTCTCTCTCTCTCTCTCTCTCATTCGGTCTCTTCCTTTCTCTCTCTTAATCAGCCATGACATGTTGAGAGAAATCCCAGGAGAATTAGCCCCAGCGGTCTGCTTGTTGTGTAACAGTACTGAAGTTATCCCGTTGTGTTTCAGGAGAAGTCCATTAAAACAGGTTCATCTTTTATTCAGACCAACCTTGATGTTGACTGCATTAGTGATAATATTAAGCTACAGGTTATGAGTAGAGCCACGAATGAAAGAAAATGAAGCCATAAGAAGAGCTGTCATAGCTAGGGGCGGGAGGTAAGGTCACCTGGTTAGAGAAGACACCGGTCCAAATGCATGAATCATAACTCAAACCAGGGTTGGAGTCAGTTTCATTTAAATTCCTGTCGATTCAGAAAGTACACTCTATCTTTTTGGATACACATGAACACACGGGAGCAAGTACACACACCCACACGCAGGCAGGCGGGCAGGCGGGCAGACAGACAGACAGACAGACAGACAGGCAGACAGGCAGGCAGGCAGGCAGGCAGGCAGGCAGGCAGGCAGGCAGGCAGACAGACAGACAGACAGACAGACAGACAGACAGACAGACAGACAGACAGACAGACAGACAGACAGACAGACAGACAGACAGACAGACAGACAGACAGACAGACAGACAGACAGACAGACAGACAGGCAGGCAGACAGGCAGGCAGACAGGCAGGCAGGCACTGGTCGGTCGGTCGGTCGGTCGGTCAGCTAGCTGCTGGGTTTTTCCACGCTCAACAGTTTTCCCTGTGTAACAAGAATGATTAGGGTTATGGAGCCATTTGGGACATAAAGCAGTGCACTGTATAGGGATTAGGGATCCATTTAAAACAGGGCACTATATAGGGAATAGGGATCCATTTAAAACAGGGCACTATATAGGGAATAGGGATCCATTTAAAACAGGGCACTATATAGGGATTAGGGATCCATTTAAAACAGGGCACTATATAGGGAATAGGGATCCATTTAAAACAGGGCACTATATAGGGATTAGGGATCCATTTGGTGCATAGTAGTGCTGTTGTTTTTCCACCAGTTTGGGGTTGTATGCGTCAGGCTCACTACAGTTCCTCAGGCTTCTTTATAACATGTTTTATTTAACCTTTATTTAACCAGGCAAGTCAGTTAAGAACAAATTCATATTTACATTGACAGCCTACACCGGCCAAACCCGGACGACGCTGGGACAATTGTACGCCGCCCTATGAGACTCCCAATGATGGCCGGTTGTGATACAGCCTGGATTCGAACCAGGGTGTCTGTAGTGACGCCTCTAGGACTGAGATGCAGTGCCTTAGACCGCTGAGCCAGTCGGGAGCTACTCCTCAGAGCTTTCTGCTCCACAGAACTCCCCACTGGACACAGACGTCAGTTCAACGTCTAATTTTGATTTACATTTGGTTGATTTGTCAACTAACGTGAATTCAACGTGAAATCAACCAAAAATGCCACCCTGTCATTGGATTTAGGTTAGAAGTTGGGTGAATAACAGACTAGATTCCCTTACATTGATGACTTTTTGCAAATCCAATCAGGTTTCCATGTTGATTCGACTTCATCACATTTAATTATTTGGTTGAAATGACGTGGAACAACGTTGATTCAACTAGTTTTTGCCCAGTGGATAGTGACACGCTGGCCAGCTCCTGACAAAACATGTTTTGGGGGGGGAAGCACTCCCCACTCAGCTCCACTTTCAGAATGTTTGTTTGGTTTGAAAATCAACCGACCTGTTGCATTCACTGGTGTTTTCAACTCAAAGTCCAGACATGTACTTCTGGCATTCTATGTTCCAAGATCCACGTTCTATAGAACATCAGAAGGTTCCAGAACCTAGGTACCATTTGAGATGAATTCTGAGTAGTGTGGCTGGGT
>NC_092096.1:15626010-15641124 GCF_045679555.1 Salvelinus alpinus
TCTCCTCTCTCCTCAATGCTATTACCCTCTCCTCTCTCCTCTCTCCTCTCTCCTCTCTCCTCAATGCTATTACTCTCTCCTCAATGCTATTACTCTCTCCTCTCTCCTCTCTCCTCAATGCTATTACCCTCTCATCTCTCCCCTCTCCCCTCTCCTCTCTCCTCTCTCCTCTCTCCTCTCTCCTCTCTCCTCTCTCCCCTCTCCTCTCTCCTCTCTCCTCCCACCTCAATGCTATTATTCTCTCCTCTCACAGACAGACACAGACAAACAGACAGACAGACAGGCGGGCGGACGGCTGGCTAGCAGGGAGTGTAGCAGTGAAAAGAGAACTGTGACATTGAACCAGAAATGGTAGAAGGGAAAACAAAATACCCCCTCATCATTCCATTGGTTGATAAGGGAGAGACAGAGGAAATGACATCAGCTGATGACCTCAAAGGGAGGAGAGGCTCTTCGGGGCTGACTTTGGGGTGGCAGAGAATGATGGGGTATATGAGAGTCTGCGTGCCTATTTTCCTAAAATCAACATGTCCTCACCCACATCCCTCCAGACTCATATTTCACATTGGAAATATAGATGTTGACTCTAGTTGACTGTTTACACCACAGGCATTAAACTACAGAAGTTGGGTGGGGTCAGTGGCCGGACATGGAGGGGTCAACAGAGGTCAGGCTGATATTGAGTCCCAAATGGCATCCTATTAACTTCATAGTGTCCAGGACCATAGGGCTCCACATAGGGAATAGGGCTCCACATAGGGAATAGGGCTCCACATAGGACCATAGGGCTCCACATAGGGAATAGGGCTCCACATAGGGAATAGGGCTCCACATAGGGAATAGAGTATAAGGACCAATAGGGCTCCACATAGGGAATAGAGTATCAGGACCAATAGGGCTCCACATAGGGAATAGAGTATCAGGACCAGTAGGGCTACACATAGGGAATAGAGTATCAGGACTCATAGGGCTCCACATAGGCAATAGAGTATCAGGACCAGTAGGGCTCCACATAGGGAATAGAGTATCAGGACTCATAGGGCTCCACATAGGGAATAGAGTATCAGGACCCATAGGGCTCCACATAGGGAATAGAGTATCAGGACCAATAGGGCTCCACATAGGGAATAGAGTATCAGGACCAATAGGGCTCCACATAGGGAATAGAGTATCAGGACCAATAGGGCTACACATAGGGAATAGAGTATCAGGACCATAGGGCTCCACATAGGGAATAGAGTATCAGGACCATAGGGCTCCACATAGGGAATAGAGTATAAGGACCAATAGGGCTCCACATAGGGAATAGAGTATCAGGACCAATAGGGCTCCACATAGGGAATAGAGTATCAGGACCAATAGGGCTCCACATAGGGAATAGAGTATCAGGACCATAGGGCTCCACATAGGGAATAGAGTATCAGGACCAATAGGGCTCCACATAGGGAATAGAGTATCAGGACCAATAGGGCTCCACATAGGGAATAGAGTATCAGGACCAATAGGGCTCCACATAGGGAATAGAGTATCAGGACCAATAGGGCTCCACATAGGGAATAGAGTATCAGGACCATAGGGATCCACATAGGGAATAGAGTATCAGGACCATAGGGCTCCACATAGGGAATAGAGTATCAGGACCATAGGGCTCCACATAGGGAATAGAGTATCAGGACTCATAGGGCTCCACATAGGGAATAGAGTATCAGGACCAATAGGGCTCCACATAGGGAATAGAGTATCAGGACCAATAGGGCTCCACATAGGGAATAGAGTATCAGGACCAATAGGGCTCCACATAGGGAATAGAGTATCAGGACCAATAGGGCTCCACATAGGGAATAGAGTATCAGGACCAATAGGGCTCCACATAGGGAATAGAGTATCAGGACCAATAGGGCTCCACATAGGGAATAGAGTATCAGGACCCATAGGGCTCCACATAGGGAATAGAGTATCAGGACCAATAGGCCTCCACATAGGGAATAGAGTATCAGGACCAATAGGGCTCCACATAGGGAATAGAGTATCAGGACCATAGGGCTCCACATAGGGAATAGAGTATCAGGACTCATAGGGCTCCACATAGGGAATATAGTATCCGGACCAATAGGGCTCCACATAGGGAATAGAGTATCAGGACCAATAGGGCTCCACATAGGGAATATAGTATCAGGACCAATAGGGCTCCACATAGGGAATAGAGTATCAGGACCAATAGGGCTCCACATAGGGAATAGAGTATCAGGACCATAGAGCTCCACATAGGGAATAGAGTATCAGGACCAATAGGGCTCCACATAGGGAATAGAGTATCAGGACCAGTAGGGCTACACATAGGGAATAGAGTATCAGGACCCATAGGGCTCCACATAGGGAATAGAGTATCATGACCAATAGGGCTCCACATAGGGAATAGAGTATCAGGACCATAGGGCTCCACATAGGGAATAGAGTATCAGGACTCATAGGGCTCCACATAGGGAATAGAGTATCATGACCAATAGGGCTCCACATAGGGAATAGAGTATCAGGACCATAGGGCTCCACATAGGGAATAGAGGATCATTTGGGATGCAGCACAAAGAGCCACAGAAGGGTCAACAGAGGTCAGACTGACTCAGACCTCTCTCTCTCTCTTCCTTTATGTAACTCACAGAGAATAGTTAATTAGACTGAGTACGGTGGTTAACAGCCTCGTAACACAGACAAGCAGAGAAGAGTTAATTAAACATTCAAAACGGACACATCAGATGACCAATTACCCAACTGAAGTAATTAGTAAGGAACTTATTTATTTTATATTTGCTGCCAACTTGCTCTTCATAAAAGTTCACAACCATAAAAGTTGTCTTACTTTATCCCGTCTGGCCTGTTTTCCAGAGCAGAGGGAGTAGTAAAACAGTCCTTTTAACTCACAAGGTGCCTTTTAACTCCCTTGACAGTTGGCTTAAATCCCTGGACAGTTGGCTTAAATCCCTGGACAGTTGGTTTAAATCCCTGGACAGTTGGCTTAAATCCCTGGACAGTTTGTTTAAATCCCTGGACAGTTGTCTTAAATCCCTGGGCAGTTGGTTTAAATCCCTGGACAGTTGTCTTAAATCCCTGGACAGTTGTCTTAAATCCCTGGACAGTTGTCTTAAATCCCTGGACAGTTGTCTTAAATCCCTGGACAGTTGTCTTAAATCCCTGGACAGTTGTCTTAAATCCCTGGGCAGTTGGTTTA
Source organism: Salvelinus alpinus (assembly GCF_045679555.1). Classification (NCBI taxonomy): domain Eukaryota; kingdom Metazoa; phylum Chordata; class Actinopteri; order Salmoniformes; family Salmonidae; genus Salvelinus; species Salvelinus alpinus. Next base: position 15,629,237 of record NC_092096.1, read on the forward strand.
AATCCCTGGACAGTTGTCTTAAATCCCTGGACAGTTGTCTTAAATCCCTGGACAGTTGTCTTAAATCCCTGGACAGTTGTCTTAAATCCCTGGACAGTTGGTTTAAATCCCTGGACAGTTGTCTTAAATCCCCGGACAGTTGGTTAAAATTTGTATTTATTTATTTATTTGACCTTTATTTAACCAGGTAGGCTGGTTGAGAGCAAGTTCTCATTTGCAACTGCGACCTGGCTAATATAAAGCATAGCAATTCGACACATACAACAACACAGAGTTACACATGGAATAAACAAAACATACAGTCAATAATACAGTAGAAAAATAAGTCTATATACAATGTGAGCAAATGAGGTGAGATGAGGTAAAGGCAAAAAAAGGCCATGGTGGCGAAGTAAATACAATATAGCAAGTAAAACACTGGAATGGTAGATTTGCAGTGGAAGAATGTGCAAAGTAGAACTTGAAATAATGGGGTGCAAAGGAGCAAAATAAATAAATAAATACAGTAGGGGAAGAGGTAGTTGTTTGGGCTAATTTATAGATGGGCTATGTACAGGTGCAGTAATCTGTGAGCTGCTCTGACAGCTGGTGCTTAAAGCTAGTGAGGGAGATAAGTGTTTCCAGCTTCAGAGATTTTTGCAGTTCGTTCCAGTCATTGGCAGCAGAGAACTGGAAGGAAAGACGACCAAAGGAGGAATTGGCTTTGGGGGTGACCAGTGAGATATACCTGCTGGAGCGCGTGCTACGAGTGGGTGCTGCTATGGTGACCAGCGAGCTGAGATAAGGCGGGGCTTTACCTAGCAGAGACTTGTAGATAACCTGTAGCCAGTGGGTTTGGCGACGAGTATGAAGCGAGTGCCAACAAACGAGAGCGTACAGGTCGCAATGGTGGGTAGTGTATGGGGCTTTGGTGACAAAACGGATGGCACTGTGATTTACTGCATCCAATTTGTTGAGTAGAGTGTTGGAGGCTATTTTATAGATGACATCACCGAAGTCGAGGATCGGTAGGATGGTCAGTTTTACGAGGGTATGTTTGGCAGCATGAGTGAAGGATGCTTTGTTGCGAAATAGGAAGCCGATTCTAGATTTAATTTTGGATTGGAGATGTTTTATGTGAGTCTGGAAGGAGAGTTTACAGTCTAACCAGACACCTAGGTATTTGTAGTTGTCCACATATTCTAAGTCAGAGCCGTCCAGAGTAGTGATGTTGGACGGGCGAGCAGGTGCGGGCAGTGATCGATTGAATAGCATGCATTTAGTTTAACTTGCGTTTAAGAGCAGTTGGAGGCCACAGAAGGAGAGTTGTATGGCATTGAAGCTCGTCTGGAGGTTAGTTAACACAGTGTCCAAAGAGGGGCCAGAAGTATACAGAATGGTGTCGTCTGCGTAGAGGTGCATCAGAGAATCACCAGCAGCAAGAGCAACAAATCCCCGGACAGTTGGTTTAAATCCCTGGACAGTTGGTTTAATAAATCCCTGGACAGTTGGTTTAATAAATCCCTGGACAGTTGGTTTAATAAATCCCTGGACAGTTGGTTTAATAAATCCCTGGACAGTTGGTTTAATAAATCCCTGGACAGTTGGTTTAATAAATCCCTGGACAGTTGGTTTAATAAATCCCTGGACAGTTTGTTTAAATCCCCGGACAGTTGGTTTAAATCCCTGGATAGTTGGTTTAAATCCCTGGACATTTGGTTTAAATCCCTGGACAGTTGGTTTAAATCCCTGGACAGTTGGTTTAAATCCCTGGACAGTTGGTTTAAATCCCTGGACAGTTGGTTTATTAAATCCCTGGACAGTTGGTTTATTAAATCCCTGGGCAGTTGGTTTATTAAATCCCTGGACAGTTGGTTTACTAAATCCCTGGACAGTTGGTTTATTAAATCCCTGGACAGTTTGTTTAAATCCCTGGACAGTTGGTTTACTAAATACCTGGACAGTTGGTTTATTAAATCCTTGGACATTTCTGTCAGGACCCGGTGCGAGAAACAGTCACTAATAATGGGCAGAACCCAGAAGATGAGGCAGACACAGCAGTACTAGAGATGGTGGTTTAATAAAAAATAGATATCTTCCAAAATACAAAGAAAATCCACAAAGTGGTACAAACAGCAAGGGAAAAAACAAACCTCAAAAGACCAATCCAAAAATACACGAGAACAAAACCAGAGAACCTCTGGAAAATCCAACAAGAGAAAAATGATCACAAAGGCTGGGGCTGGGTGCTAACATACAAACACTGAGCAAGGAACTGAGGAACACACAGGGTTTAAATACTAACAAGGGAATGACTTACAGGTGCAAACAATAATTAGGGCAAGAAAAACAAAAGGTACAAAAAAGGTGCAAGGGGGACATCTAGTGAACAAAACCTGAACAGTCCTGGCCAAAACCTGACAGAATCCCCCCCCTAGGAACGGCTCCTGACGTTCCTACCAGCCTTCTCAGGGTGGAGGACCCTGAACTGACGAATGAGGTCAGGGTCCAGTATGTCCTTGGCAGGAACACAGGAGCGCTCCTCGGGACCGTAGCCTTCCCAGTCCACCAGATACTGCCAGGACCGCTGCACCCGGCGGGAATCCAGTATCCGATGGACGGTATAAGCCGACTGGCCTCCGATGATACGGGGCGGAGGGGGAGGTCTGCCTGCCGGGATAAGGGGAGAAAAAACAACAGGTTTTAATAAAGAAATGTGAAACGTGGGATTAATTTTAAGGGATCTGGGTAAGTGCAGGCGAAAAGTAACGGGGTTCACTCTTCTGGCAACCTTAAAGGGACCGATGAATTTCTGGGACAGTTTGCGAGACTCCACCCGTAGCGGTAAATTCTTGGTTGAGAGCCATACTCTCTGGCCGAGGCGCAGGGTAGGCCCGGGACGGCGACGTCTGTTGGCTTGTTGTTGGTACCTCTGTGAGGAACGCAGAAGATTAAGACGGGCCTTCTTCCACGTAAGCCGACAGCGTCTGATGAACCTCGAGGCTGAAGGCACACTGACTTCTGCCTCCTGGTCCGGGAACAATGGAGGAGCATAGCCAAACTGACACTCGTGCGGGGACATACCAGTGGAGGAGGAGCACAAGGTGTTGTGCGCGTACTCGGCCCAAACCATGAAGGACGACCATGTGGACGGGTTGTTGGAGACCATACATCTGAGGGTGGTTTCCAGCTCTTGATTCATCCTCTCGGTTTGGCCATTGGACTCCGGATGGTACCCTGAAGATAGACTGGCAGTGGCCCCTATGAGTTGGCAGAAGGCCTTCCAAAACCTTGAGGCGAACTGGGGACCTCTGTCGGAAACCATATCTTGCGGAATGCCGAAGACTCGGAACACATGGTTAATCACCAACTCAGCCGTTTCCTTGGCAGAAGGTAACTTAGTCAAGGGAACGAACCTGGCCGCCTTAGAAAACCTGTCGATGATGACTAGGATAGTAGTATTACCATGGGACGGAGGAAGGCCAGTAATAAAGTCCAATGAGATATGGGACCAGGGTCGGTGGGGAATAGATAGAGGGTGAAGGAGTCCTTGAGGGCGGAGGTGAGAAGATTTGCCCTGGCAGCACACGGAACAGGCCTTGACGAAAGTGGCAACGTCTTCTTTTATGGTGGGCCACCAGAACTTACGCTGAATGAACTCCAAGGTGCGACCTACGCCCGGGTGACAGGTGAGGCGAGAGGAGTGCCCCCACAGAAGGACTTGGGACCTTGCTGCCTTGGGAACAAACAACCGATTGGCAGGACCTCCTCCAGGGCCCGGTTCGATGGCTTGGGCTTGTTTCACGGTATCCTCCACTTGCCACGAGATCGGAGCCACGATCTTAGCGGCCGGAAGGACAGTCATGTCAGTATCTTCTCGAATGGCAGGAGAGTAGATTCGTGACAAGGCGTCCGGTTTGAGATTCTTCGACCCGGGTCTATAGGTGAGGATAAACTGAAATCGGCTGAAGAAAAGAGACCATCGAGCTTGTCTGGAGTTCAACCGCTTCGCCTGCTGGATATACTCCAGATTTTTGTGGTCCGTAAGCACTTGAAACGGTTGAGAAGCCCCCTCGAGCCAGTGTCTCCATTCCTTCAATGCCATCTTAACCACTAGGAGTTCACGATCCCCCACATCGTAATTCCTCTCGGCCGGGGTAAGCCGGTGAGAGAAGAAGGCGCAAGGATGAAGCTTCTTGTCTTCACCCCTCTGAGACAGGACAGCTCCAACCCCAACCTCTGATGCGTCTACCTCCACCACAAAAGGTTCATCCGCCGTTGGTAGTGTCAGAATGGGAGCAGAGAGGATGCGCTGCTTGAGTCCTTGGAAGGCCGTCTCAGCTTCTCTTCCCCACAGAAACCTTGTGTTGCCACCCTTGGTTACAGCTGAGAGAGGGGCTGCCACCGAGCTGAAGTTCTTGATGAACTTGCGGTAAAAGTTGGTGAAGCCCAGGAAACGCTGAACTTCCTTAACGGACTTGGGGGTGGGCCAATCCGCTACCGCCCCTACCTTCTTGGGGTCCATCTGGACTCGACCGGGTTCCACTACAAATCCCAGGAATTGTACTCGGGAGGAATGGAATTCACATTTTTCCGGCTTAACGTACAAATGGCTGTCTAGGAGGCGTTTGAGCACTTGTCTGACATGCTTAGTGTGTTCTTGAAGGGAGCTCGAAAAGATGAGGATGTCATCCAAGTAAACAAACACGAAGATGTTAAGCATATCCCTAAGCACATCGTTTATGAGCGCTTGGAACACAGCCGGAGCGTTGGTCAGGCCGAAGGGCATCACCAAGTATTCGTAGTGACCAGTAGGCGTGTTGAAAGTGGTCTTCCACTCGTCACCGGGTTTGATCCGCACAAGATGGTATGCGTTCCGCAGGTCAAGCTTACTGAAGACAACTGCTTCCTGGAGCAGCTCAAAGGCTGTGGCCATAAGGGGTAGCGGGTAGCGGTTACGGACGGTTATGGCATTAAGTCCCCGGTAGTCGATGCAAGGACGTAATCCCCCGTCTTTTTTGGCCACAAAGAAAAACCCTGCTCCCGCCGGCGAGGTGGATGGACGCATGAGGCCTGCTGCCAGAGCGTCCTTGATGTAGGTATCCATAGCAGCTCGTTCGGGAGGAGATAGGGAAAAGATCCGACCCCTGGGGGGGCAGGTGCCCGGAAACAGGTCGATGGGGCAATCGTAAGGTCTATGGGGTGGTAGTTTGGTGGCCCTCTGTTTGCTAAATACCGGTTTGAGGTCATGGTAACACTCGGGAACTCGGGACAGGTCGATGGATTCTAGAGACTCGGGAGGGGAACTCGGGGAACTTGGGAAGATACAAGTGGCTTGGCACGTAGGACCCCACTGCTTGATAGTGCCCACAGACCAGTCGATGTGAGGGTTATGGCTGTGAAGCCAGGGGTATCCAAGGACGAGAGGGAACTCGGAACACGAGGTCAGATGAAAGTTCATCACTTCCTGGTGTTGGGAAACTGAAAGTCGCAAGGGGGTAGTGACACGAGTGACAAGTCCAGATCCCAAAGGGCTTCCATCCAACGTAGTAACCCTTATGGGGTCACTTAGAGGTTCAGAGGGAACGCCATTCTCCTTCGCCCAGACACCATCCATGAAGTTACCTGCGGCTCCAGAGTCTACCAAGGCTTGAAGGGGAAGCTTGTGGTTGTCCCAGGAAAGGGTAACTGGAATGAGCAGGCGGGAGTTGGATGGATGGGAGGAGGTTATGTTTCCCGTTACAGTCCTCCCAGGCCTGCACGGGAGAGTGCGTTTTCCCTGGAGCCCGGGACACGTGGAGAGGAAATGGCCCGGTTTGCCGCAATATAGACAGCATCGCTCCCTCATCCGGCGGTCTCTCTCAGCCTGGGAGATGCGTCCAACCTGCATGGGTTCCGGTGGAGTCAGCGAGGATAAAGGTGGAGACTCGGAGCTGGGACCGATAGGAGCTAGGGTGAGAGATCTACGGTTGAGCTCTCTCTCTCTCAGACGCTGGTCTATGCGTGAAGCCAACTTGATCAGGGACTCGAGGTTGTCTGGTGGTTCCCGAGTGGCCAGTTCATCTTGGATGGTGTCGGAAAGACCCTTCAAAAAGCACACTGTGAGCGCCTCGTCGTTCCAGCCACTCGCTGCTGCCACCGTGTGGAACTGGATGGCATAGTCCATCACGCTGCGCCGACCTTGGCGGAGAGTCAGGAGCTGTTTGGCTGAGTCAGGACCGCTGGTAGGACCTTGAAACACTCGCTTGAATTCTTCAGCAAAGGTAGAGTAGCTGGCACAGCAGGGACTTTGGGCATCCCACACAGCAGTAGCCCAGGCTAGGGCTTTTTCCGACAGCAGGGTGATGATATATGCTATCTTGGACCGGTCGGTGGGAAACAACGAGGGTTGCAGCTCGAAGAAGAGAGAACATTGGGTGAAAAACCCCTTACAAACACTCGGATCACCTGAGAACCGTTGGGGAGGCGGCAGACGAGGTTCAGCCAGGGGTTTAACTGTCACGGGCACTTGAATCTGATGAACTGGAGCAGAAGCGGTTGCAGGAGAAAGTTGATCAGAAATCTGCTTTATGGAAGTCATCATCTCCGACAGAAGTTGAGAATGTCCAGCCAGTAAGGCCTCTTGCTGAACCAGAGCAGCTTCGTGACGTTGGACAGTCCCCTCGTGGTGGGACAGCATGGGAAAAAAGTCCTGGGTACTGGCTGCCTCTGGGTTCATATTAATGGCTCAGTGTTTCTGTCAGGACCCGGTGCGAGAAACAGTCACTAATAATGGGCAGAACCCAGAAGATGAGGCAGACACAGCAGTACTAGAGATGGTGGTTTAATAAAAAATAGATATCTTCCAAAATACAAAGAAAATCCACAAAGTGGTAAAAACAGCAAGGGAAAAAACAAACCTCAAAAGACCAATCCAAAAATACACGAGAACAAAACCAGAGAACCTCTGGAAAATCCAACAAGAGAAAAATGATCACAAAGGCTGGGGCTGGGTGCTAACATACAAACACTGAGCAAGGAACTGAGGAACACACAGGGTTTAAATACTAACAAGGGAATGACTTACAGGTGCAAACAATAATTAGGGCAAGAAAAACAAAAGGTACAAAAAAGGTGCAAGGGGGACATCTAGTGAACAAAACCTGAACAGTCCTGGCCAAAACCTGACAATTTCCTGGGCAGTTGGCTAGGTGTTACATCGAAAGCAACAGACCAGGAGAGACCATTAATTCACACCCATTTTGCACTTCCTCTCCTCCACTTCTCCTCCACCTCTCCTCCCTCTCTCCTCCACCTCTCCTCCCACTCTCCTTGTAGTGAAGACGTTGGGCACAGAAGCACACATGGTCCCTGGGGTTATGTTGCTTCCTACAGGGGCCACTGGTCTGTCTGGGCCCTGGCACATCTACATTTACATTTACATTTAAGTCATTTAGCAGACGCTCTTATCCAGAGCGACTTACAAGTTGGTGCATTCACCTTATGATGTCCAGTGGAACAACCACTTTACAATAGTGCATCTAACTCTAAGGGGGGGGGGGTTTAGAAGGATTACTTTATCCTATCCTAGGTATTCCTTAAAGAGGTGGGGTTTCAGGTGTCTCCGGAAGGTGGTGATTGATTCCGCTGACCTGGCGTCGTGGGGGAGTTTGTTCCACCATTGGGGTGCCAGAGCATCTAAGGCCTGAATGTGTGTGTGTGAGCCAGTCGATAATGTGTGTTTGTTTGGGCTCCAGGGCTGTGGTTAGAAGTAGTGCTCTATGTGTGGAATTGAAGGTTATTGGTTTTCTTGTCATTGTGGATCTCTGAGGAGGGATGTCTGTTTTTAGGAACCCCCTCCACATAGGGGTGTTAATGTAACACTCTGTCTCCCAGTGGGACAGTCTGGGACCAGAGGGAGGGGCTCTCGCCTTCCTTTCATCCTCCTCTCCTCTCTTTCCCTTTGACCAACAGTGCTCCTGGGGCTTCCCATGATGCTCCTCTTCCTGTGTGAGCTACTTTGAACACAACTAGAAAGGATGAGAGAGTAAAAGAAAACGTTTGTATCTCTTTTCCTCTTTCCACCTCCCTCCCTCCCTCTCTCTGTCTCTCTCTCTCTCCCTCTCTCTCTCTGTGTGTCTCTCTCTCTCCCTTTACCCTCATCTCTCTCTCTCTCTCTCCCTTTACCCTCATCTCTCTCTCTCTCTCTCTCTATCCCTTTACCCTCATCTCTCTCTCTCTCTCTCTCTTTACCCTCATCTCTCTCTCTCTCCCTTTACCCTCATCTCTCTCTCTCTCTCTCTCTCTCTCTTTACCCTCATCTCTCTCTTTCTCTCTCTCTCTCTCTCTCTCTCTCTCTTTACCCTCATCGCTCTCTCTCTCTCTCTCTCTCTCTCTCTATGTTGTTCATCTCCAGCAGATGCAGTATGAGGTCCGTAGGGAGACCCTGCTGAGTTTTATCAAGCGCACACAGACACACACACACACACACACACACCACACACAGACACACACACACACACACATGTATAGCTCCACTCTAAATGGGGCGCTCCCACTCGCAATGATTTAAACATGTTCTTTTACTTTTCCTTGTTCTCTCCATCCCTCCATACAACCACACCAACTTACATACAATCAAATAAAATCAAATGTGTCACATTCATGAAATACACACGTATTTACACAGTGTAATACACATGCTATTCAATCGATCACTTACAAGCCCTTAACCAACAATGCAGTTTTAGGAAAAATACCACAAAAAAATCAGAAATGAAAGTAACAAATGATTAAAGAGCAGCAGTAAAATAACAATAGCGAGACTATATACAGGGGGTACCGGTACAAAGTCAATGTGCAGGGGCACCGGTTAGTCGAGGTAATTGTGGTAATATGTACATGTAGGTCGAGTTATTAAAGTGACTATGCATAGATAATAACAGAGAGTAGCAGCAGCATAGAAGAGGGGGTTTGGGGGCAATGCAGGGTGGCTGTTGTCTTTGACAATTTTTAGGGCCTTCCCCTCACACTGCCTGGTATAGAGGTCCTGGATGGCAGGGAGCTTGGCCCCAGTGATGTACTGGGTCGTACGTACTACCCTCTGTAGCGCCTTGCGGTCGGAGGCCGAGCAGTTGCCGTACCAGGCAGTGATGCAACCAGTCAGGATGCTCTCGATGGTGCAGCTGTAGAACCTTTTTTAGGATCTGAGGACCCATGCCAAATCTTTTTAGTCTCCTGAGGGGGAATAGGTTTTTTTGTGCCCTCTTCACGACGGTCTTGGTGTGTTTGGACCATGTTAGTTTGTTGGTGATGTGGACACCAAGGAACTTGAAGCTCTCAACCTGCTCCACTACAGCACCGTCGATGAGAATGGGGGCGTGCTCGGTGCTCCTTTTCATGTAGTCCACACCAACATAACAAGGCTTTTCCTCTCCATCTCTCTACATCCATACAACCGCACCAACATAACAAGGCTTTTCCTCTCCATCTCTCTCTACATCCATACAACCGCACCAACATAACAAGGCTTTTCTTATCCATCTCTCTCTACATCCATACAACCTCACCAACATAACAAGGCTTTTCCTCTCCATCTCTCTCTACATCCATACAACCTCACCAACATAACAAGGCTTTTCCTCTCCATCTCTCTCTACGTCCATACAACCTCTCCAACATAACAAGGCTTTTCCTCTCCATCTCTCTCTGCATCCGTCCATACAACCTCTCCAACATAACAAGGCTTTTCCTCTCCATCTCTCTCTACATCCATACAACCTCACCAACATAACAAGGCTTTTCCTCTCCATCTCTCTCTACATCCATACAACCTCACCAACATAACAAGGCTTTTCCTCTCCATCTCTCTCTACATCCATACAACCTCACCAACATAACAAGGCTTTTCCTCTCCATCTCTCTCTACATCCATACAACCTCACCAACATAACAAGGCTTTTCCTCTCCATCTCTCTCTACGTCCATACAACCTCTCCAACATAACAAGGCTTTTCCTCTCCATCTCTCTCTGCATCCGTCCATACAACCTCTCCAACATAACAAGGCTTTTCCTCTCCATCTCTCTCTACATCCATACAACCTCACCAACATAACAAGGCTTTTCCTCTCCATCTCTCTCTACATCCATACAACCTCACCAACATAACAAGGCTTTTCCTCTCCATCTCTCTCTACATCCGTCCATACAACCTCTCCAACATAACAAGGCTTTTCCTCTCCATCTCTCTCTACATCCATCCATACAACCTCTCCAACATAACAAGGCTTTTCCTCTCCATCTCTCTCTACATCCATACAACCTCACCAACATAACAAGACTCATATGACAGTTTCATGTTCATGTTTCAATGTTGATTTCATGTAATTCATAGATTGGAAATGTCAAATCAACTCCTTGTGTACAAAACCAAATCAAGGCGATTAGGAAAAGCAATCAAAGATGTTTCCTTGACTACGCAGCTCCGTTGGTCGGTCCGGCCGAATCGCTCTAATCTGGAATGCAGAACATTACTAGTGATGAAGCCCTGCGGAGGTTTATAAATCATCCAAGTCTAGATAAATTACCTAATAAACTGTATGTCTGCTGAACTGAACTGTGGCCACAATAGAGCTGTCCCTGGAGACACACACACGCACGCACGCGCACGCGCACGCGCACACAGGCACACACACACACAGACACACACACCACACACCACACAGACACACACACACACGCTCGCGCCTACACACACACACACACACACACACACACACACACACACACACACACACCACACACCACACAGACACACACACACACGCTCGCGCCTACACACACACACACCCACACACACACACACACACACACACACACACACACACACAGACACACACACCACACACCACACACACACACACGCTCGCGCCTACACACACACACACACACACACCCACACACACACACACACACACACACACACACACACACACACACACACACACACACACACACACACACACACACACACACACACCATCATACATGCCGTCAACTGAACGCCACCCATGTGTCCATCCATTATGTTATATGTTTATAGAGAGTTTATCAACATGGCCGCCACACTTTGGCATTCGTCATCGTGAAGAAACCCATGAAAACATTACATAACCACCTCCATTTTGATGCGTCATCGTGAAGAAACCCATGAAAACATTACATAACCACCTCCATTTTGATGCGTCATCGTGAAGAAACCCATGAAAACATTACATAACCACCTCCCTTTTGATGCGTCATCGTGAAGAAACCCATGAAAACATTACATAACCACCTCCATTTTGATGCGTCATCGTGAAGAAACCCATGAAAACATTACATAACCACCTCCATTTTGAATGAAAGAACTACACCCAGAGAACGACCCAATAGCAGATAACAGACTGTACTGGGTGTCTATTTTCAACCTGACAATACTGTGGACTAGAGACTGCTTGTGGCAAGATGGTGGATTTTAATTACATCTGCCGAGCATCAGGTAAAAACTCATGAAAATACGAGGTAATCACCTCCATCTTGAATCAAGGAAATACAGCCGTGTTCTAACCTGACAATACTGTAGACAAGGCTAGTTAATGGGGGTATTCAGATAACATCTGTCTAGTGTTGTTATTGAGTGAAGACAGCAGATGTGTTTTACTGTGTAGATGTCTTGACTGTTACTTCACAGACGACTGGACAAGTGTGTCTCTCTCTCTCTATGTCTCTCTCTCTCTCTCTCTCTCTCTCTCTCTCTCTCTCTCTTTCTCTCTCCATGTCTCTCTTTCTCTCTCCCTCCTTCCCCCTCTCTCTCTCCATGTCTCTCTCTCTCTCCATGTCTCTCTCCATGTCTCTCTCTCTCTCTCTCACGCTCTTTCTGTCTTTCTCT
>NC_092096.1:15646224-15658724 GCF_045679555.1 Salvelinus alpinus
CGCCCCCCCCTCTCTCTCTCTCTCTGTGTCTCGCCCCCCCCTCTCTGTCTCTCTGTTTCTCTCTCTCTCTCTCTTTTTCAGCCATTGGGGTTCAGATGGCACTGGACCTGTTAGAGACCAGGTTCTGGGCTACAGCTAAGCAGGTGAGTTACAACATCCTGCCTAAATCACAAAATGCAGCTTAGTTAGTGCACAAACCCAGCTCTGCAGAGTGGTCACCAGCTGGTACAGTCTCAAAGGCCTAACCCTAACCTTAAATTATGACTAAAAAGCTCATCTTTGTTTTCATTCATTTTTACAATAAAGCCAATTTTGACTTTGCAACTGGCCTATCTAAGGGGAAATCGCTCAGTTCTGCCACCAGGTGATTTATGTCCATATTGCAGCCTTTAACTCAAACTGAACAGAAGGGACATTGTCTACAACGGGTTCATAGACGATGTATTGACTGATACAGCCTCTGAAACAAACTGAACAGAATGAACATTCCATTGCTATATCTATAATAGATATTCTAGAATTGCAGTTCTGTATTATATTTATTTATTTATTTATTTTACCTTTATTTAACTAGGCAAGTCAGTTAAGAACAAATTCTTATTTACAATGACTGCCTACCGGGGAACAGTGGGCTAACTGCCTTGTTCAGGGGCAGAACAACAGATTTTACCTAGTCAGCTCGGAGATTCTATCTTGCAACCTTTCGGTTACTAGTCCAATGCTCTAACCACTAGGCTACCTGGCCTAACCACTAGGCTACCTGCTCTAACCACTAGGCTACCTGCCGCCCCTCTAACCACTAGGCTGCCTGCCGCCCCTCTAACCACTAGGCTGCCTGCCGCCCCTCTAACCACTAGGCTACCTGCCACCCTCTAACCACTAGGCTACCTGCCGCCCCTCTAACCACTAGGCTACCTGCCGCCCCTCTAACCACTAGGCTACCTGCCGCCCCTCTAACCACTAGGCTGCCTGCCGCCCCTCTAACCACTAGGCTACCTGCCACCCTCTAACCACTAGGCTACCTGCCGCCCCTCTAACCACTAGGCTACCTGCCGCCCCTCTAACCACTAGGCTACCTGCCGCCCCTCTAACCACTAGGCTACCTGCCTCCCCTCTAACCACTAGGCTACCTGCCGCCCCTCTAACCACTAGGCTACCTGCCGCCCCTCTAACCACTAGGCTACCTGCCGCCCCTCTAACCACTAGGCTACCTGCCGCCCCTCTAACCACTAGGCTACCTGCCGCCCCTCTAACCACTAGGCTACCTGCCGCCCCTCTAACCACTAGGCTACCTGCCGCCCCTCTAACCACTAGGCTACCTGCCGCCCCTCTAACCACTAGGCTACCTGCCGCCCCTCTAACCACTAGGCTACCTGCCGCCCCTCTAACCACTAGGCTACCTGCCGCCCCTCTAACCACTAGGCTACCTGCCGCCCCTCTAACCACTAGGCTACCTGCCGCCCCTCTAACCACTAGGCTGCCTGCCGCCCCTCTAACCACTAGGCTACCTGCCGCCCCTCTAACCACTAGGCTGCCTGCCGCCCCTCTAACCACTAGGCTACCTGCCGCCCCTCTAACCACTAGGCTACTTGCCGCCCCTCTAACCACTAGGCTACCTGCCGCCCCTCTAACCACTAGGCTACCTGCCGCCCCTCTAACCACTAGGCTACCTGCCGCCCCTCTAACCACTAGGCTGCCTGCCGCCCCTCTAACCACTAGGCTACCTGCCGCCCCTCTAACCACTAGGCTGCCTGCCGCCCCTCTAACCACTAGGCTACCTGCCGCCCCTCTAACCACTAGGCTACCTGCCGCCCCTCTAACCACTAGGCTACCTGCCGCCCCTCTAACCACTAGGCTACCTGCCGCCCCTCTAACCACTAGGCTACCTGCCGCCCCTCTAACCACTAGGCTACCTGCCGCCCCTCTAACCACTAGGCTACCTGCCGCCCCTCTAACCACTAGGCTACCTGCCGCCCCTCTAACCACTAGGCTACCTGCCGCCCCTCTAACCACTAGGCTGCCTGCCGCCCCTCTAACCACTAGGCTACCTGCCGCCCCTCTAACCACTAGGCTACCTGCCGCCCCTCTAACCACTAGGCTACCTGCCGCCCCTCTAACCACTAGGCTACCTGCCGCCCCTCTAACCTCTAGGCTACCTGCCGCCCCTCTAACCACTAGGCTACCTGCCTCCCCTCTAACCACTAGGCTGCCTGCCGCCCCTCTAACCACTAGGCTACCTGCCGCCCCTCTAACCACTAGGCTACCTGCCGCCCCTCTAACCACTAGGCTGCCTGCCGCCCCTCTAACCACTAGGCTGCCTGCCGCCCCTCTAACCACTAGGCTGCCTGCCGCCCCTCTAACCACTAGGCTACCTGCCGCCCCTCTAACCACTAGGCTACCTGCCGCCCCTCTAACCACTAGGCTACCTGCCGCCCCTCTAACCACTAGGCTACCTGCCGCCCCTCTAACCACTAGGCTGCCTGCCGCCCCTCTAACCACTAGGCTACCTGCCGCCCCTCTAACCACTAGGCTACCTGCCGCCCCTCTAACCACTAGGCTACCTGCCGCCCCTCTAACCACTAGGCTACCTGCCGCCCCTCTAACCACTAGGCTACCTGCCGCCCCTCTAACCACTAGGCTACCTGCCGCCCCTCTAACCACTAGGCTACCTGCCGCCCCTCTAACCACTAGGCTACCTGCCGCCCCTCTAACCACTAGGCTACCTGCCGCCCCTCTAACCACTAGGCTGCCTGCCGCCCCTCTAACCACTAGGCTACCTGCCGCCCCTCTAACCACTAGGCTACCTGCCGCCCCTCTAACCACTAGGCTGCCTGCCGCCCCTCTAACCTCTAGGCTACCTGCCGCCCCTCTAACCACTAGGCTACCTGCCTCCCCTCTAACCACTAGGCTGCCTGCCGCCCCTCTAACCACTAGGCTACCTGCCGCCCCTCTAACCACTAGGCTACCTGCCGCCCCTCTAACCACTAGGCTACCTGCCGCCCCTCTAACCACTAGGCTGCCTGCCGCCCCTCTAACCACTAGGCTGCCTGCCGCCCCTCTAACCACTAGGCTACCTGCCGCCCCTCTAACCACTAGGCTACCTGCCGCCCCTCTAACCACTAGGCTACCTGCCGCCCCTCTAACCACTAGGCTACCTGCCGCCCCTCTAACCACTAGGCTGCCTGCCGCCCCTCTAACCACTAGGCTGCCTGCCGCCCCTCTAACCACTAGGCTGCCTGCCGCCCCTCTAACCACTAGGCTGCCTGCCGCCCCTCTAACCACTAGGCTGCCTGCCGCCCCTCTAACCACTAGGCTACCTGCCGCCCCTCTAACCACTAGGCTACCTGCCGCCCCTCTAACCACTAGGCTGCCTGCCGCCCCTCTAACCACTAGGCTGCCTGCCGCCCCTCTAACCACTAGGCTGCCTGCCGCCCCTCTAACCACTAGGCTACCTGCCGCCCCTCTAACCACTAGGCTGCCTGCCGCCCCTCTAACCACTAGGCTGCCTGCCGCCCCTCTAACCACTAGGCTGCCTGCCGCCCCTCTAACCACTAGGCTACCTGCCGCCCCTCTAACCACTAGGCTGCCTGCCGCCCCTCTAACCACTAGGCTACCTGCCGCCCCTCTAACCACTAGGCTGCCTGCCGCCCCTCTAACCACTAGGCTGCCTGCCGCCCCTCTAACCACTAGGCTACCTGCCGCCCCTCTAACCACTAGGCTACCTGCCGCCCCTCTAACCACTAGGCTACCTGCCGCCCCTCTAACCACTAGGCTACCTGCCGCCCCTCTAACCACTAGGCTGCCTGCCGCCCCTCTAACCACTAGGCTGCCTGCCGCCCCTCTAACCACTAGGCTGCCTGCCGCCCCTCTAACCACTAGGCTGCCTGCCGCCCCTCTAACCACTAGGCTACCTGCCACCCTCTAACCACTAGGCTACCTGGCCTAACCACTAGGCTACCTGCTCTAACCACTAGGCTACCTGCCGCCCCTCTAACCACTAGGCTGCCTGCCGCCCCTCTAACCACTAGGCTGCCTGCCGCCCCTCTAACCACTAGGCTACCTGCCACCCTCTAACCACTAGGCTACCTGCCGCCCCTCTAACCACTAGGCTACCTGCCGCCCCTCTAACCACTAGGCTACCTGCCGCCCCTCTAACCACTAGGCTGCCTGCCGCCCCTCTAACCACTAGGCTACCTGCCACCCTCTAACCACTAGGCTACCTGCCGCCCCTCTAACCACTAGGCTACCTGCCGCCCCTCTAACCACTAGGCTACCTGCCGCCCCTCTAACCACTAGGCTACCTGCCTCCCCTCTAACCACTAGACTACCTGCCTCCCCTCTAACCACTAGGCTACCTGCCGCCCCTCTAACCACTAGGCTACCTGCCGCCCCTCTAACCACTAGGCTACCTGCCGCCCCTCTAACCACTAGGCTACCTGCCGCCCCTCTAACCACTAGGCTACCTGCCGCCCCTCTAACCACTAGGCTACCTGCCGCCCCTCTAACCACTAGGCTACCTGCCGCCCCTCTAACCACTAGGCTACCTGCCGCCCCTCTAACCACTAGGCTACCTGCCGCCCCTCTAACCACTAGGCTACCTGCCGCCCCTCTAACCACTAGGCTACCTGCCGCCCCTCTAACCACTAGGCTACCTGCCGCCCCTCTAACCACTAGGCTACCTGCCGCCCCTCTAACCACTAGGCTGCCTGCCGCCCCTCTAACCACTAGGCTACCTGCCGCCCCTCTAACCACTAGGCTGCCTGCCGCCCCTCTAACCACTAGGCTACCTGCCGCCCCTCTAACCACTAGGCTGCCTGCCGCCCCTCTAACCACTAGGCTACCTGCCGCCCCTCTAACCACTAGGCTACTTGCCGCCCCTCTAACCACTAGGCTACCTGCCGCCCCTCTAACCACTAGGCTACCTGCCGCCCCTCTAACCACTAGGCTACCTGCCGCCCCTCTAACCACTAGGCTACCTGCCGCCCCTCTAACCACTAGGCTACCTTCCGCCCCTCTAACCACTAGGCTGCCTGCCGCCCCTCTAACCACTAGGCTACCTGCCGCCCCTCTAACCACTAGGCTACCTGCCGCCCCTCTAACCACTAGGCTACCTGCCGCCCCTCTAACCACTAGGCTACCTGCCGCCCCTCTAACCACTAGGCTACCTGCCGCCCCTCTAACCACTAGGCTACCTGCCGCCCCTCTAACCACTAGGCTACCTGCCGCCCCTCTAACCACTAGGCTACCTGCCGCCCCTCTAACCACTAGGCTACCTGCCGCCCCTCTAACCACTAGGCTGCCTGCCGCCCCTCTAACCACTAGGCTACCTGCCGCCCCTCTAACCACTAGGCTACCTGCCGCCCCTCTAACCACTAGGCTACCTGCCGCCCCTCTAACCACTAGGCTGCCTGCCGCCCCTCTAACCTCTAGGCTACCTGCCGCCCCTCTAACCACTAGGCTACCTGCCTCCCCTCTAACCACTAGGCTGCCTGCCGCCCCTCTAACCACTAGGCTACCTGCCGCCCCTCTAACCACTAGGCTACCTGCCGCCCCTCTAACCACTAGGCTACCTGCCGCCCCTCTAACCACTAGGCTGCCTGCCGCCCCTCTAACCACTAGGCTGCCTGCCGCCCCTCTAACCACTAGGCTACCTGCCGCCCCTCTAACCACTAGGCTACCTGCCGCCCCTCTAACCACTAGGCTGCCTGCCGCCCCTCTAACCACTAGGCTACCTGCCGCCCCTCTAACCACTAGGCTACCTGCCGCCCCTCTAACCACTAGGCTACCTGCCGCCCCTCTAACCACTAGGCTACCTGCCGCCCCTCTAACCACTAGGCTACCTGCCGCCCCTCTAACCACTAGGCTACCTGCCGCCCCTCTAACCACTAGGCTACCTGCCGCCCCTCTAACCTCTAGGCTACCTGCCGCCCCTCTAACCACTAGGCTGCCTGCCGCCCCTCTAACCACTAGGCTGCCTGCCGCCCCTCTAACCACTAGGCTGCCTGCCGCCCCTCTAACCACTAGGCTGCCTGCCGCCCCTCTAACCACTAGGCTACCTGCCGCCCCTCTAACCACTAGGCTACCTGCCGCCCCTCTAACCACTAGGCTGCCTGCCGCCCCTCTAACCACTAGGCTGCCTGCCGCCCCTCTAACCACTAGGCTGCCTGCCGCCCCTCTAACCACTAGGCTACCTGCCGCCCCTCTAACCACTAGGCTGCCTGCCGCCCCTCTAACCACTAGGCTGCCTGCCGCCCCTCTAACCACTAGGCTGCCTGCCGCCCCTCTAACCACTAGGCTACCTGCCGCCCCTCTAACCACTAGGCTGCCTGCCGCCCCTCTAACCACTAGGCTACCTGCCGCCCCTCTAACCACTAGGCTGCCTGCCGCCCCTCTAACCACTAGGCTGCCTGCCGCCCCTCTAACCACTAGGCTACCTGCCGCCCCTCTAACCACTAGGCTACCTGCCGCCCCTCTAACCACTAGGCTACCTGCCGCCCCTCTAACCACTAGGCTACCTGCCGCCCCTCTAACCACTAGGCTGCCTGCCGCCCCTCTAACCACTAGGCTGCCTGCCGCCCCTCTAACCACTAGGCTGCCTGCCGCCCCTCTAACCACTAGGCTGCCTGCCGCCCCTCTAACCACTAGGCTGCCTGCCGCCCCTCTAACCACTAGGCTACCTGCCGCCCCTCTAACCACTAGGCTGCCTGCCGCCCCTCTAACCACTAGGCTACCTGCCGCCCCTCTAACCACTAGGCTGCCTGCCGCCCCTCTAACCACTAGGCTGCCTGCCGCCCCTCTAACCACTAGGCTGCCTGCCGCCCCTCTAACCACTAGGCTGCCTGCCGCCCCTCTAACCACTAGGCTACCTGCCGCCCCTCTAACCACTAGGCTACCTGCCTCCCCTCTGACCACTAGGCTGCCTGCCGCCCCTCTAACCACTAGGCTGCCTGCCGCCCCTCTAACCACTAGGCTGCCTGCCGCCCCTCTAACCACTAGGCTACCTGCCTCCCCTCTAACCACTAGGCTGCCTGCCGCCCCTCTAACCACTAGGCTGCCTGCCGCCCCTCTAACCACTAGGCTGCCTGCCGCCCCTCTAACCACTAGGCTGCCTGCCGCCCCTCTAACCACTAGGCTGCCTGCCGCCCCTCTAACCACTAGGCTGCCTGCCGCCCCTCTAACCACTAGGCTGCCTGCCGCCCCTCTAACCACTAGGCTACCTGCCGCCCCTCTAACCACTAGGCTACCTGCCTCCCCTCTAACCACTAGGCTGCCTGCCGCCCCTCTAACCACTAGGCTGCCTGCCGCCCCTCTAACCACTAGGCTGCCTGCCGCCCCTCTAACCACTAGGCTGCCTGCCGCCCCTCTAACCACTAGGCTGCCTGCCGCCCCTCTAACCACTAGGCTGCCTGCCGCCCCTCTAACCACTAGGCTGCCTGCCGCCCCTCTAACCACTAGGCTGCCTGCCGCCCCTCTAACCACTAGGCTGCCTGCCGCCCCTCTAACCACTAGGCTGCCTGCCGCCCCTCTAACCACTAGGCTGCCTGCCGCCCCATTTTAACTGAATGGATATGGAATACCCCAGAGATTTAAATCACATCAATACACTAGCTAGATCATTATCGGAGTATGGCTGATTATTGTCAGCCATACTTTCACCTTTCATCTTTCACCTTGCTCTTTCACAAGCAAACTAACATTCTAGTAATGAACAGACAATAGTCAGTCAGTCAGTCCTTTCACTCTGGTAACAAAAGATGTATAAGAAGCCCACAGATGGAAGAGAGAGAGAGGTAGCAGTCAGGTGCTCTCCTGCCCTAAAGGACTACAGGGGGAGTTAGCTCCCTCTCCTCTCCTCTCCTCCTGTCTTGTCAGATTATATAAGTATGTTCCCCCCTGACTGTCACGTCGACGTCAACTGCTACCATCTTTATTTGATAGGCTGCTAAGTTTGGGCTTCTCCGAGTAAAGTTAACTGACTGTTGAAATCCCTTCAAGGTTCCAAGGCAGAATGTCAAGGCCTTCTGGAATGCACACAGCATGGAATGTTCAGAACACAGATTAATATGACATGAACTGTTCAGAGAAATGTCATTGTCGTACCGTATCTATGTATATGGATTACAGAAACGGCTTGATGTATATGAAACCATATTACAGTACTACTTAAACACTACTACTTGATTATGCACATACAAATCCTACTTGATGACACACTATTGTAAGTAAAGTTCCTGATGATTATTATCAGGCTATAGTACTAAAGCATGAGCTACATCTAATAGGAAAGAATGAATAGATAAATAGTCTTCCTCTCTGAAAATGTGGATTTAATTTCCACCAGTCCAGTAGAGGTGTGGTAGAGTGGAACGGGTGGTGGAGGACAGTAAAATGTATTCTGCCGCAGAACAGAACCACGGAGTCTGGGTTCACACACACACACACACACACACACACACACACACACACACACACACACACACACACACACACACACACACACACACACACACACACACACACACACACACACACACACACACACACACACACACACACACACACTCGGGGTTTGATGCAGGGTTTAATGGGAAATAGAGAGACATGATAGATGTTCCATTCACACACCGTCACGCTCTAGATCACTGGCCCAGCTCTGGGACACACACACATAGACACGCACACACACGGACGCAGGACACACACACACACACACAGGTACGCACGCACAGATGGCTCACACACAAAACACACTCAAGCAGGCACGCAGGCACACACACACACACAATCTGGTCAGCAGATAATGAGACTGGCCTAGGGGTGGCGGGAAGCACATTAAACAATCAAACACACACACCCCATCTCAGAGATAATGTCAGCCTCGATGGCTTCCAGTCAGTTTGTCACCAAGGTCACGGTCCCTATCACAAAACATCTCAAGACATGGATAGAGTGAGTTTACAGTACTGTGGTATAACTCTCTCTCTCTCCTTCTCTCCCACCTTCTCTCTCTCTCTCTCTCTCTCCTTCTCTCCTTCTCTCCCACCTTCTCTCTCTCTCTCTCTCTCTCTCTCCTTCTCTCCTTCTCTCCCACCTTCTCTCTCTCTCTCTCTCTCCTTCTCTCCCACCTTCTCTCTCTCTCTCTCTCTCTCCCTCTCTCTCTCCTCTCTCCCTCTCTATCTCCCTCTCCCTCTCTCCCTCTCCCTCTCCCTCTCCCTCTCCCTCTCCCTCTCCCTCTCCCTCTCTCTCTCTCCCTCTCCCCCTCTCTCTCTCCCTCTCTCCCTCTCTCCCTCTCTCTCTCTCTCCCTCCCCCTCTCTCTCTCCCTCTCCCTCTCTCCCTCTCTCCCCTCCGGATGCTGTGCCCCTCAGCCCAATGACACAGACGTAAGTAGACGGCATCATTTCATTCTTCTTCTCAATCCCTTCTTTTTTTAGCAGGACTCAATTTAACAACATCCGTGCTTCACTGAAACTCATTACATTTTGCACACACACCACACACACTCACACGTCAGATTCAGTCTCCCTCACACATCACACACGTTTCATTCAGACTCTCACACATCACTCACACACCTCATTCAGACTCTCTCTCACATCACACACATCACTCACACGTCACATTCAGACTCTCACACATCATACACATCACTCACACGTCACATTGACTCTCTGTCACGTCCATCCACTCTGCTGTTGTGGGTATGCTACATCTCCCAGCGTATTTCTCTGTTATTTTTCTGATTGGTAACGGAGAGCAGATCCATAGTTTGAACCGTTAAAGCCGCTTCCCATCACTCACACCGACAAGCAACACCGTGGACAAGGACAGTGGCAGAGGGAGCGCTCATGCAATGCACATCTCTCTCTCTCCAATGTCAGGGCTCTTCTCCAGACTGCAGCAGCAGGGGGTGTGTTCAGTGTGTGAGTGGAGGCCTGCAGCAGGGGGTGTGTTTAGTGTGTGAGTGGAGGCCTGCAGCAGGGGGTGTGTTTAGTGTGTGAGTGGAGGCCTGCAGCAGGGGGTGTGTTCAGTGTGTGAGTGGAGGCCTGCAGCAGGGGGTGTGTTCAGTGTGTGAGTGGAGGCCTGCTGAACAACCTACCATGATCTTCAGCAGTAGGGGCCCTACTCTCCAGACTATAACCACCTCCTTAACCCAGGCCTCTGTCTGCATCCCAAATGGCCCCCTATTTACTATATAGTGCACTACTTTAGACCAGAGCCTATTGGGTTGTGTTCAACAGTAGTGCACTATATAGGAGATAGGGTGCCATTTGGTAAACAGCCTCATCCTCTGTAGCTAGTAGCTGTGTCCTGCCTATTTACTGCTATAATATAGCTACTAGCTGTGTTCTAGTTATTTACTGCTATAATATAGCTAATAGCTGTGTCCTACCTATTAACTACTATAATATAGCTAATAGCTGTGCGCTGCCTATTAACTACTATAATATAGCTAGTAGCTGTGTCCTACCTATTAACTACTATATTATAGCTAATAGCTGTGTTCTAGTTATTTACTACTATATTATAGCTAATAGCTGTGTCCTGCCTATTAACTACTATATTATAGCTAATAGCTGTGCGCTGCCTATTAACTACTATATTATAGCTAATAGCTGTGCCCTGGCTATTAACTACTATAATATAGCTAATAGCTGTGCGCTGCCTATTAACTACTATAATATAGCTAGTAGCTGTGCCCTGCCTATTCACTGCTATATTATAGCTAATAGCTGTGCGCTGCCTATTAACTACTATATTATAGCTAATAGCTGTGTTCTAGTTATTTACTACTATATTATAGCTAATAGCTGTGTCCTGCCTATTAACTACTATATTATAGCTAATAGCTGTGCCCTGGCTATTAACTACTATAATATAGCTAATAGCTGTGCGCTGCCTATTAACTACTATATTATAGCTAATAGCTGTGCGCTGCCTATTAACTACTATATTATAGCTAATAGCTGTGTTCTAGTTATTTACTACTATATTATAGCTAATAGCTGTGTCCTGCCTATTAACTACTATATTATAGCTAATAGCTGTGCCCTGGCTATTAACTACTATAATATAGCTAATAGCTGTGCGCTGCCTATTAACTACTATAATATAGCTAGTAGCTGTGCCCTGCCTATTCACTGCTATATTATAGCTAATACCTGTGCCCTGCCTATTAACTACTATAATATAGCTAATAGCTGTGCCCTGCCTATTCACTGCTATATTATAGCTAATACCTGTGCCCTGCATTTTAACTACTATATTATAGCTAATAGCTGTGTTCTGGTTATTTACTGCTATAATATAGCTAATAGCTGTGCACTGGCTATTTACTACTATATTATAGCTAATAGATGTGTCCTGGTTATTTACTGTTATAATATAGCTAATAGATGTGCACTGGCTATTTACTACTACAATATAGCTAATAGCTGTGCCCTGGCTATTTACTACTATAATATAGCCAATAGCTGTGCCCTGCTATTAGCTACTACAATATAGCTAATAGCTGTGCACTGGCTATTTACTACTATAATATAGCTAACAGCTGTGCCCTGGCTATTTACTACTATAATATAGCTAATAGCTGTGCCCTGGCTATTTACTACTATAATATAGCTAATAGCTGTGCCCTGCCTATTTACTACTATAATATAGCTAATAGCTGTGCCCTGCCTATTTACTACTATAATATAGCTAATAGCTGTGCCCTGGCTATTTACTACTATAATATAGCTAATAGCTGTGCCCTGGCTATTTACTACTATATTATAGCTAATAGCTGTGCCCTGGCTATTTACTACTACAGTGTAGCTAATAGCTGTGCCCTGCCTATTTACTACTATAATATAGCTAATAGCTCTGCCCTGGCTATTTACTACTACAGTGTAGCTAATAGCTGTGCCCTGCCTATTTACTACTATAATATAGCTAATAGCTGTGCCCTGGCTATTTACTACTATAATATAGCTAATAGCTGTGCCCTGGCTATTTACTACTACAGTGTAGCTAATAGCTGTGCCCTGCCTATTTACTACTATAATATAGCTAATAGCTGTGCCCTGGCTATTTACTACTATAATATAGCTGATAGCTGTGCCCTGGCTATTTACTACTATAATATAGCTAATAGCTGTGCCCTGGCTATTTACTACTACAGTGTAGCTAATAGCTGTGCCCTGCCTATTTACTACTATAATATAGCTAATAGCTGTGCCCTGCTATTTACTACTACAGTGTAGCTAATAGCTGTGCCCTGCCTATTTACTACTATAATATAGCTAATAGCTGTGCCCTGGCTATTTACTACTATATTATAGCTAATAGATGTGCCCTGGCTATTTACTACTACAGTGTAGCTAATAGCTGTGCCCTGCCTATTTACTACTATAATATAGCTAATAGCTGTGCCCTGGCTATTTACTACTATAATATAGCTGATAGCTGTGCCCTGGCTATTTACTACTATAATATAGCTAATAGCTGTGCCCTGGCTATT
>NC_092096.1:15663724-15691224 GCF_045679555.1 Salvelinus alpinus
CATAGTAGTGTATAACTGTAGTGTCCCAGAACAGAGGAACCAGTCCATAGTAGTGTATAACTGTAGTGTCCCAGAACAGAAGAACCAGTCCATAGTAGTGTATAACTGTAGTGTCCCAGAACAGAGGAACCAGTCCATAGTAGTGTATAACTGTAGTGTCCCAGAACAGAGGAACCAGTCCATAGTAGTGTATAACTGTAGTGTCCCAGAACAGAGGAACCAGTCCATAGTAGTGTATAACTATAGTGTCCCAGAACAGAGGAACCAGTCCATAGTAGTGTATAACTGTAGTGTCCCAGAACAGAGGAACCAGTCCATAGTAGTGTATAACTGTAGTGTCCCAGAACAGAGGAACCAGTCCATAGTAGTGTATAACTGTAGTGTCCCAGAACAGAGGACCAGTCCATAGTAGTGTATAACTGTAGTGTCCCAGAACAGAGGACCAGTCCATAGTAGTGTATAACTGTAGTGTCCCAGAACAGAGGAACCAGTTCATAGTAGTGTATAACTGTAGTGTCCCAGAACAGAGGAACCAGTTCATAGTAGTGTATAACTGTAGTGTCCCAGAACAGAGGAACCAGTCCATAGTAGTGTATAACTGTAGTGTCCCAGAACAGAGGAACCAGTTCATAGTAGTGTATAACTGTAGTGTCCCAGAACAGAGGAACCAGTTCATAGTAGTGTATAACTGTAGTGTCCCAGAACACAGGAACCAGTCCATAGTAGTGTATAACTGTAGTGTCCCAGAACACAGGAACCAGTCCATAGTAGTGTATAACTGTAGTGTCCCAGAACAGAGGAACCAGTCCATAGTAGTGTATAACTGTAGTGTCCCAGAACAGAGGAACCAGTCCATAGTAGTGTATAACTGTAGTGTCCCAGAACAGAGGAACCAGTCCATAGTAGTGTATAACTGTAGTGTCCCAGAACAGAGGAACCAGTCCATAGTAGTGTATAACTGTAGTGTCCCAGAACAGAGGAACCAGTCCATAGTAGTGTATAACTGTAGTGTCCCAGAACAGAGGAACCAGTCCATAGTAGTGTATAACTGTAGTGTCCCAGAACAGAGGAACCAGTCCATAGTAGTGTATAACTGTAGTGTCCCAGAACAGAAGAACCAGTCCATAGTAGTGTATAACTGTAGTGTCCCAGAACACAGGAACCAGTCCATAGTAGTGTATAACTGTAGTGTCCCATAAACAACAGCTGGAGGAAAGGCCTCGTAGGAACTTAGTGTCTAATCTCTCCACTGGGACAGAGGGAAAACACATCACACACCAGAGGCCCATTACACTGGGCTTGGCTCCTGACTAATTGTTTTGCTGGTTTTTATTGTCAGTGTATCGACTTAGAGGCTTCCAAGCTTCCAGTGCCGTGTTAGAATGGTGTTTATCTAGGAAACACCTTATCTATCCTCTCTGTAGACCAGATAGGTTGGATATTGTCTCCTTAGTCCATGTAATATATTGCTTACCACACGCTCGTGGTGTAATCTGTCTGTGTGTGTGTGTGTGTGTGTGTGTGTGTGTGTGTGTGTGTGTGTGTGTGTGTGTGTGTGTGTGTGTGTGTGTGTGTGTGTGTGTGTGTGTGTGTGTGTGTGTGTGTGTGTGTGTG
This sequence comes from Salvelinus alpinus, assembly GCF_045679555.1. Taxonomy (NCBI): domain Eukaryota; kingdom Metazoa; phylum Chordata; class Actinopteri; order Salmoniformes; family Salmonidae; genus Salvelinus; species Salvelinus alpinus. Next base: position 15,665,339 of record NC_092096.1, read on the forward strand.
TGTGTGTGTGTGTGTGTGTGTGTGTGTGTGTGTGCAGGAAAGCTTGGTGGGTAAAGCCAGCTGATCCTGTCAACATGAAACAGAGATGAGAAAACATGCTTGATCCACTGTCCTACTTCCTGCACCCTTCGGGCAGCACGATTTACAGATGGAAATGGTCCATTTACACCAATGACAGCACACGTCACTCAATTCAGCGCTTCCTAGTTCCATGTATCAAACCATGCATCAAAGTTATTTCAGTTATATTAAAACCAGGAAAATCTGGAGAGTCCCCTACTGATTATAGACCCATAAGTTTAATCAATTGTGACAATAAAATAATAAGTAAGTTTATAAGCAATAGCTTGGTACAAGTCTTACTACACGTGATACATATCAATCAAACACGGTTTATTAAAAATAGACACAAACAAATGCAAGAACGTGATTCAGTTTAATACAATATGCAACAAAAAAAAACAAGATGCAGACAAGATATAGATTTATTAATAATGGCTGTTGTTACGGAAAAGGCTTTCGACCCTCTTGAATGGCCTTTTCTATTCAAAACTTTGGAAGCTTTCAACGGTACAGCTGAAATAATACAATTTATCAAAATATTATATACTGTATATATCCCCTAAAGCAAAAATATACACAAAAATATACACAAATAATACATGGAATTGCTTTAGAAAGGGGCACAAGACAAGGATGTCACCTCTCCCCCTCCTGTTTTCACTGGCAATTGAACCGCTTGCAGAAAGAATTAGACAAGACCCAAACGTATACAGGTATCAGTATTGGTAAACATGAACATAAACTAAACTTATTTACAGATGATCTCCTGATATTCCTGACCAATATTGAAAACTCAAGGCCCCCCTTTGTTAAACCTATTTTCAGATTACTCAAAAATCTCAGGATATAAAATAAAACGTGGGGGAAAAAACAGAAAAAACGGCAATAGGTAAAATAATAACTCAGGATCTACAGCAATCCTTTAAGGGGACCACAACCAATATGAAATACTTAGGGTCGGTTGGAACCAACATTATTTTCGAACCGTTTCGTTCTGAACACAACGCCTTTTGTTCCGCTCCACTGTTCTGACCAGCAAAACAAAGTTCTGAACCGGTACAAACCCCCCAAAACTACTGGTTTATGTATCGTTCCTTTCTGTTCCTTTTTTAATCTGTGAAATATTTTTTTTTTTACATTTAGCTCATTAAATGACTTAATTGATCCGTGCGGATAGAGCATGCAAGCTAGTTGTTTACATGTGTGATGGACAGACAAGTGTAGCCTATGGTGCAAGATGCGACAGAAATGTTATGGGTGGGGAGAGAGCATAGCCTAGTGGTTAGAGTGTTGGACTAGTAACCAAAAGGTTGCAAGATCGAATCCCCGAGCTGACAAGGTACAAATCTGTCGTTCTGCCCCTGAACAAGGCAGTTAACCCCCTGTTCCCCGGTAGGCCGTCATTGAAAATAAGAATTTGTTCTAAACTGACTTGCCTAGTTAATAAATAAAGGTAAAATAAAACATTTTAAATTTAAAAAGATTGATATGAAATCAGATCTAGTTAAATGGAACAGTCTTCCCAGAAATCTTACAGGTAGAATAAACATCTTCAGAATGGCATGGCTCCCAAAGTTTTATACATTTATTTTCGGTAATACCAATTACCACACCGAAGACATTCTTTAAAAATGTATACTCAGTCACAACAGACTTTATATGGGCAAATAAAAAGGAACATTTTACATCTCCCTGAGTCTGAGAGTGGTGTTAACCTTGTATCAACTCACTACCCAAGGCTTTTCTACATCTAGTTAAATGCACCAGAGAGGAAGACTGGGTCCATGTTGAAGATGCTCATCCATCGCCAGAATCTCCTTATGTCTCTATTTTCAAAGGATAAAGAACTATTAAAAACCTCATATTTAAGAACACTATAACAATACGGAAGAAAATGAAACGTGTTCTACAAGACCCAATATCACTCCCTAAAACACCACCCCACGGAACAATCCTTGCATAGTTTTCCAGAACTCTCTGATAAATTGGTCCACATGGAAAACTAAAGGCATAGAAACTGTAAATTACTTGTTAATAGGAAATATCTTTATTTCCATGACAGCTTTAAAAAGTCATTTTGGATCGACCAATGTAGATATGTTAAAATACCTTAAAAGTTGTATCCAGCATCACAACATGTCTATTTGAAATCGTTAGGACATCAGCGCAATCGAGAGTGAATCCTATTTGAGTCAGAAAAGGTTCTTCATATGAAAGGTGAAGCTACACACAACCTTGCGGAGCGCCTGTCCAACTGACAATCTAAACCACTGGAACCAAGACATAAAATGAACTGATATTGGCACAAGATGGAGGGGATGTTGGAAGGTCACTGGTGAAGGCAGAGCTGGTGAAGACATGGCATGAGTGTCATGCAGCCTCGCGGCCGGCTGACCCACAGTCCAAACACACACACACACACACACACACACACACACACACACACACACACACACACACACACACACACACACACACACACACACACACACACACACACACACACACACACACACACACACACACACACACACACACACACACACACACCAAACACACACACAAACCCATCAAACACAACATGAGTTATTCTCAGCTGAGGAGCAACGAGGCGTCCTAATCACAGCCCCTGGGAAACAGCTAGTTATTGTGTTGTCACTTTTCTGTCTGTGTCTTAAAATAATTAAAACTCTTTCAGTTTCCTAGTTGTATTGTGTCTATGCCTGTGGAACAGGGAGGAGGGGGGAGTAATTGTAGCCAACTGTCTCAGTTCATATTTTATCAGTGTGGGGGCGGCAGGTAACCTAGTTGCTAGAGTGTTGGGCCAGTAACCGAAGGGTTCCTGAGCCTGTCGATCTGCAAGGCACTTAACTTTAATTGTTCCAGGGCCGTCAATAATGGCTGGCCGTGACCCCACTCTCTGAGGGTGTCTCAGGTAGAGTGGGATATGCACAAAACACATTTCCATTTAGCCTCACACGGTACATGTGGAAAACAGGACAAATATGAGCCTGTTTGAACGTGTGTTTGTGTTTGAGCAGTACTGCCTTAAAACTAAAATAGGTCACAGGAAACATAGTCTATCTCCACGTACCTAAATTGAAGCACCTCTGCAGGCACACACACACAGACACAGACACACACACAGACACACACACACACACACACACACACACACACACACACACACACACACACACACACACAGACACACACACACACACACACACACAGACACACACACACACAGACACAGACACAGACTAAAATAGGTCACAGGAAACATAGTCTATCTCCACATACCTAAATTGAAGCACGCGCAGGCACACACACACACACACACACACACACACACACACACACACACACACACACACACACACACACACACACACACACACACACACAGACACAGACACAAACTGTAGTGTAAAATGACAAATAAAATTATGAATGAACGTATGAGTGGGCTAACACAGTCTTTAGCTCAGTGGCTAACACAGTCTTTAGCTCAGTGGGCTAACACAGTCTTTAGCTCAGTGGGCTAACACAGTCTTTAGCTCAGTGGGCTAACACGGTCTTTAGCTCAGTGGGCTAACACAGTCTTTAGCTCAGTGGCTAACACAGTGTTTAGCTCAGTGGGCCAACACGGTCTTTAGCTCAGTGGGCTAACACAGTCTTTAGCTCAGTGGGCTAACACAGTCTTTAGCTCAGTGGGCTAACACGGTCTTTAGCTCAGTGGGCTAACACGGTCTTTAGCTCAGTGGGCTAACACGGTCTTTAGCTCAGTGGGCTAACACAGTCTTTAACTCAGTGGGCTAACACAGTCTTTAGCTCAGTGGGCTAACACAGTCTTTAGCTCAGTGGCCACCACAGTCTTTAGCTCAGTGGGCTAACACAGTCTTTAGCTCAGTGGGCTAACACAGTCTTTAGCTCAGTGGGCTAACACAGTCTTTAGCTCAGTGGGCTAACACAGTCTTTAGCTCAGTGGGCTAACACAGTCTTTAGCTCAGTGGGCTAACACAGTCTTTAGCTCAGTGGGCTAACACAGTCTTTAGCTCAGTGGGCTAACACAGTCTTTAGCTCAGTGGGCTAACACAGTCTTTAGCTCAGTGGGCTAACACAGTCTTTAGCTCAGTGGGCTAACACAGTCTTTAGCTCAGTGGGCTAACGCAGTCTTTAGCTCAGTGGGCTAACACAGTCTTTAGCTCAGTGGTCTAACACAGTCTTTAGCTCAGTGGGCTAACACAGTCTTTAGCTCAGTGGGCTAACACAGTCTTTAGCACAGTGGGCTAACACAGTCTTGTGATGCCCAGATGACCCAGATCAAACCCAATCACTCACACTGGACATTACATCCCATGGTACACTGCCAGAGATATTACTTAGCAAAGAGGTCTCAATGAGTCGAGACTGCTCCTTTACGACTTTGTGAGTCCTTCAAATAAAATGTCCTAGTAAACTGAAAGCCCTAGGACCCAACCCAAATCCTCAGAGGTAGTAGAATAGTGGAACAGAGTCCACCGCAGGCTAGTAGAGGAGAGACGACTACGGACACTCAAACACTAGCTGTCCTCTATACACCTGACCTCTACCTCTACCTCTACCCAGCTGATGAGCTGTCCTCTATACACCTGACCTCCACACCTCTACCTCTACCCAGTTGAAGAGCTGTCCTCTATACACCTGACCTCCACACCTCTACCTCTACCCAGCTGATGAGCTGTCCTCTATATACCTAACCTCCACACCTCTACCTCTACCCAGCTGATGAGCTGTCCTCTATACACCTGACCTCCACACCTCTACCTCTACCCAGCTGATGAGCTGTCCTCTATACACCTGACCTCCACACCTCTACCTCTACCCAGTTGAAGAGCTGTCCTCTATACACCTGACCTCCACACCTCTACCTCTACCCAGCTGATGAGCTGTCCTCTATATACCTAACCTCCACACCTCTACCTCTACCCAGCTGATGAGCTGTCCTCTATACACCTGACCTCTACCTCTACCTCTACCCAGCTGATGAGCTGTCCTCTATACACCTGACCTCCACACCTCTACCTCTACCCAGCTGATGAGCTGTCCTCTATACACCTGACCTCTACCTCTACCCAGCTGATGAGAATCCTCTATACACCTGACCTCCACACCTCTACCTCTACCCAGCTGATGAGCTGTCCTCTATACACCTGACCTCCACACCTCTACCTCTACCCAGCTGATGAGCTGTCCTCTATACACCTGACCTCCACACCTCTACCTCTACCCAGTTGAAGAGCTGTCCTCTATACACCTGACCTCCACACCTCTACCTCTACCCAGCTGATGAGCTGTCCTCTATATACCTAACCTCCACACCTCTACCTCTACCCAGCTGATGAGCTGTCCTCTATACACCTGACCTCCACACCTCTACCTCTACCCAGCTGATGAGCTGTCCTCTATACACCTGACCTCCACACCTCTACCTCTACCCAGTTGAAGAGCTGTCCTCTATACACCTGACCTCCACACCTCTACCTCTACCCAGCTGATGAGCTGTCCTCTATATACCTAACCTCCACACCTCTACCTCTACCCAGCTGATGAGCTGTCCTCTATACACCTGACCTCCACACCTCTACCTCTACCCAGCTGATGAGCTGTCCTCTATACACCTGACCTCCACACCTCTACCTCTACCCAGCTGATGAGCTGTCCTCTATACACCTGACCTCCACACCTCTACCTCTACCCAGCTGATGAGCTGTCCTCTATATACCTAACCTCCACACCTCTACCTCTACCCAGCTGATGAGCTGTCCTCTATACACCTGACCTCCACACCTCTACCTCTACCCAGCTGATGAGCTGTCCTCTATACACCTAACCTCCACACCTCTACCTCTACCCAGCTGATGAGCTGTCCTCTATATACCTAACCTCCACACCTCTACCTCTACCCAGCTGATGAGCTGTCCTCTATACACCTGACCTCCACACCTCTACCTCTACCCAGCTGATGAGCTGTCCTCTATATACCTAACCTCCACACCTCTACCTCTACCCAGCTGATGAGCTGTCCTCTATATACCTGACCTCCACACCTCTACCTCTACCCAGCTGATGAGCTGTCCTCTATACACCTAACCTCCACACCTCTACCTCTAACCAGCTGATGAGCTGTCCTCTATACACCTAACCTCCACACCTCTACCTCTACCCAGATCACTCACTTCAATACAGTACAGGTGACAGGTGACATGCCAGTGAGAAATAAACCACTCAACCAAGCAAAACAGTACAAAACAGCCTGGCTGGATCAAAATGAATAATTTAACTTGTACAGTGGACTACATGGGAACGTCACTGGAGGAGAGGTGGAGATAGAGAGGGAGAAGTAGAGAGAGAGGGAGAAGTAGAGAGAGAGGGAGAGGTGGAGAGAGAGGGAGAGGTGGAGAGAGAGAGGGAGAGGTAGAGAGAGAGGGAGAGGTGGAGGAGAAGGAAGAGGTAGAGAGAGAGAGGGAGAGGAGAGAGAGAGAGGGAGAGGTAGAGGGAGAGGTAGAGAGAGAGGGAGAGGTAGAGAGAGAGAGGGAGAGGTAGAGAGAGAGGGAGAGGTAGAGAGAGAGAGGGAGAGGTAGAGAGAGAGGGAGAGGTAGAGAGAGAGGGAGAGGTAGAGAGAGAGGGAGAGGTAGAGAGAGAGGGAGAGGTAGAATGGGGGAAAGATGTTTGTTGTTTTCCACTTTGCCAAATGAGGTGAAAGGAAAACTTCCTAGGGAGGGAGGGAGGGAGGGAGGGAGGGAGGGAGGGAGGGAGGGAGGGAGGGAGGATATAAACCACTGTAAAACAGATGAGGATTATAGTAAATGTGGTAGTGTATTATATAATGTGGTAGTGTATTATATAATGTGGTAGTGTATTATATAATGTGGTAGTGTATTATATAATGTGGTAGTGTATTATATAATGTGGTAGTGTATTACATAATGTGGTAGTGTATTATATAATGTGGTAGTGTATTATATAATGTGGTAGTGTATTATATAATGTGGTAGTGTATTACATAATGTGGTAGTGTATTACATAATGTGGTAGTGTATTACATAATGTGGTAGTGTATTACATAATGTGGTAGTGTATTACATAATGTGGTAGTGTATTATATAATGTGGTAGTGTATTATATAATGTGGTAGTGTATTACATAATGTGGTAGTGTATTATATAATGTGGTAGTGTATTATATAATGTGGTAGTGTATTACATAATGTGGTAGTGTATTACATAATGTGGTAGTGTATTATATAATGTGGTAGTGTATTACATAATGTGGTAGTGTATTATATAATGTGGTAGTGTATTATATAATGTGATTGTGTACTATATAATGTGATAGTGTGTGTTACATTTACTCTGCTGTCAAAAACGGCGTGTATGACAATGTTAACGGTATCGTTGTAAAGACAGCGTGGTCTTCTCCCTGTCTGTCCGTCTCTAGGTGGGGAAGTTCTTTGGAGAAGTTGACGGCTCAGTGATGGCACGCCTTATCAAGATGGGCATGTTCAAAAGGTAAGACAGCAGTCTTGATAATACCTTTTACTGTTCTATATCTCATGATAACACCTTTTACTATTCTATATCTCATGATAATACCTTTTACTGTTCTATATCTCATGATAGTACCTTTTACTGTTCTAAATCTCATGATAACACCTTTTACTGTTCTATATCTCATGATAATACCTTTTACTGTTCTATATCTCATGATAATACCTTTTACTGTTCTATATCTCATGATAATACCTTTTACTGTTCTATATCTCATGATAATACCTTTTACTGTTCTATATCTCTCTCATGATAATACCTTTTACTGTTCTATATCTCATGATAACACCTTTTACTCTTCTATATCTCATGATAATACCTTTTACTGTTCTATATCTCATGATAGTACCTTTTACTGTTCTATATCTCATGATAATACCTTTTACTGTTCTATATCTCATGATAATACCTTTTACTGTTCTAAATCTCATGATAACACCTTTTACTGTTCTATATCTCATGATAATACCTTTTACTGTTCTATATCTCATGATAATACCTTTTACTGTTCTATATCTCATGATAATACCTTTTACTGTTCTATATCTCATGATAATACCTTTTACTGTTCTATATCTCATGATAATACCTTTTACTGTTCTATATCTCATGATAATACCTTTTACTGTTCTATATCTCATGATAATACCTTTTACTGTTCTATATCTCATGATAATACCTTTTACTGTTCTATATCTCATGATAATACCTTTTACTGTTCTATATCTCATGATAACACCTTTTACTCTTCTATATCTCATGATAATACCTTTTACTGTTCTATATCTCATGATAGTACCTTTTACTGTTCTATATCTCATGATAATACCTTTTACTGTTCTATATCTCATGATAATACCTTTTACTGTTCTAAATCTCATGATAACACCTTTTACTGTTCTATATCTCATGATAATACCTTTTACTGTTCTATATCTCATGATAATACCTTTTACTGTTCTATATCTCATGATAATACCTTTTACTGTTCTATATCTCATGATAATACCTTTTACTGTTCTATATCTCTCTCATGATAATACCTTTTACTGTTCTATATCTCATGATAATATCTTTTACTGTTCTATATCTCATGATAATACCTTTTACTGTTCTATATCTCATGATAATACCTTTTACTGTTCTATATCTCATGATAATACCTTTTACTGTTCTATATCTCATGATAATACCTTTTACTGTTCTATATCTCATGATAGTACCTTTTACTGTTCTATATCTCATGATAATACATTTTACTGTTCTATATCTCTCTCATGATAATACCTTTTACTGTTCTATATCTCATGATAATACCTTTTACTGTTCTATATCTCATGATAATACCTTTTACTGTTCTATATCTCATGATAATACCTTTTACTGTTCTATATCTCTCTCATGATAATACCTTTTACTGTTCTATATCTCATGATAATACCTTTTACTGTTCTATATCTCATGATAATACCTTTTACTGTTCTATATCTCATGATAATACCTTTTACTGTTCTATATCTCTCTCATGATAATACCTTTTACTGTTCTATATCTCATGATAATACATTTTACTGTTCTATATCTCATGACAATACCTTTTACTGTTCTAAATCTCATGATAACACCTTTTACTGTTCTATATCTCATGATAATACCTTTTACTGTTCTATAGCTCATGATAATACCTTTTACTGTTCTATATCTCATGATAATACCTGTTACTGTTCTATATCTCATGATAATACCTTTTACTGTTCTAAATCTCATGATAACACCTTTTACTGTTCTATATCTCATGATAATACCTTTTACTGTTCTATATCTCATGATAATACCTTTTACTGTCCTATATCTCATGATAATACCTTTTACTGTTCTATATCTCATGGTAATACCTTTAACTGTCCTATATCTCTCTCATGAAAATACCTTTTACTCTCTCATTTTAGGTCTCAAACTGCTTAACGTTGTAAAACCCTTGTCATGTTGCGTGTGGTTATTAGTGTAACATACCATACTGTGTGTCATCACAGGGTTAGCCCTTTGATTTGATTGGCTGGGTCGGGTTTCTCTTACATCTACTGTACACCCTTTCCCCTTTATAGTGCACTACTTTTGACCAGGGCCCATAGGCAATAGGGCGACATTGGGGACATCCCCATCTCTTTCATCATCTAGCTGCGTTGAGGATGTTTCAGCTGTGTCTCTGATGTAGAAACACTCCTGAGTGAAGTGATGCTGTCTAGAACAGGTCACAGAAATGTGAGTGCTTGATTTAAGAGGATATTACGCAACCTGTTTCTGTGCATCTCTGTGTGTGTGTGTGTGTGTGTGTGTGTGTGTGTGTGTGTGTGTGTGTGTGTGTGTGTGTGTGTGTGTGTGTGTGTGTGTGTGTGTGTGTGTGTGTGTGTGTGTGTGTGTGTGTGTGTGTGTGTGTGTGTGTGTGTGTGTGTGTGTGTGTGTGTCTTCAGGGTATCTCTGTACGACTATCAGGCCATGTGTAAGATGGGAGGACATTCTGCCAGCAGTGCCAGACCCCTTCTTAGTGTGAGTATACATTTAAACTGCAGTCTCTGTGTGTGTTCATGGATGTGTGTGTGTTCATGGATGTGTGTGTATTTGTCTGAATACTGCATGTATGTGTGTATTTGTCTGAATACTGTATGTATGTGTGTATTTGTATGAATACTGTATGTATGTGTGTGTTTTTTGTGGTATCTGTACTTTACTTAACTATTTATATTTTTGACAACTTTTACTTCACTACATTCCTAAAGAAAATAATGTATTTTTTACTCCATATATTTTCCCTGACACCCAAAAATACTCGTTACATTTCGAATGCTTAGCAGGACAGGAAAATGTCAAATTCAAGAGAACATCCCTGGTCATCCCTACTGCCTCTGATCTGCCAGCTCACTAAACACAAACTCATCCCTACTGCCTCTGATCTGCCAGCTCAGTATTCACAAACTCATCCCTACTGCCTCTGATCTGCCAGTTCAGTAAACACAAACTCATCCCTACTGCCTCTGATCTGCCAGCTCAGTATACACAAACTCATCCCTACTGCCTCTGATCTGCCAGCTCAGTAAACACAAACTCATCCCTACTGCCTCTGATCTGCCAACTCACTAAACACAAACTCATCCCTACTGCCTCTGATCTGCCAACTCACTAAACACAAACTCATCCCTACTGCCTCTGATCTGCCAGCTCACTAAACACAAACTCATCCCTACTGCCTCTGATCTGCCAGCTCAGTAAACACAAACTCATCCCTACTGCCTCTGATCTGCCAGCTCAGTATACACAAACTCATCCCTACTGCCTCTGATCTGCCAGCTCAGTAAACACAAACTCATCCCTACTGCCTCTGATCTGCCAGCTCAGTAAACACAAACTCATCCCTACTGCCTCTGATCTGCCAACTCACTAAACACAAACTCATCGCTACTGCCTCTGATCTGCCAACTCACTAAACACAAACTCATCCCTACTGCCTCTGATCTGCCAGCTCACTAAACACAAACTCATCCCTACTGCCTCTGATCTGCCAGCTCAGTAAACACAAACTCATCCCTACTGCCTCTGATCTGCCAACTCACTAAACACAAACTCATCCCTACTGCCTCTGATCTGCCAACTCACTAAACACAAACTCATCGCTACTGCCTCTGATCTGCCAACTCACTAAACACAAACTCATCCCTACTGCCTCTGATCTGCCAGCTCACTAAACACAAACTCATCCCTACTGCCTCTGATCTGCCAGCTCAGTAAACACAAACTCATCCCTACTGCCTCTGATCTGCCAACTCACTAAACACAAACTCATCCCTACTGCCTCTGATCTGCCAGCTCACTAAACACAAACTCATCCCTACTGCCTCTGATCTGCCAGCTCAGTAAACACAAACTCATCGCTACTGCCTCTGATCTGCCAACTCACTAAACACAAACTCATCGCTACTGCCTCTGATCTGCCAACTCACTAAACACAAACTCATCCCTACTGCCTCTGATCTGCCAACTCACTAAACACAAACTCATCCCTACTGCCTCTGATCTGCCAACTCACTAAACACAAACTCATCCCTACTGCCTCTGATCTGCCAACTCACTAAACACAAACTCATCCCTACTGCCTCTGATCTGCCAACTCACTAAACACAAACTCATCCCTACTGCCAACTCACTGAACATAAACTCATCCCTACTGCCTCTGATCTGCCAACTCACTAAACACAAACTCATCCCTACTGCCTCTGATCTGCCAGCTCACTAAACACAAACTCATCCCTACTGCCTCTGATCTGCCAGCTCACTGAACACAAACTCATCCCTACTGCCTCTGATCTGCCAGCTCACTAAACACAAACTCATCCCTACTGCCTCTGATCTGCCAAGTCACTAAACACAAACTCATCCCTACTGCCTCTGATCTGCCAGCTCACTAAACACAAACTCATCCCTACTGCCTCTGATCTGCCAGCTCACTAAACACAAACTCATCCCTACTGCCTCTGATCTGCCAGCTCACTAAACACAAACTCATCCCTACTGCCTCTGATCTGCCAGCTCACTAAACACAAACTCATCCCTACTGCCTCTGATCTGCCAGCTCACTAAACACAAACTCATCCCTACTGCCTCTGATCTGCCAACTCACTGAACACACACTCATCCCTACTGCCTCTGATCTGCCAAGTCACTAAACACAAACTCATCCCTACTGCCTCTGATCTGCCAAGTCACTAAACACAAACTCATCCCTACTGCCTCTGATCTGCCAACTCACTGAACACACACTCATCCCTACTGCCTCTGATCTGCCAAGTCACTAAACACAAACTCTTCCCTACTGCCTCTGATCTGCCAGCTCACTAAACACAAACTCATCCCTACTGCCTCTGATCTGCCAGCTCAGTAAACACAAACTCATCCCTACTGCCTCTGATCTGCCAGCTCAGTAAACACAAACTCATCCCTACTGCCTCTGATCTGCCAACTCACTAAACACAAACTCTTCCCTACTGCCTCTGATCTGCCAGCTCACTAAACACAAACTCATCCCTACTGCCTCTGATCTGCCAGCTCACTGAACACAGACTCATCCCTACTGCCTCTGATCTGCCAGCTCAGTAAACACAAACTCATCCCTACTGCCTCTGATCAGCCAACTCAGTAAACACAAACTCATCCCTACTGCCTCTGATCTGCCAGCTCACTAAACACAGACTCTTCCCTACTGCCTCTGATCTGCCAGCTCACTAAACACAAACTCATCCCTACTGCCTCTGATCTGCCAGCTCACTGAACACAGACTCATCCCTACTGCCTCTGATCTGCCAGCTCACTAAACACAAACTCATCCCTACTGCCTCTGATCTGCCAGCTCACTAAACACAAACTCATCCCTACTGCCTCTGATCTGCCAGCTCACTAAACACAAACTCATCCCTACTGCCTCTGATCTGCCAGCTCACTGAACACAAACTCATCCCTACTGCCTCTGATCTGCCAACTCAGTAAACACAAACTCATCCCTACTGCCTCTGATCTGCCAGCTCACTAAACACAAACTCATCCCTACTGCCTCTGATCTGCCAGCTCACTAAACACAAACTCATCCCTACTGCCTCTGATCTGCCAGCTCAGTAAACACACACTCATCCCTACTGCCTCTGATCTGCCAACTCACTAAACACAGACTCATCCCTACTGCCTCTGATCTGCCAGCTCACTGAACACAAACTCATCCCTACTGCCTCTGATCTGCCAGCTCACTGAACATAAACTCATCCCTACTGCCTCTGATCTGCCAGCTCACTGAACACAAACTCATCCCTACTGCCTCTGATCTGCCAGCTCACTGAACACAAACTCATCCCTACTGCCTCTGATCTGCCAGCTCAGTAAACACAAACTCATCCCTACTGCCTCTGATCTGCCAGCTCACTGAACACAAACTCATCCCTACTGCCTCTGATCTGCCAGCTCAGTAAACACAAACTCATCCCTACTGCCTCTGATCTGCCAGCTCACTGAACACAAACTCATCCCTACTGCCTCTGATCTGCCAGCTCACTGAACACAAACTCATCCCTACTGCCTCTGATCTGCCAGCTCAGTAAACACAAACTCATCCCTACTGCCTCTGATCTGCCAGCTCACTGAACACAAACTCATCCCTACTGCCTCTGATCTGCCAGCTCAGTAAACACAAACTCATCCCTACTGCCTCTGATCTGCCAGCTCACTAAACACAAACTCTTCCCTACTGCCTCTGATCTGCCAGCTCACTAAACACAAACTCATCCCTACTGCCTCTGATCTGCCAGCTCACTAAACACAAATTCATCCCTACTGCCTCTGATCTGCCAACTCACTGAACACACACTCATCCCTACTGCCTCTGATCTGCCAACTCACTGAACACACACTCATCCCTACTGCCTCTGATCTGCCAAGTCACTAAACACAAACTCATCCCTACTGCCTCTGATCTGCCAGCTCACTAAACACAAACTCATCCCTACTGCCTCTGATCTGCCAGCTCAGTAAACACAAACTCATCCCTACTGCCTCTGATCTGCCAGCTCAGTAAACACAAACTCATCCCTACTGCCTCTGATCTGCCAGCTCACTAAACACAAACTCATCCCTACTGCCTCTGATCTGCCAGCTCAGTAAACACAAACTCATCCCTACTGCCTCTGATCTGCCAACTCACTAAACACAAACTCATCCCTACTGCCTCTGATCTGCCAGCTCACTAAACACAAACTCATCCCTACTGCCTCTGATCTGCCAGCTCAGTAAACACAAACTCATCGCTACTGCCTCTGATCTGCCAACTCACTAAACACAAACTCATCCCTACTGCCTCTGATCTGCCAGCTCACTAAACACAAACTCATCCCTACTGCCTCTGATCTGCCAGCTCAGTAAACACAAACTCATCGCTACTGCCTCTGATCTGCCAGCTCACTAAACACAAACTCATCGCTACTGCCTCTGATCTGCCAGCTCACTAAACACAAACTCATCCCTACTGCCTCTGATCTGCCAACTCACTGAACACACACTCATCCCTACTGCCTCTGATCTGCCAAGTCACTAAACACAAACTCATCCCTACTGCCTCTGATCTGCCAAGTCACTAAACACAAACTCATCCCTACTGCCTCTGATCTGCCAACTCACTGAACACACACTCATCCCTACTGCCTCTGATCTGCCAAGTCACTAAACACAAACTCTTCCCTACTGCCTCTGATCTGCCAGCTCACTAAACACAAACTCATCCCTACTGCCTCTGATCTGCCAGCTCAGTAAACACAAACTCATCCCTACTGCCTCTGATCTGTCAGCTCAGTAAACACAAACTCATCCCTACTGCCTCTGATCTGCCAACTCACTAAACACAAACTCTTCCCTACTGCCTCTGATCTGCCAGCTCACTAAACACAAACTCATCCCTACTGCCTCTGATCTGCCAGCTCACTGAACACAGACTCATCCCTACTGCCTCTGATCTGCCAGCTCAGTAAACACAAACTCATCCCTACTGCCTCTGATCAGCCAACTCAGTAAACACAAACTCATCCCTACTGCCTCTGATCTGCCAGCTCACTAAACACAGACTCTTCCCTACTGCCTCTGATCTGCCAGCTCACTAAACACAAACTCATCCCTACTGCCTCTGATCTGCCAGCTCACTGAACACAGACTCATCCCTACTGCCTCTGATCTGCCAGCTCACTAAACACAAACTCATCCCTACTGCCTCTGATCTGCCAGCTCACTAAACACAAACTCATCCCTACTGCCTCTGATCTGCCAGCTCACTAAACACAAACTCATCCCTACTGCCTCTGATCTGCCAGCTCACTGAACACAAACTCATCCCTACTGCCTCTGATCTGCCAACTCAGTAAACACAAACTCATCCCTACTGCCTCTGATCTGCCAGCTCACTAAACACAAACTCATCCCTACTGCCTCTGATCTGCCAGCTCACTAAACACAAACTCATCCCTACTGCCTCTGATCTGCCAGCTCAGTAAACACACACTCATCCCTACTGCCTCTGATCTGCCAACTCACTAAACACAGACTCATCCCTACTGCCTCTGATCTGCCAGCTCACTGAACACAAACTCATCCCTACTGCCTCTGATCTGCCAGCTCACTGAACACAGACTCATCCCTACTGCCTCTGATCTGCCAGCTCACTGAACACAAACTCATCCCTACTGCCTCTGATCTGCCAGCTCACTGAACACAAACTCATCCCTACTGCCTCTGATCTGCCAGCTCAGTAAACACAAACTCATCCCTACTGCCTCTGATCTGCCAGCTCACTGAACACAAACTCATCCCTACTGCCTCTGATCTGCCAGCTCAGTAAACACAAACTCATCCCTACTGCCTCTGATCTGCCAGCTCACTGAACACAGACTCATCCCTACTGCCTCTGATCTGCCAGCTCACTGAACACAAACTCATCCCTACTGCCTCTGATCTGCCAGCTCAGTAAACACAAACTCATCCCTACTGCCTCTGATCTGCCAGCTCACTGAACACAAACTCATCCCTACTGCCTCTGATCTGCCAGCTCAGTAAACACAAACTCATCCCTACTGCCTCTGATCTGCCAGCTCACTGAACACAAACTCATCCCTACTGCCTCTGATCTGCCAGCTCAGTAAACACAAACTCATCCCTACTGCCTCTGATCTGCCAGCTCACTGAACACAAACTCATCCCTACTGCCTCTGATCTGCCAGCTCAGTAAACACAAACTCATCCCTACTGCCAACTCACTAAACACAGACTCATCCCTACTGCCTCTGATCTGCCAGCTCAGTAAACACAAACTCATCCCTACTGCCTCTGATCTGCCAGCTCAGTAAACACAAACTCATCCCTACTGCCTCTGATCTGCCAACTCACTAAACACAAACTCTTCCCTACTGCCTCTGATCTGCCAGCTCACTAAACACAAACTCATCCCTACTGCCTCTGATCTGCCAGCTCACTGAACACAGACTCATCCCTACTGCCTCTGATCTGCCAGCTCAGTAAACACAAACTCATCCCTACTGCCTCTGATCTGCCAACTCAGTAAACACAAACTCATCCCTACTGCCTCTGATCTGCCAGCTCACTAAACACAGACTCTTCCCTACTGCCTCTGATCTGCCAGCTCACTAAACACAAACTCATCCCTACTGCCTCTGATCTGCCAGCTCACTGAACACAGACTCATCCCTACTGCCTCTGATCTGCCAGCTCACTAAACACAAACTCATCCCTACTGCCTCTGATCTGCCAGCTCACTAAACACAAACTCATCCCTACTGCCTCTGATCTGCCAGCTCACTAAACACAAACTCATCCCTACTGCCTCTGATCTGCCAGCTCACTGAACACAAACTCATCCCTACTGCCTCTGATCTGCCAACTCAGTAAACACAAACTCATCCCTACTGCCTCTGATCTGCCAGCTCACTAAACACAAACTCATCCCTACTGCCTCTGATCTGCCAGCTCACTAAACACAAACTCATCCCTACTGCCTCTGATCTGCCAGCTCAGTAAACACACACTCATCCCTACTGCCTCTGATCTGCCAACTCACTAAACACAGACTCCTCCCTACTGCCTCTGATCTGCCAGCTCACTGAACACAAACTCATCCCTACTGCCTCTGATCTGCCAGCTCACTGAACACAAACTCATCCCTACTGCCTCTGATCTGCCAACTCACTAAACACAAACTCATCCCTACTGCCTCTGATCTGCCAGCTCAGTAAACACAAACTCATCCCTACTGCCTCTGATCTGCCAGCTCACTGAACACAAACTCATCCCTACTGCCTCTGATCTGCCAGCTCAGTAAACACAAACTCATCCCTACTGCCTCTGATCTGCCAGCTCACTGAACACAAACTCATCCCTACTGCCTCTGATCTGCCAGCTCACTGAACACAAACTCATCCCTACTGCCTCTGATCTGCCAGCTCAGTAAACACAAACTCATCCCTACTGCCTCTGATCTGCCAGCTCACTGAACACAAACTCATCCCTACTGCCTCTGATCTGCCAGCTCAGTAAACACAAACTAATCCCTACTGCCTCTGATCTGCCAGCTCAGTAAACACAAACTCATCCCTACTGCCTCTGATCTGCCAGCTCACTGAACACAAACTCATCCCTACTGCCTCTGATCTGCCAGCTCAGTAAACACAAACTCATCCCTACTGCCTCTGATCTGCCAGCTCACTAAACACAAACTCATCCCTACTGCCTCTGATCTGCCAGCTCAGTAAACACAAACTCATCCCTACTGCCTCTGATCTGCCAGCTCACTGAACACAAACTCATCCCTACTGCCTCTGATCTGCCAGCTCAGTAAACACAAACTCATCCCTACTGCCTCTGATCTGCCAGCTCAGTAAACACAAACTCATCCCTACTGCCAACTCACTAAACACAGACTCATCCCTACTGCCTCTGATCTGCCAGCTCACTAAACACAAACTCATCCCTACTGCCTCTGATCTGCCAGCTCACTAAACACAAACTCATCCCTACTGCCTCTGATCTGCCAGCTCACTAAACACAAACTCATCCTTTGTAAATGTTGGACTGTGCCTATGGCTCTCCGTTAAAACAAATATATATGGTATTGTCTGGTTTGCTTAATATAAGAAATGTGAAATGATTTATACTTTTACTTTCGATACTTCAGTATATATTTTAGCTCTTAAATTTCCACCACTGATTACTGCTCTGGTAGGAGAGGATGTGGGTGTGAATTGATGCCTCGTGTCAGTGATTAGAAAAGAGAGGTTATTCACAGCAGACGTCTCATCCCTCATCACTGATTCCATTTCCTCTTGTTTCTCTGAGAGTCATTCTGTGTTGTGTATCTTTCTTTGTCGCGTACTGTGCTGCTGCTGCTCATTGGAAGTCTAGACTGGGTCACTGTGAAGCACTTTGTGACAAATGTTTCTCTCCTTCTCTGTCTCTCTCTCTCTCTCTCTCTCTCTCTCTCTCTCTCTCTCTCTCTCTCTCTCTCTCTCTCTCTCTCTCTCTCTCTCTCTCTCTCTCTCTCTCTCTCTCTCTCTCTCTCTCTCTCTCTCTCTCTCTCTCTCTCTCTCTCTCTCTCTCTCTCTCTCTCTCTCTCGCTCGCTCTCTCTCTCTCTCGCTCTCTCTCTCTCAATTCAATTCAATTCAATTCAAGGGGCTTTATTGGCATGGGAAACATGTGTTAACATTGCCAAAGCAAGTGAGGTAGGTAATATACAAAAGTCAAATAAACAATAAAAATGAACAGTAAACATTACACATACAGAAGTTTCAAAACAATAAAGACATTACAAATGTCATATTATATATATGCAGTGTTGTAACAATGTACAAATGGTTAAAGCACACAAGTTAAAATAAATAAACATAAATATGGGTTGTATTTACAGTGGTGTTTGTTCTTCACTGGTTGCCCTTTTCTTGTGGCAACAGGTCACAAATCTTGCTGCTGTGATGGCACACTGTGGAATTTCACCCAGTAGATATGGGAGTTTATCAAAATTGGATTTGTTTTCGAATTCTTTGTGGATCTGTGTAATCTGAGGGAAATATGTCTCTCTAATATGGTCATACATTGGGCAGGAGGTTAGGAAGTGCAGCTCAGTTTCCACCTCATTTTGTGGGCAGTGTGCACATAGCCTGTCTTCTCTTGAGAGCCATGTCTGCCTACGGCGGCCTTTCTCAATAGCAAGGCTATGCTCACTGAGTCTGTACATAGTCAAAGCTTTCCTTAAGTTTGGGTCAGTCACAGTGGTCAGGTATTCTGCCACTGTGTACTCTCTGTTTAGGGCCAAATAGCATTCTAGTTTGCTCTGTTTTTTTGTTAATTCTTTCCAATGTGTCAAGTAATTATCTTTTTGTTTTCTCATGATTTGGTTGGGTCTAATTGTGCTGTTGTCCTGGGGCTCTGTGGGGTGTGTTTGTGTTTGTGAACAGAGCCCTAGGACCAGCTTGCTTAGGGGACTCTTCTCCAGGTTCATCTCTCTGTAGGTGATGGCTTTGTTATGGAAGGTTTGGGAATCGCTTCCTTTTAGGTGGTTGTAGAATTTAACGGCTCTTTTCTGGATTTTGATAATTAGTGGGTATCGGCCTAATTCTGCTCTGCATGCATTATTTGGTGTTCTACGTTGTACACGGAGGATATTTTTGCAGAATTCTGCATGCAGAGTCTCAATTTGGTGTTTGTCCCATTTTGTGAAATCTTGGTTGGTGAGCGGACCCCAGACCTCACAACCATAAAGGGCAATGGGCTCTATGACTGATTCAAGTATTTTTAGCCAGATCCTAATTGGTATGTTGAAATTTATGTTCCTTTTGATGGCATAGAAGGCCCTTCTTGCCTTGTCTCTCAGATCGTTCACAGCTTTGTGGAAGTTACCTGTGGTGCTGATGTTTAGGCCGAGGTATGTATAGTTTTTTGTGTGCTCTAGGGCAACGGTGTCTAGATGGAATTTGTGGTCCTGGTGACTGGACCTTTTTTGGAACACCATTATTTTGGTCTTACTGAGATTTACTGTCAGGGACCAGGTCTGACAGAATCTGTGCAGAAGATCTAGGTGCTGCTGTAGGCCCTCCTTGGTTGGTGACAGAAGCACCAGATCATCAGCAAACAGTAGACATTTGACTTCGGATTCTAGTAGGGTGAGACCGGGTGCTGCAGACTGTTCTAGTGCCCGCGCCAATTCGTTGATATATATGTTGAAGAGGGTGGGGCTTAAGCTGCATCCCTGTCTCACCCCACGACCCTGTGTGAAGAAATGTGTGTGTTTTTTGCCAATTTTAACCGCACACTTGTTGTTTGTGTACATGGATTTTATAATGTCGTATGTTTTACCCCCAACACCACTTTCCATCAATTTGTATAGCAGACCCTCATGCCAAATTGAGTCGAAGGCTTTTTTGAAATCAACAATCAACTCTCTCTCTCTCTCTCTCTCTCTCTCTCTCTCTCTCTCTCTCTCTCTCTCTCTCTCTGTCTCTGTCTCTGTCTCTGTCTCTGTCTCTCTCTCTCTCTCCCCCTCTCTCTCTCCCCCTCTCTCTCTCTTTCTCTCGATCCCTCTCTCTCTCTCTCTCTCTCTCTCTCTCTCTCTCTCTCTCTCTCTCTCTCTCTCTCTCTCTCTCTCTCTCTCTCTCTCTCTCTCTCTCTCTCTCTCTCTGTCTCTCTCTCTCTCTCTCTCTCTCTCTCCCCCTCTCCCTCTCTCTCTCTTTCTCTCGATCCCTCTCTCTTTCTCTCAATCTCTCTCTCTCTCTCTCTCTCTCTCTCTCTCTCTCTCTCTCTCTCTCTCTCTCTCTCTCCCCCTCTCTCTCTCTTTCTCTCGATCCCTCTCCCTCTCCTCTCTACAGCCCTTCTATGGTCTGGCGGCTGCTCTAAAGTGGTTCCTCACCAACTTCCTACTGTAAGTGTGTCAGAGAGATCAGAGGTCATTGGCTGCTGGTAGCTAGTTAATTCTCAAGAGCCATTACAATTTATTGTCACTTGTTCTGTATGTATGGCTCTCTCCTTCTCCTCTTCTGTCCTTCACTCCTTCTCTCCCTCACTCCTTCTCTCCCTCCATCTCTCTTTCACACCTTCTCTCCCTCTCCCCATCACTCCTTCTCTTCCTCTCTCCATCTCCTTCTCTTCCTCTCTCCATCGCTCCTTCTCTTCCTCTCTCCATCTCTCCATCTCTCCCTCTCTCCATCACTCTTTCTCTTCCTCTCTCCATCACTCCTTCTCTTCCTTTATCCATCACTCCTTCTCTCCCTCACTCCTTCTCTCCCTCCATCTCTCTTTCACACCTTCTCTCCCTCTCCCCATCACTCCTTCTCTTCCTTTATCCATCACTCCTTCTCTTCCTTTATCCATCACTTCTTCTCTTCCTCTCTCCATCACTCCTTCTCTTCCTTTATCCATCACTCCTTCTCTTCCTTTATCCATCACTTCTTCTCTTCCTCTCTCCATCTCTCATTCTCTCCATCACTCCTTCTCTCCCTCATTCCATCACTCCTTCTCTCTCTCCCTCTCTCATCACTCCTTCTCTCCCTCTCTCCTTCACTCCTTCAGTCATTCACTCCCTCTCTCATTCTCTCCATCACTCCTTCTCTCCCTCTATCCCTCGTTCCATCACTCCTTCTCTCTCTCTCCTTCGTTCCATCACTCCTTCTCTCCCTCTCTCCTTCACTCCTTCAGTCATTCACTCCTTCTCTCATTCTCTCCATCACTCCTTCTCTCCCTCTATCCCTCGTTCCATCACTCCTTCTCTCTCTCTCCCTCGTTCCATCACTCCTTCTCTCTCTCTCTCTCTCTCTCTCTCTCCCTCTCTCCTTCACTCCTTCTCTCTCTCTCTCCCTCTCTCACTCACTCATTCTCTCTCTCTCTCCCTCTCTCCCTCACTCCTTCTCTCTCTCTCTCCCTCTCTCCTTCACTCCTTTCTCTCTCTCTCCCTCTCTCCTTCACTCATTCTCTCTCTCTCTCCCTCTCTCCCTCACTCCTCTCTCTCTCTCCCTCTCTCCTTCACTCCTTCTCTCTCTCTCCTTCACTCCTTCTCTCTCCCTCTCTCCTTCACTCCTTCTCTCTCTCTCCTTCACTCATTCTCTCTCTCTCTCCCTCTCTCCCTCACTCCTCTCTCTCTCTCTCCCTCTCTCCCTCACTCCTCTCTCTCTCTCCCTCTCTCCTTCACTCCTTCTCTCTCTCTCCTTCACTCCTCTCTCTCTCTCCCTCTCTCCTTCACTCCTTCTCTCTCTCTCCCTCACTCCTCTCTCTCTCTCCCTCTCTCCTTCACTCCTTCTCCCTCTCTCCTTCACTCCTTCTCTCTCTCTCCTTCACTCCTTCTCTCTCCCTCTCTCCTTCACTCCTTCTCTCTCCCTCTCTCCTTCACTCCTTCTCTCTCTCTCCTTCACTCCTTCTCTCTCCCTCTCTCCTTCACTCCTTCTCCCTCTCTCCTTCACTCCTTCTCTCTCTCTCCTTCACTCATTCTCTCTCTCTCTCCCTCTCTCCCTCACTCCTCTCTCTCTCTCTCCCTCTCTCCCTCACTCCTCTCTCTCTCTCCCTCTCTCCTTCACTCCTTCTCTCTCTCTCCTTCACTCCTCTCTCTCTCTCCCTCTCTCCTTCACTCCTTCTCTCTCTCTCCCTCACTCCTCTCTCTCTCTCCCTCTCTCCTTCACTCCTTCTCTCTCTCTCCTTCACTCCTTCTCTCTCCCTCTCTCCTTCACTCATTCTCTCTCTCTCTCCCTCTCTCCCTCCCTCCTCTCTCTCTCTCTCCCTCTCTCCCTCACTCCTCTCTCTCTCTCCCTCTCTCCTTCACTCCTTCTCTCTCTCTCCTTCACTCCTTCTCTCTCCCTCTCTCCTTCACTCCTTCTCTCTCTCTCCCTCTCTCCCTCACTCCTTCTCTCTCTCTCTCCCTCTCTCCCTCACTCCTCTCTCTCTCCCTCTCTCCTTCACTCCTTCTCTCTCTCTCTCCCTCTCTCCCTCACTCCTCTCTCTCTCTCCCTCTCTCCTTCACTCCTTCTCTCTCCCTCTCTCCTTCACTCCTTCTCTCTCTCTCCCTCCTCCTTCACTCCTTCTCTCTCTCTCCTTCACTCCTTCTCTCTCCCTCTCTCCTTCACTCCTTCTCCCTCTCTCCTTCACTCCTTCTCTCTCTCTCCTTCACTCCTTCTCTCTCTCTCTCCCTCTCTCCCTCACTCCTCTCTCTCTCTCCCTCTCTCCTTCACTCCTTCTCTCTCCCTCTCTCCTTCACTCCTTCTCTCTCTCTCTCCCTCTCTCCTTCACTCCTTCTCTCTCTCTCCTTCACTCCTTCTCTCTCCCTCTCTCCTTCACTCCTTCTCTCTCTCTCTCCCTCTCTCCCTCACTCCTTCTCTCTCTCTCTCCCTCACTCCTCTCTCTCTCCCTCTCTCCTTCACTCCTTCTCTCTCCCTCTCTCCTTCACTCCTTCTCTCTCTCTCTCCCTCACTCTCTTCTCTCTCTCCTTCACTCCTTCTCTCCCTCTCTCGTGCGTTCTCTTTGACTCATCTTCTTTCTTTCTCTCTGTAGGTTTTTACTGGAGTTCAACATCTGTGGTCTGTGGCACTCTGACCGCTTTGCTGAAGGTAACACAGTCCAGTAAAGAGCATTCGTTCCTATTCATCTCATTCAGCTTCCGTGTGTTGTGTTGCACTGTTTGGCTTCAATGTCCCAATCTGTGTGTCTCTCATGTTGTCTCCTGTCCTGACCACACCCACCCATGTCACCATCATCATCATCCTCATCACCTGTCAATCATTCTCACCACCTCATTCCTCCCACCCAGCCAAGCCTGGCTTCAAAGGTACAGATTAAACCTATTGGGTGTGTGTGTGTGTGTGTGTGCGTGTGTGTGTGTGTTTTGTATGGCAACAGACGATCAGAGGATGTACTGTATCTATCTAATCTATATCATCTATTTAAAGTTGATCAGGGTCAGATAAATTCACAGAAATGACAGCTAGTAAATAATTCAAGAGTCTGACATCTTGAAAGTGTATCCTTGTCCACAGTCATTAAGATGCCAATCATCATGAGTTGATAAGCTGTTATGATATGTTATGATATGTTGTTATGATATGTTATGATATGTTATGATATGTTGTTATGATATGTTATGATATGTTATGATATGTTGTTATGATATGTTATGATATGTTATGATATGTTGTTATGACATGTTATGATATGTTATGATATGTTGTTATGATATGTTGTTATGATATGTTATGATATGTTATGATATGTTATGATATGTTATGATATGTTATGATATGTTATGATATGTTATGATATGTTATGATATGTTGTTATGATATGTTATGATATGTTGTGATAAGTTGTTATGATATGTTATGATATGTTATGATATGTTGTTATGACAGCTGTAATATAGACAGACTCTTCACTTATTAGAACAATCTATCTGTTATTAACCCTGTTCCAGTCCCATGCAGTGACGACTGCCTGGTATCTCTGCATGGAAATGCATTGTGGTCTGGTCCAAAACACGGCCCAGTACTTTCCCTTAGCTCTGGTCCAAAACACGGCCCAGTACTTTCCCTTAACTCTGGTCCAAAACACGGTCCAGTACTTTCCCTTAGCTCTGGTCCAAAACACGGCCCAGTACTTTCCCTTAACTCTGGTCCAAAACACAGCCCAGTACTTTCCCTTAGCTCTGGTCCAAAACACAGCCCAGTACTTTCCCTTAGCTCTGGTCCAAAACACGGCCCAGTACTTTCCCTTAACTCTGGTCCAAAACACAGCCCAGTACTTTCCCTTAACTCTGGTCCAAAACACGGCCCAGTACTTTCCCTTAGCTCTGGTCCAAAACACAGCCCAGTACTTTCCCTTAGCTCTGGTCCAAAACACGGCCCAGTACTTTCCCTTAGCTCTGGTCCAAAACACGGCCCAGTACTTTCCCTTAGCTCTGGTCCAAAACACGGCCCAGTACTTTCCCTTAACTCTGGTCCAAAACACGGCCCAGTACTTTCCCTTAACTCTAGTCCAAAACACGGCCCAGTACTTTCCCTTAGCTCTGGTCCAAAACACGGCCCAGTACTTTCCCTTAGCTCTGGTCCAAAACACGGCCCAGTACTTTCCCTTAACTCTGGTCCAAAACACGGCCCAGTACTTTCCCTTAGCTCTGGTCCAAAACACGGCCCAGTACTTTCCCTTAGCTCTGGTCCAAAACACGGCCCAGTACTTTCCCTTAGCTCCTAGTCCTTCAGTGTTGGTCAATGTGAACGAACCAACAAGGTGTATGGGCTGGATGGAGTTCGGAGAAGGGGTTAAGGGTTAAGGGTTGCTTGCGACTCATGTTGGGCTCCCGAGTGGCTCAGTGGTCTAAGACACTGCATCTCAGTACAAAAGGTGTCACTGTAGTTCCTGGTTCGAATCCAGGCTGCATCACATCCGGCCGTGATTGGGAGTCTCATAGGACGGCGCACAATTGGTCCAGGTTTGGCCCGGGGTAGGCCGTCATTGTAAATAAGAATGTGTTCTTAACTGACTTTCCTAGTTAAATAAAGGTTAATTTTTTAAATATTGTTTATATATAATGATCTGTCATATATAATGATCCATCATCCAATGTCCTATCCCATGAGGGACTGGAGGTGTGTACGTTAGTGTGAGGGATTAGGACTGGA
>NC_092096.1:15696224-15740724 GCF_045679555.1 Salvelinus alpinus
ATTGTACCATAGATACTCCTTGTTGTTGTTGTTTAGTGTGTTGGTATTGTACCATAGATACTCCTTGTTGTTTAGTGTGTTGGTATTGTACCATAGATACTCCTTGTTGTTGTTGTTTAGTGTGTTGGTATTGTACCATAGATACTCCTTGTTGTTTAGTGTGTTGGTATTGTATCATAGATACTCCTTGTTGTTGTTGTTTAGTGTGTTGGTATTGTATCATAGATACTCCTTGTTGTTGTTGTTCCGTGTGTTGGTATTGTACCATAGATACTCGTTGTTGTTGTTTAGTGTGTTGGTATTGTACCATAGATACTCCTTGTTGTTGTTGTTTAGTGTGTTGGTATTGTACCATAGATACTCCTTGTTGTTGTTGTTTAGTGTGTTGGTATTGTACCATAGATACTCCTTGTTGTTGTTGTTGTTTAGTGTGTTGGTATTGTACCATAGATACTCCTTGTTGTTGTTGTTTAGTGTGTTGGTATTGTACCATAGATACTCCTTGTTGTTGTTGTTTAGTGTGTTGGTATTGTACCATAGATACTCCTTGTTGTTTAGTGTGTTGGTATTGTACCATAGATACTCCTTGTTGTTGTTGTTTAGTGTGTTGGTATTGTACCATAGATACTCCTTGTTGTTTAGTGTGTTGGTATTGTATCATAGATACTCCTTGTTGTTGTTGTTGTTTAGTGTGTTGGTATTGTACCATAGATACTCCTTGTTGTTTAGTGTGTTGGTATTGTACCATAGATACTCCTTGTTGTTGTTGTTGTTTAGTGTGTTGGTATTGCACCATAGATACTCCTTGTTGTTTAGTGTGTTGGTATTGTACCATAGATACTCCTTGTTGTTGTTGTTGTTTAGTGTGTTGGTATTGTATCATAGATACTCCTTGTTGTTGTTGTTTAGTGTGTTGGTATTGTATCATAGATACTCCTCGTTGTTTAGTGTGTTGGTATTGTACCATAGATACTCCTTGTTGTTGTTGTTGTTTAGTGTGTTGGTATTGTATCATAGATACTCCTTGTTGTTGTTGTTTAGTGTGTTGGTATTGTATCATAGATACTCCTTGTTGTTGTTGTTGTTTAGTGTGTTGGTATTGTACCATAGATACTCCTTGTTGTTGATGTTTAGTGTGTTGGTATTGTACCATAGATACTCCTTGTTGTTGTTGTTTAGTGTGTTGGTATTGTACCATAGATACTCCTTGTTGTTTAGTGTGTTGGTATTGTACCATAGATACTCCTTGTTGTTGTTGTTCAGTGTGTTGGTATTGTACCATAGATACTCCTTGTTGTTGTTGTTTAGTGTGTTGGTATTGTATCATAGATACTCCTTGTTGTTGTTGTTGTTTAGTGTGTTGGTATTGTACCATAGATACTCCTTGTTGTTGTTGTTGTTTAGTGTGTTGGTATTGTACCATAGATACTCCTTGTTGTTGTTGTTTAGTGTGTTGGTATTGTATCATAGATACTCCTTGTTGTTGTTGTTTAGTGTGTTGGTATTGTACCATAGATACTCCTTGTTGTTGTTGTTTAGTGTGTTGGTATTGTATCATAGATACTCCTTGTTGTTGTTGTTGTTTAGTGTGTTGGTATTGTACCATAGATACTCCTTGTTGTTGTTGTTTAGTGTGTTGGTATTGTATCATAGATACTCCTTGTTGTTGTTGTTTAGTGTGTTGGTATTGTACCATAGATACTCCTTGTTGTTGTTGTTGTTTAGTGTGTTGGTATTGTACCATAGATACTCCTTGTTGTTGTTGTTTAGTGTGTTGGTATTGTACCATAGATACTCCTTGTTGTTGTTGTTTAGTGTGTTGGTATTGTACCATAGATACTCCTTGTTGTTGTTGTTTAGTGTGTTGGTATTGTACCATAGATACTCCTTGTTGTTGTTGTTTAGTGTGTTGGTATTGTACCATAGATACTCCTTGTTGTTGTTGTTTAGTGTGTTGGTATTGTACCATAGATACTCCTTGTTGTTGTTGTTGTTTAGTGTGTTGGTATTGTACCATAGATACTCCTTGTTGTTCCGTGTGTTGGTATTGTACCATAGATACTCCTTGTTGTTTAGTGTGTTGGTATTGTACCATAGATACTCTTTGTTGTTTAGTGTGTTGGTATTGTATCATAGATACTCCTTGTTGTTTAGTGTGTTGGTATTGTACCATAGATACTCCTTGTTGTTGTTGTTTAGTGTGTTGGTATTGTACCATAGATACTCCTTGTTGTTGTTGTTTAGTGTGTTGGTATTGTACCATAGATACTCCTTGTTGTTGTTGTTTAGTGTGTTGGTATTGTACCATAGATACTCCTTGTTGTTGTTGTTTAGTGTGTTGGTATTGTACCATAGATACTCCTTGTTGTTGTTGTTGTTTAGTGTGTTGGTATTGTATCATAGATACTCCTTGTTGTTGTTGTTGTTTAGTGTGTTGGTATTGTACCATAGATACTCCTTGTTGTTTAGTGTGTTGGTATTGTACCATAGATACTCCTTGTTGTTGTTGTTTAGTGTGTTGGTATTGTACCATAGATACTCCTTGTTGTTGTTGTTGTTTAGTGTGTTGGTATTGTATCATAGATACTCCTTGTTGTTGTTGTTGTTTAGTGTGTTGGTATTGTACCATAGATACTCCTTGTTGTTTAGTGTGTTGGTATTGTACCATAGATACTCCTTGTTGTTGTTGTTTAGTGTGTTGGTATTGTATCATAGATACTCCTTGTTGTTGTTTAGTGTGTTGGTATTGTACCATAGATACTCCTTGTTGTTGTTGTTTAGTGTGTTGGTATTGTATCATAGATACTCCTTGTTGTTGTTGTTGTTGTTTAGTGTGTTGGTATTGTACCATAGATACTCCTTGTTGTTGTTGTTTAGTGTGTTGGTATTGTACCATAGATACTCCTTGTTGTTGTTGTTTAGTGTGTTGGTATTGTACCATAGATACTCCTTGTTGTTGTTGTTTAGTGTGTTGGTATTGTACCATAGATACTCCTTGTTGTTGTTGTTTAGTGTGTTGGTATTGTACCATAGATACTCCTTGTTGTTGTTGTTTAGTGTGTTGGTATTGTACCATAGATACTCCTTGTTGTTGTTGATTAGTGTGTTGGTATTGTACCATAGATACTCCTTGTTGTTGTTGTTTAGTGTGTTGGTATTGTACCATAGATACTCCTTGTTGTTGTTGTTTAGTGTGTTGGTATTGTACCATAGATACTCCTTGTTGTTGTTGTTTAGTGTGTTGGTATTGTACCATAGATACTCCTTGTTGTTCCGTGTGTTGGTATTGTACCATAGATACTCCTTGTTGTTCCGTGTGTTGGTATTGTACCATAGATACTCCTTGTTGTTGTTGTTTAGTGTGTTGGTATTGTACCATAGATACTCCTTGTTGTTGTTGTTTAGTGTGTTGGTATTGTATCATAGATACTCCTTGTTGTTGTTGTTTAGTGTGTTGGTATTGTACCATAGATACTCGTTGTTGTTGTTTAGTGTGTTGGTATTGTACCATAGATACTCCTTGTTGTTGTTGATGTTTAGTGTGTTGGTATTGTACCATAGATACTCCTTATTGTTTAGTGTGTTGGTATTGTATCATAGATACTCCTTGTTGTTGTTGTTGTTTAGTGTGTTGGTATTGTACCATAGATACTCCTTGTTGTTGTTGTTTAGTGTGTTGGTATTGTACCATAGATACTCCTTGTTGTTGTTGTTTAGTGTGTTGGTATTGTACCATAGATACCCCTTGTTGTTTAGTGTGTTGGTATTGTACCATAGATACTCCTTGTTGTTTAGTGTGTTGGTATTGTATCATAGATACTCCTTGTTGTTGTTGTTTAGTGTGTTGGTATTGTACCATAGATACTCCTTGTTGTTGTTGTTTAGAGTGTTTGGTATTGTACCATAGATACTCCTTGTTGTTGTTGTTTAGTGTGTTGGTATTGCACCATAGATACTCCTTGTTGTTGTTGTTTAGTGTGTTGGTATTGTACCATAGATACTCCTTGTTGTTGTTGTTTAGTGTGTTGGTATTGTACCATAGATACCCCTTGTTGTTTAGTGTGTTGGTATTGTACCATAGATACTCCTTGTTGTTGATGTTGTTCCGTGTGTTGGTATTGTACCATAGATACTCCTTGTTGTTGTTGTTTAGTGTGTTGGTATTGTACCATAGATACTCCTTGTTGTTGTTGTTTAGTGTGTTGGTATTGCACCATAGATACTCCTTGTTGTTGTTGTTTAGTGTGTTGGTATTGTACCATAGATACTCCTTGTTGTTGTTGTTTAGTGTGTTGGTATTGTACCATAGATACCCCTTGTTGTTTAGTGTGTTGGTATTGCACCATAGATACTCCTTGTTGTTGTTGTTTAGTGTGTTGGTATTGTACCATAGATACTCCTTGTTGTTGTTGTTTAGTGTGTTGGTATTGTACCATAGATACCCCTTGTTGTTTAGTGTGTTGGTATTGTACCATAGATACTCCTTGTTGTTGTTGTTCCGTGTGTTGGTATTGTACCATAGATACTCCTTGTTGTTGTTGTTGTTTAGTGTGTTGGTATTGTACCATAGATACTCCGTGTTGTTGTTGTTCAGTGTGTTGGTATTGTACCATAGATACTCCTTGTTGTTGTTGTTTAGTGTGTTGGTATTGTACCATAGATACTCCTTGTTGTTGTTGTTTAGTGTGTTGGTTTTGTACCATAGATACTCCTTGTTGTTGTTGTTGTTTAGTGTGTTGGTATTGTACCATAGATACTCCTTGTTGTTGTTGTTTAGTGTGTTGGTATTGTACCATAGATACTCCTTGTTGTTGTTGTTTAGTGTGTTGGTATTGTACCATAGATACTCCTTGTTGTTGTTGTTGTTTAGTGTGTTGGTATTGTATCATAGATACTCCTTGTTGTTGTTGTTCAGTGTGTTGGTATTGTACCATAGATACTCCTTGTTGTTGTTGTTTAGTGTGTTGGTATTGTACCATAGATACTCCTTGTTGTTGTTGTTTAGTGTGTTGGTATTGTACCATAGATACTCCTTGTTGTTGTTGTTTAGTGTGTTGGTATTGTACCATAGATACTCCTTGTTGTTGTTGTTCAGTGTGTTGGTATTGTACCATAGATACTCCTTGTTGTTGTTGTTTAGTGTGTTGGTATTGTACCATAGATACTCCTTGTTGTTGTTGTTTAGTGTGTTGGTATTGTACCATAGATACTCCTTGTTCCGTGTGTTGGTGTCCTTGACCTCTGTGTACATAACGCCTCAGTAAAGTGTGACAGGATGAAATCTCAGAAGGTCCGTAGGAGACCCGAGTCCTGCCACGCCTATCACCCTCAGGTCAGTACCTCCTATTGGTTCACTGCCTCCCAATAACGACACCTCACATCAAGTGGATGGATTGACATCAGAAGAGAACATGTGTTGTACTATTCTCATAGCTCCCTTCATTTCAAACAGAGTTTTTGTTATCCTAAGATCAATAATATGAACTTACTAGCCTTATGTAGTGTTCATTATACCACTGGCTGTAACTGTGTGTGTTAACGATTGATTACAGGAAAATGCCAAGGAGTGTGGAGACGCATCGCAGATCTACCTGTCTGTCTCTCTCTTCCTCACCTGTCTCACTGCCTCCTTCGCCTGTCTCAAGGCCTCCACGCTGGTCTTCCGATGATAGACAGACAGCTACCGAGCCTAAACCCCGCCCCCCTCTGAAAATCTCCCTGGAATGTTCCAGAATGCCTGAATTTTGCATGCCTGCTACTGCTTGTGTTATCTTTATCAATCAATATGACTGTATGACATTGATCATTTGGGCTGTTGGACTGAGAGGAATATGGCAGCTGTTGACTGACTCCATGTTCGATGACTTTCAAACACAGAGAGCTGTTGACTGACTCCATGCTTGATGACTTTACAATCACAGAGAGCTGTTGACTGACTCCATGCTTGTTGACTTTACAAACACAGAGAGCTGTTGACTGACTCCATGCTTGTTGACTTTACAAACACAGAGAGCTGTTGACTGACTCCATGCTTGTTGACTTTACAATCACAGAGAGCTGTTGACTGACTCCATGCTTGATGACTTTACAATCACAGAGAGCTGTTGACTGACTCCATGCTTGTTGACTTTACAAACACAGAGAGCTGTTGACTGACTCCATGCTTGTTGACTTTACAAACACAGAGAGCTGTTGACTGACTCCATGCTTGTTGACTTTACAATCACAGAGAGCTGTTGACTGACTCCATGCTTGATGACTTTACAATCACAGAGAGCTGTTGACTGACTCCATGCTTGTTGACGTTACAAACACAGAGAGCTGTTGACTGACTCCATGCTTGTTGACTTTACAATCACAGAGAGCTGTTGACTGACTCCATGCTTGATGACTTTACAATCACAGAGAGCTGTTGACTGACTCCATGCTCGATGACTTTCAAACACAACCACCAAAGTTGTGCTTCTTTGGACAACGTTCTAAAACCATGAAAGGGCTTTTTGGTTTCTTCTTCTTCAGTGTCTTATAACAGAACATTATAGTGTTTCTATGCAAAAGGAAACATGCTTATTTTAACCGTGGAAAGATCCAGTATCTCCAATATTATTCCAAAGGACTTGACTTTGCAATAAGACCATGGAAGACTATCAGTCTGTGGATGATGTGTTTTATAAATGGATTTGATAAAATAATACTCTGGATTCATGCATGTGTATATCTGTTTACCTTAAGCCATGAAATGGAGGATGAACCTTGTATAAGGCAGAGGCATCTTTGAACAGTGATACAATTCAGATAGTGGAATCAGTGACCGCTGCTGGTTGGAATATGACATTGCAGGATGGTGATGAATCAAGTGGAGACTGGCTGGCTGCTGAAGGATGGATGAACACAATGGACTCAACTTCCACATTGTTCTGATCATAACTCATCAGTCTTTGGTCTACGAACTACAAACACATCAAGTATCTACTATTAAATGTGGGCTGGGTTTTCACTGTTGGAAATGGATGGACTGTTTCAGGAAAAACCTTCAAGTCACATATCATATATGCAATCTAAGACTTACTAAACCAGTTGACTTAGTTGACTTACTGCAAAACAAGAACCATTACTGACCACCTACTTCTGTGATGGACTACTAGGTGAAACAGTCATTCTGTTAGAAGGAACAACGTTACAATGTGATGGACTACTAGGTGAAACAGTCATTCTGTTAGAAGGAACAACGTTACAATGTGATGGACTACTAGGTGAAACAGTCATTCTGTTAGAAGGAACAACGTTACAATGTGATGGACTACTAGGTGAAACAGTCATTCTGTTAGAAGGAACAACGTTACAATGTGATGGACTACTAGGTGAAACAGTCATTCTGTTAGAAGGAACAACGTTACAATGTGATGATATCAGGATCTCCAAGGTGTTTTTCATCTGAGTTTTACTGTTTGACTCAAGACTTTTATGATGGTTTATAGTTTTTATCTAAATTCATGCAATAAATTGTTATATTTTTCATGACATAATCTCTTCTGTTTAATTCAAATGCCTTTAGTGATGAATGAGTATAAAATGCATCATTAAATATAATACGATGGGATACTACTAGTATTGTTGCTGGACATTAAACAGTCCTGTAAGATGTCACTGTCTAGTGATATTCTAAGTGGTCTTTTTTAGCAGTCTGTCCCTTTCACTTTGACAGTGATGCTCTAATGATGTCATATCATCATGTGGTAACTGTCCTCATGATGCAGTATTGTTGATAAAAGATGCTGTTGCCCATGTGTATGTATGTACTGTGATTGACATGTCCTGAGTCCTGTGTGTCTTCTGTGTGGCTGGCTTGGTTGTGTCCCAAATGGTACCATTTTCCCCTATGTAGTGCACTACTTTTGACCAGGGCCCATAGGGAATAGGGTACCATTTGGAACACACTCTGAGAGTCTAGGAGGCAATATGATTCACACAGCACAGTTTGATTGACATGTAGGACCATCTGGATAAATAATAATACAATGAATAAACTTCCTCTTTATTTTAAAGTTGTTCTCAGTTTTGATGCTTGAATTTTATCCATGTTATTTATCCTGTGTCATCTTCTAATTAACATATTCATCAGTGTATGTACTCAAAACAACAAAAATTGTATTTTCTTCAAGGCTTTGTTTTTATTTCTGTAATGCTTCAGGGAAATGTAAAGACAAGGTCCTGGACAGTAACAGGATTATAGTCTTTCTGTCTGAGACACTGTCATCATAGAGATCTAGTAGTTTATTTAGATTAGGGTTGGGGTCAATTCCTTTACAATTCAGGAAGTAAACTGAAAGTACAATTCCAATTTCCCTCAATGCCTCTCTATGAGAAAATATCAGTTTACTTCCTGAATTGACAGTATTAACATTGAATTGACCCCAACACTGATCTCGAGATAAGTCAGTGACTGTAGACCTCTTGGGGGGGGGGGGGCAGGGTACAGCGGTCCTCTTGGGGGAGTAGTGGTTAAGGGAGGGGAGGCAGGAGGTAGTGTTCTTCTTGGGGGAGTAGTAGTGAAGGGAGGGGAGGCAGGAGGAAGTGGTCCTCTTGGGGGAGAAGATGTGAGGGAGACAGAGGACAGTCCAGTCTGGTGTGTCAGAGTTGAGGGGAGACAGAGGACAGTCCAGTCTGATCACTGGAGGTTCTCTTGCTACAGAGATGGTCTATAGAAGCCTTTTAGTAGCTGACATTCCTAACCTCAACTGAGAGGGTCTCTGTCCCTCTGATGGCCCTGTTGGTGTCCACTCTGTCTCTCTGTGTGTGTCCTGTTCTTCGCTGTCAGGGACAAAGGGGGGATGTTGTGGAAATTGAGGGGGGTGGGGTTAGTAGTCTTTTGGCAGCATGACCCTGCGGCCCCCCATGAAATGACATAAGGTGATCTTCCTTCTGAAGGGAATGTTGTCCAGGGCCTCCACTGCCACCCTCTTGTTGCCCCTGACGCTGCTCTCCTCCTGGTCGTACATGGGGCACATGTAGGCGGTTCGCCTCAGGGCGTAGATGTCCACCTCGTCCTCGTCGTCCCACGGCTGGTAGGGCTGCTGGGAGGGAACGGCCGACTTGACCAGACGGGGCCTCATCATGGCCAGCTCTAGGTCACGGGGGATATGCCTCAGGCCCAGGCTAGACCTCCGGACTTTGACTCCTTTAAATTACATTACATCAGGTTACATTCATTTATATGAATGGTTAAAAACAGTAAAATCACCTTCCTGTCGTACATCAGCATAAACATACATTATACAATATTGACAATATATTCAATAGACAAAATGTGTCATTGCACAAAGAGAAGTGCTAACCTTTCTTTCTCTTCTTCTTGGTCCTTTCATCCCAGGCGTTGGCACTGACAAGGGACACGTTTCCCTGGCCCAGGGAGGGCAGCAGTTTGGGCCGGGGGGCCACCGGGGGTTTGGGGACCTTTGGAGGAGGAGCATCCCTCTGGGCTCTCCTGGCCAGCAGGGGTCCTGTCTGGACGAAGGCTTTAGGCCTGATGATGTCCCTGGGTGGGCTGCTGCTCCTTCTGGCAGCCTCCTCTGGCTGAGCAGCTTTCGGCATGGAGAGAGCAAACACATTGTTGCTGAAGCTGCATGAATCTGAAAGGGCCAGCTCCTCCAGGGTCACAGGGCAGGTATGACGGGACCCAAGCTGGACCAGGTCCACAGTGCTGGTAGGGATGCTCACAGAACTGGTAGGTTGGGACTGAAGCATAACGGGACAAACAGGATTACTGGGCCTCACTTTTCTCCTAGTGGTGCGTCGAGGGTTGCTAGGCCTCCCCTCAGGTCTGGATGGCTGTATGTCAGGCTGGACCAGGCCAACGGGGCTAACAGGCCGTCTAGTGGGGCGTCGAGGGTTGCTAGGCCTCCCCTCAGGTCTTGATGGCTGTACTTCAGGCTGGACCAGGCCAACTGGTCTAACAGGCCGTCTAGTGGGGCATCGAGGGTTGCTAGGCCTCCCATCAGGTCTAGTGATGCTGACAGGGATTCTAGGTGTCATCTCATGCTGATGCAGGCTCTCTGGGCTGCTGGGCCGGGAGTCAGGTAGAAGCTTGTAGTTCTTCAGAACCTCAGTGAAGGAGAGATCCTTGTTGCGCCTGCGTCTATTGGTTTTGGCAGGCAGCTGGGAGTTGCTGCTGTTAAACCAACCGGGAGACTCACGGCATCCATCCTGGACAGGAACTAGGGACTGGAGGTCTCTCCTCTTTCTGTGGGCAGCTCTGGGCCTCTTGGGACAGATTTCATCAGGAGGGGGAGCCCGAGGTACAACATGCAGGGAGGGGAACGCTGAGGGCCTGAAAGAGGAGGCCATCACTGGGGCCTGGCTGACCCCTTCTCTCTCCAGCAGCACTCTGTTAGAAGGACAGAGTAGCGGAACACCGGTGGACCTTGGTCCTCCAGACCTATTCAGGTTGGGCCTCCTATTCATCATTCACTGGTCTGCAGTATTCTAATCAGAATGCTCGTTCTAGTCTTGAATACTTGGAAAAGGAAGTGGCTTTCAGCACAATTAAATTCTATAAAAAGAGAGCCACAGAAACATCTTTGTTTAGTATTTGGGGAAATTCTAAAAATGTTTTACTGTCTCTTTCTAATTTCATCAAATTCAGTTCTGATTTGAAATAATTATTTGTGACAAGATATATCCATTAAAATGTAACAACTTTGTTCAATTATTCATGCCTAATAGCCTAGCTATAACTGGTGCTCAATAAAACTGTCTATCCCCTCATTTATCCAATAAACAGGCAGACAGGCGTACTTACCGTTCACCTTGTACTTCAATCAGCTAATAATCCGTAATTTCACCAGTGGCAGCTTGGTGTTCGATCATTACGTCATCAGAGGCATTTTGTATTGTGACGCAACAATGCCAAGCATCAACCTTCCTGTCATGGCTGCTCCTGTAGTTTGATAGTCAACGAAGTGTCTTAATCAATCAGACAATCAAACCATCAATGAATGACTGAATTAATGAAGCAATTTCTAATAAATCAGCTTAAGTGTACTGACATAATTAATGGATGAGACTAAGAATTACGCAAACGCATCAAATCAATGATGCGTAAAAGTAGATTCGCTCCCACATAGTAAAGTTCGAAAACGAATCACTTTAGTGGGTCAATAAACTAGCCAAGACTTTGGGCGAGGTATATTTGTCCCTATACTGTAGGGCAGGCTCCTTATATATGAGGAACCTGCGACCAGAAAGACTGTTCTAACGTTTTATAAAAAATAATCCAACAGGCCATCTTCTTCTGTATACGCGTCTTACTCTTTCCTGTGTTCATCACCCTCGACTAGATATATCTATTCTGTGGCCACCACACGTTTTATATGTCACGTTTGTCTTGTAGCTGACAGTGGGGTGCAGACAGGAGCGCAGTTCAGCTCACACAAAGGCGCGGACTGGGGAAATCCGACATGGAGACCTGACGCCACTTTTACGCGCACTTTCGGATTGGCCTACTTTAAAATGAACATAAATATAATCGTAACATACTGGAGGTTGGGCTAAGTGTTGGATTTACACATTTTAATATAGAGAAATATAGTCTAATAGTGGATCGGCCTACTGTATATCGGCAGTGTTGGTGTGGTAAATAAAACTGCTGATATGCTTTGGCCTGTATTCTTTTTGCATGTTATTATTTTTTAAATATTTCGGGAATTCCTTCTAATTTATTAACCAAATACTTATTCAATAATTCGTGTATTTATTTAGCTTATCTTGTTTACATGTAATACCCTATGGCATGACCATATAAATAAGAATGAATAGAACAGATATGGAAGCTCTAACCCTGTCAATTGACTGGTATTTATATTTATTTAGGATCCCCATTCATTCTTGCCAAGGCAGCATCTACTCTTCCTGGGGTCCAGCAACATTGAGGCAGTTACGGTGAATTCAAAAAGTATTCAGACACCTTGACTTTTTCGACATTTTGTTACGTTACAGGCTTATTCTAAAATGGTTGAATAACGTTTAATCTAATTTATTATTTTTAAAAAGTATTTACATAAGTATTCAGACTCTTTGCTATGAGACTCGAAATTGAACTCAGGTGCATCCTGTTTCCATCGCTCCTGAGTTCATCTGTGGAGATGGGAGAACCTTCCAGAAAGAGAACCATATCTGCAGCACTCCGGCTAATAAAGGTGTTTATGGTAGAGTGGGCAGACGGAAGCCACTCCTCAGTAAAAGACACATGACAGCCCGCTTGGAGTTTGCCAAAAGTCACCTAAAGACTCTCAGACCATGAGAAACAAGATTCTCTGGTCTGCTGAAACCAAGGTTGAACATGATTGTGGCAACAGCATGCTGTGGGGATGTTTTTCAGCGGCAGGGCCTGGGAGACTAGTCAGAATCGAGGGAAAGATGAACAGAGCAAAGTACAGAGAGGTCCTTGATGAAAACCTGCTCCAGATCGCTCAGACTGGGGCGAAGGAACACCTTCCAACAGGACAATGAACCTAATCACACAGCCAAGACAACGCAGGAGTGGCTTCGGGACTTGTCTCTGAATGTCCTTGAGTGTCCTTCGCCTTGATGACAGCTTTGCACACGTTTTATTTTATTTAAGGGAACGATCAGCTTATTATCGTGGACAGATTGTTGCTTCCATCAATGTAATTGTCTGCATCATTTTAAATCCCCCATATATTTTGGGCGGTAAATATATATATACACATATCTATATAGATATACAAACTTTTTTTTAGAATATACCTTTATTATTCCCCACAAACCCTACCACCCTTCCCCCAATTGGAGTAAACTAATAAACAATAACACGTAGGCTTCTACCTTCAGTTTATACATCTTATACACATTTTACAGACACAATCTATTTTACAATAGTTAGATGTTTGTTTTTAGTCCTTCCTCTATTTCTGATGTCCATCCAGTTTGATTTCTATTTGTAACTGCTATTTCACAACATTTCTGAACCTATATACATTTTACAAACCCCGTATGTTTTACATTGGTTATCTTGTTATTAGTCCCACCCTTCAGCTCTATTCAACCCCTCCCATCTATCTCTCAACACCATCCATTTTAGATTTTTATTTGCTATATATTTTTGCTATATATTATTTTTCAACTGTGCTGTGATGCTTCACAAAATTACTGAACCTTTCTATTCTCATAGCTTCTACAGATTGTAAATAAAAAAATTAAAAATGCTAAATTAATTATATTATTGATTGATTGTGGCTTTTCAAATCACCCAGTATTGCTATCTGCAGCGTTAGGTCTAGGCAAATGTTGCAATTCTTCAGCCTTCCTGGACCTGTGACCAAAAACGAGCTACATATGGACAATATCAAAATAAATGATCTAATGACTCTGCCTCCTCACAGCAAAATCTGCAGAGCTGGGAAGACTGTATCCCCCATATATATAACAGTTGATTGGTTGCAAGAATTTTGGTTAATAATTTAAATAGAAAAATGTGAAGTTTTGAATCCGCCGTTTTGCGTATCTATTCATAAACCATGTGCCATGGAATGGGTACATCGAAAATCTCTTCCCAACTATTTAGCAATTTATATGGCACAGCTGTCAGTTTTTTGGTCCTTAAATTAAATTGGTGAATGTTTTTATTTACTACACTTTTCTTTAACCATTTATGTTCTTTAATACAGGGCCGACATACAAGTTCCTTACTTTTTTCCACTTGCCTCTTCCATTTCTGTGGTAATGCTGCAATTAGTTGGTTGTAATTTTGGGTAGAACAGACATTTCCATATGTCTGTGTTAGCTGCATGTGTGACAACTCCACCAGTCCTATTTATGATATCATTCACTAAAATATACCTTTTTTTTGTAAATTTAATTTCTTCGAAAAAATATAGATTTTTAACAATTAGTATTTAAGTTTAACCACTATTTGTTGTATTATTTGTTAACTTTCTAAGGCTTGTTTAAAAAAAGATATTATGGAGATTATTTCCTTTTCAAACAACCGAAAGTGAGCAGGTGTAATCTGAATAAAGGGAAAAAGGCAATTCTTGAACATAGGATGAGACATTCCTACCAATTTACTAGAGAACCAGTTTGGATTTAAGTATATGTATGACTGATGCCTTTAGTGAGCAGTCTAATGCTTTAATATTGTGATGACCTGTCTAGATCATAAAGGAACAATTATCCAGACAGAGGGTCGAGTTTACGAATGTATGGTTTATTAACCCAACTTCACACAGGCTACTGTTTGGCCGTAGCCCACGCCAAATAAATGAATACCCTATAAACCACCCGTTACCTTCTCTTGTGAAGGCCAGACATAAGAGAGAACCATGATTAAACCTGGTCTTAACTTCCAATGCTCCCTGCCCAACCCCCCTCCACGCCACTCCGCCAACCACCAGGATGCCCGGCTTCAGAACATTCCAGGCATTCCCGTGATTGGCAGATAGCAGGTTGATTGGCATGTCGGACCCCGCGAACACTGGGTACTGGTAAGTACAACACAACAAACTAATAGCCTAACAGGTAACACACAGCTGTCTGTGCGGGTCGCTACAATATTTAATTATTTCTGCCCTCCGAATTCATATTCGTTATACACTGTAAAAAAATGACCCACGGGCTTAGTAAATATTGCAAAAGAGAATCAATGATTTTTACTAAAAATAATAGGTTTCTAGTTTTACTTATATTTTTAAATATAGTACTGTAACGACCCTGTGTTCATAAGCGCGGATATGGACTCTGCCGCTTGATCAAGCTTTTGCGGCACATTCGATAGCGCGCTGAACTTCTGGCTAGAAGGTCGAGGGTTCGAGACCTGCTCCCTGCCTGTTTCAATACAGTACTTAATTGATATGTGTTGAAAAAGACTTGCATTTGCAAATAAAAATCCAAGGTAATATGCTGCTAAATTTGAACGAATATTTCTAAGTAACAACCAACAACTTAAAAATATGATATTCAAATGATCATT
Source organism: Salvelinus alpinus (assembly GCF_045679555.1). Lineage (NCBI taxonomy): Eukaryota > Metazoa > Chordata > Actinopteri > Salmoniformes > Salmonidae > Salvelinus > Salvelinus alpinus. The sequence continues at coordinate 15,711,211 of NC_092096.1, forward strand.
ATTGTGTTGGACTGACATGCTAGATCTAGTTATGAACGTCAGTTGTGCTTGGAACATTTCAACGGGCATCGTCTTCATCTTTCTCCTCTGGAAAGGACATGCGGCAGGTAAGGACCAAATTATCACTTGGAATGTAGTTTGGATCTCTACACATATTTTCAACGAAATGCCCAAAATATTCGTTAAATAATATTCTTCAAGTACGAAAAGCCTTTAGCTAGCTATATTGCCAGAGTACGTTATATATTTGAACGTTGATTAGCTAGCTATTTAACGGCCATGATGTCTGTATAGTTAGCTAGTGGTGGGCATGCTACTAACAAGTAAGTTAGCAGTGCGTTTACTCACCTCAGCGCTGTTTAAGTTTCGTCATTTTTGTGTACGTTTTATATGAACCGAAATAGCTATGTAACATATTAGCTACCTAGCTTACCAAAAAATGCATCGTCAGCAAACATTACAGTAGAACTGAACACATGTGCCCCTGCAAGGTAATGTTTGCCTGCTAGGCAAGCTACCCATGAAGAGACAGGTAGGAACAATACTATGTAGTAGAGTTAAAATGGTTATTCCATCAAACTTCAAATTATTAGAATAGTACACAACTAGAACAGAACAACCAGGTTGAGGGTCAGTGGCCAAAGCCCGCGAACAGGAATATTCCAAGTTCAGACAGAAGGGGGGAGTCAGATCGCTATGATCGCCAGGAACTTTACTTTTGGGGTCTATTTTTAATTGTTGCGCTACTGGTGCTGCCTGTTGATGTTAGGTAGGCAGCTACAGTAGCTGAATGATGTTAACATCTTCGGGTTTTGTTTCATTAAATGTATTTTATTTCATCTGGGTGCTTGTGTCACCTACTAACACCCTGGTACTACCCGTAGCTCCCGTTCTCCTCAGTCCGAGAAAACACTGAGAGAGAAAGGTATGTGTTGTAGATTACTCCTTTGTAGAAGTCCATAACGTGAAATAAATAAAGCATCCCAAGGTTAATGCTGTAGATATTGTTATAAGGGAGTGTGAGACTATTGAAACATGTAACTTTCAGAGTTTTATTGTTGTTATTAATATAGTTTACAGAGTGTTTAAAGTGCTGCTGTTGCTAGCTAGCATGCCTTTCTGGGATGCAGACGGTTAGCTGAGCGGCTGAGTGGTGCTGGCGTTGCATTATGGGAGATGTAGTTTGGTCCTCTACGGTCTGAATGGAATAGAGGCGATTTCACGTTGTAACTTGTTTATGTTGCAGTGTTTTTGTACATGAGTTGTTGTATTTTGGTACTGTCAACACTGAAAGCACCTAGCAATGTATTGGGGATGTGAGACATGTGTTTTACCTTTCTTCAGGCTCCTGTGTAGAACAACTTGTCAGATGGTGCGTTGGAGACTGATGTGTTCCTGTCCTGTCTTTTCACAATACTATTGCAGATCAACATAAAAGCCTAAAAGACAGCCGTGGTGTCGCTCTTCATTTCTTGGTTCTCCTGTGGTACATAAGAAACCCGCTACACGTAGCTAGCTACACCTAGCTATCTAACTACACCTAGCTATCTAACTACACCTGTCCTTGCAGAAACCTTCTTGTTGTTCACGTATTCACAACATGTTCAAGGCAGCACTGCAAACGTTGACCTTGTGCAGTAGTTATCTAGTCAATATCTAACAGCCAAACTAGCTAAATGAAATAATTGGTCTGGCTAGTAAGATAGATAACAAGCAGCTCTTCCAAGTCAGCTTGGATTTCTGTTTTTTTAGCTAGCTAGCTATCTAAAGCTGAAGTCATTTGAGTGTTATTTTCCTGACATTGTCATAGATTTTAATACAACTTCTCTTCTTTAGGTATAGGTGTTCAGACGTTCCTGAGTACTGGACAGACCATATTTTCCAGAATACATTCACAAGGTATGTCAATATATTCAAATGTCTGTGTGTTTTCATTGTAACTCACATAAGGGCTTGTAGGGCCCCATGATTTCCGCAATGCGGAAAGCTCAGACGGAATCCTATGGAATCCAGAAATGTAAACAGAATTCAGGTACCCCTCGGACAGGATATTTTTATTACAGTAACCCAACATTAATGTGAATAATAAGCATTAGATATATATATTTTTTATTTCACCTTTATTTATGGACTCTGCTTCTACACCTGCATTGCTTGCTGTTTGGGGTTTTAGGCTGGGTTTCTGTACAGCACTTTGAGATATCAGCTGATGTAAGAAGGGCTATATAAATACATTTGATTTGATATTTAACCAGGTAGGCTAGTTGAGAATAAGTTCTCATTTGCAACTGCGACCTGGCCAAGATAAAGCATAGCAGTTCGAGATATGAGTCTCCAGCTTCAGTGATTTTTGCAGTTCGTTCCAGTCATTGGCAGCAGAGAACTGGAAGGAAAGGCGGCCAAAGGATGAATTGGCTTTGGGGGTGACCAGTGAGATATACCTGCTGGAGCGCGTGCTACGGGTGGGTGCTGCTATGGTGACCAGTGAGCTGAGATAAGGTGGGGCTTGACCTAGCAGAGACTTGTAGATGACCTGGAGCCAGTGGGTTTGGCGACGAGAGTGAAGCGAGGGCCTTGTTGCGAAATAGGAAGCCGATTCTAGATTACATTTTGGATTGGAGATGCTTAATGTGAGTCTGGAAGGAGAGTTTACAGTCTAACCAGACACCTAGGTATTTGTAGTTATCCACATATTCTAAGTCAGAGGCGTCCAGAGTAGTGATGCTGGACAGGTATTTTTTTTTTTTTTTTTTAACAGTATTTTTATTGGAATTTCACAATTTTCACCCATATTAAGAGATACAACAACAGAGACAAAGCAACAACAAAAAACGCACTCACTCACTTACACATACCTGTACACATATTTATATATACTGTACATACACATACATACACACATACACACCCACACCATTTTCCTCTCCCCGCTTCTCTCACCCCATCCCCATCATTGCGTCTCTGAATACATACGTTTTAAACAAACTTACAATTTAGGTTCCACACATGGAGCGTACAGTGTAATTCTGAAATACATAGATCACCACCATTCTAAGAGAATCCTTGCAGCATAATAGCTGATACCTCAGGTTCTAGGTAATTTAGATAGGGTTCCCATACTTTGTAGAACTGATCTGTTTTAGAATGCAATGTACATGTCAGATATTCCGGAGGCACCCATTCAAATAGTATCTTATGCCAATCTTTAACTTCTCTGCGCTACGGATCCCGTTAGCGGGATTAAATTCGACAACATACCGTGAGCGCCACATAAATAGTCATATTAAACATTCCTGAAAATACAAGTGTCTCACATGGTTCAAAAGCCTAGAATCTTGCTAATCCAACTGCGTTGTCAAATTTAAAAAAGGATTTACTGCGAAAGAATACGATGCGATTATCTGAGGACAGAGCCCCATACCAAAATACTATTTCAATCAGCACAGGCTTAACAAAATCACAGATTGCAATAAAATAAATTGTTTACCTTTGACGATCTTCCTCTGTTTGCAATACCGAAGCTCATTGTTACACAATGAATTGTCTTTTGTTCGGTTAAATCCGTTTTTATAGCCTAACACTAAACATTTTGTGAACCGCTGGTGTCGTGAATTCCGTGTCATTCAATTTTCGACGAAACATTCGACGTAAATACACAAACTAAACGTGACTTTATCCAGTCATGTTTGGTTTCATTGCAATCAACTGGTTTATTGTAACACAACCAAACTTGATGGGTCATTTCGCGGGACGTATTGACCGAAAGAAACCGATTGGAAGACAACAAGTAATGACCTCATTGTGCACCAATTATATGACCGCTGTTTCGTTGATTGACTGTATTTTAACCCAATGGCCACTGATCTTCTTAATCTAGCTGGGTAGATAGCCAATGAGCTGAGGTAAACGGCAATATGTAATCTTTCTGTGTTGGAAGACCAACCCATGTAGTAAACTCCGGCCTAAAGACGGTCTTTCGCCATTGAAGATTCATACTGGAAGGAGCCAAGCTTGTTACGCACAGCACTATTTCGGTAACGCGCATCTTCAGCTGTTTATATATCGAACATCATGGCGAATAAGTCAGGGAAAGCTAAATCTAAGACTAGATATACGAATGTAGACAAAATTATAGAGGAAATTGATCGTGAAAGTGAAACAGATATGCTTTTGGAAGACGACTCAGTTAGCGACCATAGCTATGACTCCAAAATGGAAGCATATTTTTTGAATGGAGAGGACATTGTTTTGGACTGGTAAGTTCTTCTCATGCTAATGCCATTGTTTGAAATTAATAATATAAAATATTATTTGTGATTTTTTTTTTTTTTACATTTTATTTGCAATATATAAAAATGTAATAATGTGTAAAGTACACATTGTGTAACGCTCAATGAGTGAAATAGGTGTGGAGTCAGGCGCAGAGAGCAAAGGATACGGGGGGGAAAAACGCTTTAATGTCCAACCAAAAAAGGTACAAATGGTAACACCAACACATAGGTGTAAAATAACTCCACTTCAGTACACTCTGGTAAAATAATCCGGACAGCGAAAAAAAAACAATAAACACGAATAACTCACACAAAACAGTAGACAAAACCAAAGGAAAAAGGGATCGGTGGCAGCTAGTAGACCGGCGACGACGACCGCCGAGCGCCACCCGAACAGGAAGGGGAGCCACCTTCGGTAATATTCGTGACACATTGGCTATACATTGTGGGTGGGGGTATGTTTGTATGTATGTGAATGACCCATAGCCTATGTGTGTGTGTGTATATGTGTGTGTGTGTGTGTGTATATATATTATATATATATATAAAAATGGAATGGAGTCGAATGTAACAGCAAACCAACACAGCGGCCATGCTTCCTCCACTCAGTCTACATATTATGGATTAGAGGGAGCATGGTCGAGATGCGTGTGTCTGCCGCTCCACCCCACTCCCACATGAAATAGCCTATTTGAGGCAGGCCCACAACAATGGCCAAAGTGAAATGGAACAGCACTTTATGTTCCCTGTACTCTATATATCTGTTTATTATACCTGTTGATACAGGGCTCATATGTGAAACTATTCTAACTGAACATTTTCTTTCACAGTGACACTGACTCCAAATGGGAGCCCCCAGTGCCAAGGTGTCCATCCCCCTCTGAAGCTGGTTCATCCAGCTGGACCCCTGCTGTCTCTGTCTCCACACCTCCCGGGCCATCTAGAGGTGTGAAGGCACTGACAAAGAAGCGGAGGAGGGGAAGTGTGCCACCTGCTAACAAAGGGACAGAAGGGCGTTGGCACACTGTCCTAGAAGATGATGTGGAGCCACCCCAACCAACTTTTAGGCCGAAAAGGAAGCCAGGACCTCAGGTGAACATGACCGCAACTTACAGCCCCCTTCAGCTTTTTCAGCTGTTTTTCACACAATCCGTTGTAGATTCGCTCGTGTCTAACACGAATAAGTATGGGGAGAAGAAGCAAGCAGGCAAAAAGGTAGCATGGAACCCCATATCCATGTCAGACTTTTTCTGCTACCTTTCACTGGTCATCTACATGGGGCTGGTGAAGCTGAAAACCCTGAGGGACTACTGGAAAACGTCATCACTACCAACTGCCTTTCCCCATGACTGTTATGTCCTGCAAAAGGTTTCTGGTTCTCTCACAGGCGCTTCATATCAGTGACCCAAAGGTTGATGAAGCGAATGACAAGAAGAGAGGCACAGCAACGTTTGATAGACTGTGCAAAATCAAACCTCTCTACTCCAGCATTGTTGAGGCCTGCAAGACCTACTTTCAGCCAGCCCAGAACGTGTCAATAGATGAGAGGATGGTAGCCTCAAAGGCCAGAATTGGCCTCAAACAATACATGAGAAACAAACCAACCAAGTGGGGTTACAAGCTGTTTGTGTTGGCTGATTCTGTGTGTGCCTACACATGCAATTTTTTTGTCTATGAGCGGAAGAACAGTTTTGCTACAGGTAAGGGACTTAGCTATGACTCTGTAATGGAGTTATTGGATTTTCAACTGCTAGGGAAGGGCTACAAACTGTTTGTGGATAACTTCTACACAAGCCCTACCCTGTTTGCAGACCTTAGGTAGCGGGAAGTGTGGGCTTGTGGCACCATTCGTACCAACAGGGTGGGCTTTCCGAAGACGAAGGTGAACGACATGCCTGAGCGGGGGACCATGCGATGGATCCGTGAAGATGGCCTGCTGTTTGTAAAGTGGATGGATACCAGAGAGGTGGTGATGTGCACAACAATCCACAAGTCCTTCAGTGGGGATCATGTTGTCAGGCGTGTGAAGGACGGTGCCGAGGCATGGACCACCAAAAATGTCCCCATTCCAACTGCAGTAAAGGACTACAACAAGAGCATGGGAGGTGTGGACCTATCAGATGCGCTGATAGGCTATTACAATGTTCTCCATAAGACGATGAAATGGTACAAGATCTTCTTCTATCATTTCATCGACATTGCTGTGGTGAATGCATTCATCCTACACAAGGAAATGGCTAAGAGCTGAGGAAAGCCCTTCCTCTCACAGAAAGCCTTCAGAGAGCAGCTCATCAAGGAGCTTGCTGGCTACTGCACCACGTTCTGGCCACTCTACCTCTGTCCCTTCTGCTCCTGCCACAAGTGTTCATCTGCCCAGATGTATTTCTGCAGGCATGGATGTGCCTCAGGGCCAAAAGGGCACAGCATGGAGGCGTCGCTGTGTTTGCAAGATGAAGTCCCCCATCACCTGCACCACATGCTTGGTGACTCTGCTTTACAGCAGAAAGAGACTGCTATGGCACCTGGCATCAGCAGCACAATATTGTGTAGAGCTTTGGCAAAGTGGATGGGGTTATATCCTTCCTGTTTGGCCCTGTCCGGGGGTATCATCGGATGGGGCCACAGTGTCTCCTGACCCCTCCTGCCTCTGCCTCCATTATTCATGCTGCAGTAGTTTGTGTCGGGGGGCTAGGGTCAGTTTGTTATATGTGGAGTACTTCTCCTGTCTTATCTGGTGTCCTGTGTGAATTTAAGTATGCTCTCTCTAATTCTCTCCTTCTTTCTCTCTCTCGGAGGACCTGAGCCCTAGGACCATGCGTCAGGACTACCTGGCATGATGACTCCTTGCTGTCCCCAGTCCACCTGGCCTTGCTACTGTTCCAGTTTCAACTGTTCTGCCTGCGGCTATGGAACCCTAAACTGTTCATATTTACTCTTGAGGTGCTGTCCTGTTGCACCCTCTACAACCACTGTGATTATTAGTGTCTGACCCTGCTGGTCATCTATGAACGTTTGAAAATCTTGGCCATGTTCTGTTATAATCTCCACCCAGCACACCCCTCATAGCCTGGTTCCTCTCTAGGTTTCTTCCTAGGTTTTGGCCTTTCTAGGGAGTTTTTCCTAGCCACCGTGCTTCTACACCTGCATTGCTTGCTTTTTGGGGTTTTAGGCTGGGTTTCTGTACAGCACTTTGAGATATTAGCTGATGTACGAAGGGCTATATAAATACATTTGATTTGATAGAGGACTGAGGGTCTACCAAATATTGAAAGTGTGTAAATAGTTACCCATGTTATTTTGTAAATGTATATATTATTTTTCTTCAGATTTTTTTCTCAATTTTTTGGGGCGGTGTGTTAGAATACCATTTTGGTATTTTGTATATAGTTATTTGTTTCAAAATGTATACCTTCACCAATTTGGCCACTTGGGTACATTTGGGCTACTTGTGTGGGACACCTGGGTGACTTCATGATAAATGTCATGTAGCACACTCATTTTGGAAGTTATCATTCTGAAACTTTGCACAAGTACTGTTGCCCTCTTATGTTTTTCACTGAAATTGTCCCCATAATCATATCTGAATGTTTGTTTTATCTTGTTTATTTTAAAGATGATGATACAACAATAAAAAGAAATGTATGTTTTTTTCATTGTATTATCTAAACCAGATCTATTGTGTTATATTCTCCTACATTCAATTCACATTTACACAAACTTCAGAGTGTTTTCTTTCAAATGGTACCAAGAATATGCATATCCTTGCTTCTGGGCCTGAGCTACAGGCAGTTAGATTTGGGTAGGTCTTCAGGTGGAAATTGAAAGGGGGGGGGGTAGCTGTAAGAGGTTTTTAAGTAACAAAAAGTTATCACGGAATTCTGGAAGATAAAACATCATTTGGGGAGAAAATAACAATTTCATAGGGCCCTATTAGTGTTTAACTCCATGCGTTGTCTCCCAGGCAGGTGTTGACAATGTGTGTCTTCCTCATTTTAGAATGAGATAGCATATATGGGGGTAGCAGGTAGCCTAGAGCGTTGGGCCATTAACCAAAAGGTTGCTGGATCAAATCCCCGAGCTGACAAGGTAAAAATTAGTTGTTCTGCCAACAAGCAACAAAGCAGTTCACCAACTCTTCCCCCATTGGCTGTCATTGTAAATAAGAATTTGTTCTTAACTGACTTGCCTAGTTAAATAAAGTAATATGTTAAAGCTTATGTATACACAAAAAATGAATAGATTTTTTCTTAATTCCGTAGGGATCAGGCTGCATTCAAGTACAAATACGTGGCATCCACAACATTGTAAAAGCCAAAATGGCAAAGACCTTCTCATATTGAAGACAAGATGTCGTTCAGGCCCTTCCTGTGAAGGACTTCAAAGAATAATGGCCAGCCCTGTTTGAGCCCACTCAGGTACAGCTGAATGAAAATAATCAATGTTGGTAAAATAATTATATTAATTTAAATATTTTGTGTTGTCTTGACCTAATATTCTAATCTACAATTATATATGCATTAAAGATTAGTCTGAACATTCTCACTCTGCACATGCTTTGGGAGGGGTTTCCCAATAGCATTCTGGCTCTCAGATCATCTTTTGTCCTTATCTGATCAGAAGATGTTTCCTCCCCCTTCTCTCTCGCTCTCTCAGATTAAGGAAGAGTTCAGAAGAATTACAACTGTTGCTCTTGAGTCCACCTTTTATCCAGAAGCTGGACGAATATACACCAAAACTATTGGACTTGTTTAAGTCAAAAGGAGGTGCTGTAAAGGTGGGAATGTAGAACATCTTTGAAGTTCTGTACGGGGTATGCACAGTAACACCTTCACAATAGTATATAAATTATACTGTATGTATTTAGTTGCCAGGATTAAATGCAATTATTTGTATAACATCATGTTACAGTGCAACACCATCCAGGACAGAAGAGACCGTGTGATCCGTGGCCTGATCATATACCCTGGCGAGAGGGTTGAAGACCTGATTACAGAAGACAAGGTAAAGGTTTTGATTTTTGTATCCTTATTTATCTCTAAATTAGGTATCTTCATTTGTTTCCCTCTCCTCCTCAAGTTGCACAGTTAATGTAATGGCCTTGTCTGTTATTTCTTAATTCTTTCCCTCAGGATGCTGACGACCCCATGATCTGAGAGGACCTCGTTCAGCTTGTGATGAAGGTGTTCACTGTGAAGGATCTGCACCAGATCCATTCCAAATAAAATGTAATATTGTTTGTTCATATAATTTAAAAAGCAGGTCACTAGGTGTAGGCAAAACCATAAGCAAATGGGTAAACTGTGATATGACTAAAGAGTTAATCAGGGGAAACTGTGATGTGACTAAAGAGTTAATCAGTGTAAACTGTGACATGACTAAAGAGTTAATCAGGTGAACTGTGATATGACTAAAGAGTTAATCGGGGTAAACTGTGATATAACTAAAGAGTTAATCAGGGTAAACTGTGATATGACTAAAGAGTTAATCAGGGTAAACTGATATGACTAAAGAGTTAATCAGGGTAAACTGTGATATGACTAAAGAGTTAATCAGGGTGATTTTCCCACAAATAGACAGGTATTTTTCTTTCCATGGTAGCAAGATCTCATCTATTTTTGCTTATCTTTCTATAAAACTTTATTGGAGTGAGATCATTTCTTTCCGAGTATGTCCACATCTCCGTCAGACCATTTCATTGGTAAACAACACGGTAATGTAAAATGTGCATTTTTTTGTGATCCAATACGTAACTTAGTACACTTATCATAATTTGGTTTTAATCCAGAGAGGATAGCAAAGGTATCTAGATCCTCTATGAGGCCGTGGAGAGATTCTAGTTGTGGTTTTAAAAGAAAACATGAATCATCAGCGTACAATGACACCTTCGTTTTTAAGCCACGGATTTCTAATCCCTTAATATTATTGTTTGATCTAATTTTAACAGCTAACATTTCGATTGCAATAATAAATAGATATGCCGATAGTGAACAACCTTGTTTTATTCCTCTAGATAGTTTAAAACTTTCTGAGATGTAGCCATTATTTACTATTTTACACCTAGGGTTACTATACATAACTTTAACCCATTTAAAAGAGATTCCCCAAAATGTAAATATTCTAGGCATTTATATATAAACTCCAGTTGTACTTTATCAAAAGCCTTTTCAAAATCAGCTATGAAAACCGGGTCTGGTTTATTATATATATTATCTCCAATGTATCATCCATGTAAAAAACCTGTCTGATTAGGATGAATAATATCTGACAATACTTTTTTAATTCTATCCGCCAAGCATTTTGCTAGGATTTTTGCAACACAACACTGAAGTGTAAGAGGGCTCCAATTTTTTAAATGGACTGGATCTTTATATATACCACTTGGGTCCTGTTTCAGTAATAATGATATCAGACCTTGTTGCGTGTCTGATAATCTACCATTTATATAGGAGTGGTTATATAGGAGTGGTTAAAACATGCTAATAATGGTCCTCTCAGTATATTAAAAAAATAGTTTTGTTTACTTCCACTGGTATGTCATCCAGCCCTGGAGTTTTCCCAGCCTTAAAGGCTTTAATTGCATCAAGAAGTTCCTCCTCTGTAATTTGGCCTTCACATGAGTCTTTCTGTACAGATGTTAATTTGACATTATTATTAGGGAAAAAATCCATACAATTAGTTTCAGTTAGTGGAGATGGAGGAGACTGAAATGAAAACATATTCTTAAAGTACTTCCTCTTTCAAAATATCATTCGGTGAATCATGCGTGACTCCATCATTTGTAACAAGTTTCAAAACATTTTTTGGGGTAGCATTTCTATATTGAAGATTGAAAAAGAATTTGGTGCATTTTTCCCACCATATTCCATCCAGTTCGCTTTATTTTTATAATATATTACACTGGATCTTTCTTGAATAAGTTCCTCCATTTCTTTTTGTTTTTCCTCTAACTTATTATGTGCCTCTATGGTACAGCTTTTATTGCTATTTAACTGTACTGTTTGTCCTTCAATTTCCTTTGTTATATGGACTCTTTTGATCTAAATTGCTTTTGTTTTATAGATGAGTACTGAATTGCATGGCCTCTAAAGGCACATTTAAAAGTGTCCCATATAATAAGGGGATCTGCTGTACCTATGTTATGTCTGGAAAAAGTCAGTTATAAATTCTTCTGTACTAGTTTTAAACAGTTTATCATCTAGTAGGCTTTGGTTAAATTTCCAATATCCTCGCCCACGTGGAAATTCTGTAAGAGTAATATATATGCCAATTATATGATCCGACCGCATTCTGTCCCCTATCAACACTTACCTTTTGGTGCCAAAGAGAATGGCATAAGAAAGTAGTCAAGACAACTAGCTTGATTAAGCCTCCGCCATGTATATCTCACTAGGTCAGGGTATTTAAGTCTCCATATATCCACTAATTCCAATATATCCATGACATTCATGATTTCCTTAAATGCCTGAGGGTGATAGTTTGAAGTGTGATTTCCTTTCCTGTCCATAGAGGTATTTAAGACCATATTAAAATCTCCCACCATAATAGTTGCTTGTAGAATTGATAAATTCTTATATATATTTTTAAAGAAACTTGGATCATCATTATTTGGACCGTATAGGTTAATAAGCCATATCTGTATACCTTGATGATCTGTTTGGACAATTTGCACATTTGGATCAAAATGACTTTTAATTAAAACCGTCACCCTTTTTGGATTTCTTTGCCCGTGGGAGAAATATATTTCGCCCCCCCCCAGTCCTTTTTCCACAAAACGTCATCTAAAATTGTTGAATGAGTTTCCTGTAAACAATAAATATTATATTCCTTCTCTTTTAGCCAGGTAAATACTGATCGTCTTTTCTTATTATCTGCTAAGCCATTACAATTGTAACTGGCTATACTTATTTCACCACTTACCATAACGAGACACAACTTTCAATTCTATTTCTCAAAATATATGTTTGTAAACGTACCATTAAAAAGTAACATGATGATTGTCTATATAGCTGTACCATGATATTTGCATTGCTACTAAGTAAACCTCCAATTGGTCCCCACTATTCCACCTGCTAAAATCCCTCATCCTAAGATGGGTTGTCATCCCAATGCCCGGCAGACCACCCCTGATCCCCCGTATCCCATAGCCCTGAAAAGACTGGGATCCAATCTTGGAAAAGAGCACACAGTGCCATTTACAGAACAGAAGTAGATCAACCGCCAAATGCATTTCCATCGCCCTCATCTCAATTTGTATTATACACTGCTCAAAAAAATAAAGGGAACACTTAAACAACACAATGTAACTCCAAGTCAATCACACTTCTGTGAAATCAAACTGTCCACTTAGGAAGCAACACTGATTGACAATAAATTTCACATGCTGTTGTGCAAATGGAATAGGCAAAAGGTGGAAATTATAGGCAATTAGCAAGACACCCCCAATAAAGGAGTGGTTCTGCAGGTGGTGACCACAGACCACTTCACTTTTGAATGCTGGTGGTGCTTTCACTCTAGTGGTAGCATGAGACGGAGTCTACAACCCGCACAAGTGGCTCAGGTAGTGCAGCACATCAATGCGAGCTGTGGCAAGAAGGTTTGCTGTGTCTGTCAGCGTAGTGTCCAGAGCATGGAGGCGCTACCAGGAGACAGGCCAGTACATCAGGAGACGTGGAGGAGGGCAACAACCCAGCAGCAGGACCGCTACCTCCGCCTTTGTGCAAGGAGGAGCACTGCCAGAGCCCTGCAAAATGACCTCCAGCAGGCCACAAATGTGCATGTGTCAGCATATGGTCTCACAAGGGGTCTGAGGATCTCATCTCGGTACCTAGTGGTAGTCAGGCTACCTCTGGCGAGCACATGGAGGGCTGTGCGGCCCCACAAAGAAATGCCACCCCACACCATGACTGACCCACCGCCAAACCGGTCATGCTGGAGGATGTTCTCCACGGCGTCTCCAGACTCTGTCACGTCTGTCACATGTGCTCATGTGCTCAGTGTGAACCTGCTTTCATCTGTGAAGAGCACAGGGCGCCAGTGGCGAATTTGCCAATCTTGGTGTTCTCTGGCAAATGCCAAACGTCCTGCACGGTGTTGGGCTGTAAGCACAACCCCCACCTGTGGACGTCGGGCCCTCATACCACCCTCATGGAGTCTGTTTCTGACCGTTTGAGCAGACACATGCACTCCATGCTTGATGACTTTACAATCACAGAGAGCTGTTGACTGACTCCATGCTTGTTGACTTTAAAATCACAGAGAGCTGTTGACTGACTCCATGCTTGTTGACTTTACAATCACAGAGAGCTGTTGACTGACTCCATGCTTGTTGACTTTACAATCACAGAGAGCTGTTGACTTCAGATGCTCGATGACTTTCAAACACAACCACCAAAGTTGTGCTTCTTTGGACAATCGTTCTAAAACCATGAAAGGGCTTTTTGGTTTCTTCTTCAGTGTCTTATAAGAGAACATTGTAGTGTTTCTATGCAGAAGGAAACATGCTTTTTTTAACTGTGGAACTTTCCAGTATCTCCAATACTATTCCAAAGGACTTGACTTTGCAATAAGACCATGGAAGACTATCAGTCTGTGGATGATGTGTTTTATAAATGGTTTTGATAAAATAATACTCTGGATTCATGCATGTGGATGTCTGTTTACCTTAAGCCATGAAATGGAGGATGAACCTTGGATAAGGCAGAGGCATCTTTGAACAGTGATACAATTCAGATAGTGGAATCAGTGACCTCTGCTGGTTGGAATATGACATTGCAGGATGGTGATGAATCAAGTGGAGACTGGCTGGCTGCTGAAGGATGGATGAACACAATGGACTCAACTTCCACATTGTTCTGTTCATAACTCATCAGTCTTTGGTCTACGAACCACAAACACATCAAGTATCTACTATTAAATGTGGGCTGGGTTTTCACTGTTGGAAATGGATGGACTGTTTCAGGAATAACCTTCAAGTCACATATCATATATGCAATCTAAGACTTACTAAACCAGTTGATTTAGTTGGCTTTCTGCAAAACAAGAACCATTACTGACCACCTACTTCTGTGATGGACTACTAGGTGAAACAGTCATTCTGTTAGAAGGAACAACGTTACAATGTGATGGACTACTAGGTGAAACAGTCATTCTGTTAGAAGGAACAACGTTACAATGTGATGATATCAGGATCTCCAAGGTGTTTTTCATCTGAGTTTTACTGTTTGAGTCCAAAGACTTTTATGATGGTTTATAGTTTTTAGCTAAATTCATGCATTCAATTATTATATTTTTCATGACATAATGTCTTTTTATTTTAAAAACCTTGAATTAAATGAGTATAAAATGCATCATTAAATATAATACGATGGGATACTACTAGTATTGTTGCTGGACATTAAACAGTCCTGTAAGATGTCACTGTCTAGTGATATTGTAAGTGGTCTTTTTTAGCAGTCTGTCCCTTTCACTTTGACAGTGATGCTGTAATGATGTCATATCATCATGTGGTAACTGTCCTCATGATGCAGTATTGTTGATAAAAGATGCTGTTGCCCATGTGTATGTATGTACTGTGATTGACATGTCCTGAGTCCTGTGTGTCTTCTGTGTGTCTGGCTGGTGTTTGTTCCAAATGGTACCCTTTTCCCCTATGTGGTGCACTACTTTTGACCAGGGCCCATAGCAAATAGGGTACCATTTGGAACACAGTCTGAGAGTCTAGGAGGCAATATGATTCACACAGCACAGTTTGATTGACATGTAGGATAATCTGAATAAATAATAATACAATGAATAAACTTCCCCTTTATTTTAAAGTTGTTCTCAGTTTTGATGCTTGAATTTTATCCATGTTATTTATCCTGTGTCATCTTCTAATTAACATATTCATCAGTGTATGTACTCAAAACAACAAAAATTGTATTTTCTTCAAGGCTTTGTTTTTATTTCTGTAATGCTTCAGGGAAATGTAAAGACAAGCTCCTGGACAGTAACAGGATTATAGTCTTTCTGTCTGAGACACTGTCATCATAGAGATCTAGTAGTTTATTTAGATTAGGGTTGGGGTCAATTCCTTTACAATTCAGGGAGTAAACTGAAAGTACAATTCCAATTTTCCTCAATGCCTCTCTATGAGAAAATATCAGTTTACTTCCTGAATTGACAGTATTGACATTGAATTGACCCCAACACCGATCTCGAGATAAGTCAGTGACTGTAGACCTCTTGGGGGGGGGAGGCAGGGCACAGCGGTCCTCTTGGGAGAGTAGTGGTTAAGGGAGGGGAGGCAGGAGGTAGTGTTCTTCTTGGGGGAGAAGATGTGAGGGAGACAGAGGACAGTCCAGTCTGGTGTATCAGAGATGAGGGGAGACAGAGGACAGTCCAGTCTGATCACTGGAGGTTCTCTTGCTACAGAGATGGTCTATAGAAGCCTTTTAGTAGCTGACATTCCTAACCTCAACTGAGAGGGTCTCTGTCCCTCTGATGGCCCTGTTGGTGTCCACTCTGTCTCTATGTGTGTCCTGTTCTTCGCTGTCAGGGACAAAGGGGGGTTGTTGTGGAAATTGAGGGGGGTGGGGTTAGTAGTCTTTTGGCAGCATGACCCTGCGGCCCCCCATGAAATGACATAAGGTGATCTTCCTTCTGAAGGGAATGTTGTCCAGGGCCTCCACTGCCACCCTCTTGTTGCCCCTGACGCTGCTCTCCTCCTGGTCGTACATGGGGCACATGTAGGCGGTTCTCCTCAGGGCGTAGATGTCCACCTCGTCCTCGTCGTCCCACGGCTGGTAGGGCTGCTGGGAGGGAACGGCCGACTTGACCAGACGGGGCCTCATCATGGCCAGCTCTAGGTCACGGGGGATATGCCTCAGGCCCAGGCTAGACTTCTGGACTCTGACTCCTTTAAATTACATTACATCAGGTTACATTCATTTATTAGTCATTCATTTATGAATGGTTAAAAACAGGAAAATCACCTTCCTGGTCGTACATCAGCATAAACATACATTATACAATATTGACAATATATTCAATAGACAAAATGTGTCATTGCACAAAGAGAAGTGCTAACCTTTCTTTCTCTTCTTCTTGGTCCTTTCATCCCAGGCGTTGGCACTGACAAGGGACACGTTTCCCTGGCCCAGGGAGGGCAGCAGTTTGGGCCGGGGGGCCACCGGGGGTTTGGGGACCTTTGGAGGAGGAGCATCCCTTTGGGCTCTCCTGGCCAGCAGGGGTCCTGTCTGGACGAAGGCTTTAGGCCTGATGATGTCCCTGGGTGGGCTGCTGCTCCTTCTGGCAGCCTCCTCTGGCTGAGCAGCTTTCGGCATGGAGAGAGCAAACACATTGTTGCTGAAGCTGCATGAATCTGAAAGGGCCAGCTCCTCCAGGGTCACAGGACAGGTAGGACGGGACTCAGGCTGGACCAGGTCCACAGTTCTGGTAGTGATGCTCACATAACTGGTAGGTTGGGACTCAAGGATAACGGGACAAACAGGATTACTGGGCTTCACTTTTCTCCTAGTGGTGCGTTGAGGGTTGCTAGGCATCCCCTCAGGCCTGGAAGGCTGTAAGTCAGGCTGGACCAGGCCAACTGGTCTAACAGGCCGTCTAGTGGGGCGTCGAGGGTTGCTAGGCCTCCCCTCAGGTCTTGATGGCTGTACGTCAGGCTGGACCAGGCCAACGGGGCTAACAGGCCGTCTAGTGCTGCTTCGAGGGTTGCTTGGCCTCCCCTCAGGTCTTAATGGCTGTACGTCAGGCTGGACCAGGCCAACAGGGCTAACAGGCCGTCTAGTGGGGCGTCGAGGGTTGCTTGGCCTCTCCTCAGGTCTTGATGGCTGTACTTCAGGCTGGACCAGGCCAACTGGTCTAACAGGCCGTCTAGTGGGGCATCGAGGGTTGCTAGGCCTCCCATCAGGTCTAGTGATGCTGACAGGGATTCTAGGTGTCATCTCATGCTGGTGCAGGCTCTCTGGGCTGCTGGGCCGGGAGTCAGGTAGAAGCTTGTAGTTCTTCAGAACCTCAGTGAAGGAGAGATCCTTGTTGCGCCTGCGTCTATTGGTTTTGGCAGGCAGCTGGGAGTTGCTGCTGTTAAACCAACCGGGAGACTCACGGCATCCATCCTGGACAGGAACTAGGGACTGGAGGTCTCTCCTCTTTCTGTGGGCAGCTCTGGGCCTCTTGGGACAGATTTCATCAGGAGGGGGAGCCCGAGGTACAACATGCAGGGAGGGGAACGCTGAGGGCCTGAAAGAGGAGGCCATCACTGGGGCCTGGCTGACCCCTTCTCTCTCCAGCAGCACTCTGTTAGAAGGACAGAGTAGCGGAACACCGGTGGACCTTGGTCCTCCAGACCTATTCAGGTTGGGCCTCCTATTCATCATTCACTGGTCTGCAGTATTCTTATCAGAATGCTCGTTCTAGTCTTGAATACTTGGAATAGGAAGTGGCTTTCAGCACAATTAAATTCTATAAAAAGAGAGCCACAGAAACATCTTTGTTTAGTATTTGGGGAAATTCTAAAAATGTTTTACTGTCTCTTTCTAATTTCATCAAATTCAGTTCTGAGTTGAAATAATTATTTGTGACAAGATATATCCATTAAAATGTAACAACTTTGTTCAATTATTCATGCCTAATAGCCTAGCTATAACTGGTGCTCAATAAAACTGTCTATCCCCTCATTTATCCAATAAACAGGCAGACAGGCGTACTTACCGTTCACCTTGTACTTCAATCAGCTAATGATCCGTCATTTCACCAGTGGCAGCTTGGTGTTCGATCATTACGTCATCAGAGGCATTTTGTATTGTGACGCAACAATGCCAAGCATCTACCTTCCTGTCATGGCTGCCCCTGTAGTTTGATAGTCAACGAAGTGTCTTAATCAATCAGACAATCAAACCATCAATGAATGACTGAATTAATGAAGCAATTTCTAATAAATCAGCTTAAGTGTACTGACATAATTAATGGATGAGACTAACAATTACGAAAACGCATCAAATCAATGATGCGTAAAAGTAGATTAGCTCCCACATAGTAAAGTTCTTAAACGAACCACTTTAGTGGGTCAATAAACTAGCCAAGACGTTGGGCGAGGTATATTTGTCCCTATACTGTAGGGCAGGCTACTTATATATGAGGAACCTGCGACCAGAAAGACTGTTCTGACGTTTTATAAAAAATAATCCAACAGGCCATCTTCTTCTGTATACGCGTCTTACTCTTTCCTGTGTTCATCACCCTCGACTAGATATATCTATTCTGTGGCAACCACACGTTTTATATGTCATGTTTGTCTTGTAGCTGACAGTGGGGTGCAGACAGGAGCGTGGGGCATCCTCTTTCCTTAGTACTATTGCTTGTGTTTTTGAGTTTGTAATCCACACACGTTGACCTTCGGTCAGCTCTGGCCTCTCCGTAGCACGGTGACACCGATTTAAAGTCTCCAGTTTGCGTTTGTTTCAGCCGTTTGTCCCTCTCAGCGAAGGCCTTCCTGTTTGGCCATCGGGGTTTAAGCTGAGGCGACGAGACAGGCAATGGGGAACGCAGCTTCCTGGCAATCAGGAGCTCGGCAGGTGACGGCCCATGATGCAGTGGTGTAACTCTGTCAGCTAACAGAGCCCTGTATGAATCCTTGTTCTTTTTCTGCAGTCCCTTGACTGTTTTCACAGCTCTCTCTGCCTCAACATTACTCTGTGCATGGTAGGGGCTACTGGTCACGTGTGAAGTTATATTCTGCGTCAAAAGCAGAAAAGGAGCTTGCAGAGAACTGGGGAGCGTTATCTGTAACCAGGACCTCGGCGACCCCTTGCCTGGATAAAATGTACTTTAATCCATTGATAACACCAGCTGATGTGGTTATGGGTATCTTTGCTATTTCAATGTATCTTGAGTAGTAATCTACCACTAGCAGATAAGTGTCATTTTTCCAGTAGAACATATCTGCCCCTACCTTTTTCCATGGCCGTTTTGGCAGCTCCGTTGCCATCATTGGCTCCGGATGAGAAGGTTGATGTTTTGTACAGACCTCACACTGGGCCACCAGCTTGGCAATCTGAGTACTCAGACCAAGCCACCACACCGACTGTTGAGGCCTCAGTCTGCGTTTGGTTATCCCCATGTGTCCCTCATGCACTCTGTCTAGAATTTCTGGTTGTAGTCTCTGGGATAACTACTTTCATGAGAAGGTCTCCATTACAGTGGAAGTCACGTTGGTGCACCCAATAGGGCTTCAGCAGCTGAGGCAGTTCCTCCTGCCTGGGCCATCACTTTTTGCACTGCTGGCAGATGGGGTCTCGTTGTTGCTGTTCTGCAATCTGCTGCAGTTTGGTCTGAGATGCAGGTAAGCTGTCTCTTACTGCATTAATGGACACCTGTACCTCACCCTCTAGACATTGCTTCTCCTCTGATAATGGACGTTTTAATTTGGGCCCTGGAGAGTGCATCTGCTGTGATCAGTGCCTTCTCTGGCACATACACCATCTTGTAGGTGAACCTCAGTAATCTGAGGCGGAAGCGCAGAACTCTGGGAGGCAAGTCGTCCAGTGCTTTTGTCCCTAACAGAGCCAACAGTGGTTTGTGGTCAGTCTCTGCTGTAAACTGCAGGCCAATAAGGTATTGGCTGAGCCTTTCACATGCCCATGTGATAGCCAACGCCTCCTCCACTTGAGCATACCTTTGCTCTGTGTCTGATAAGCTTCGGGAGATATTGGACGCCACTCCATGTTGTCCTTTATCTGTGTGAGGACCGCCCCTAGACCAAAGGATGATGCATCTGCTGATACCTTTGTCTTAGCGTGGGGACGGTACTGGGCCAGCACTCTCTGTGAGGATAGGTCTCCTTAGATTTTGTCAAAAGCCACCTGTTGCACGTGACCCCATGACCAGTCATTCTCTTTGGCTAGTAAGTCTCTCAGGGGTTTGGTTGTATCTGGAAACTGTGGGAGGAACTTACCCACATACAGTGGGGCAAAAAAGTATTTAGTCAGCCACCAATTGTGCAAGTTCTCCCACTTAAAAAGATGAGAGAGGCCTGTAATTTTCATCATAGGTACACTTCAACTATGACAGACAAAATGAGGGAGAAAATCACATTGTAGGATTTTTAATGAATTTATTTGCAAATTATGGTGGAAAATAAGTATTTGGTCAATAACAAAAGTTTATCTCAATACTTTGTCATTGCCAACAAAGGGTATACAGTGAGGGAAAAAAGTATTTGATCCCCTGCTGATTTTGTACGTTTGCCCACTGACAAAGAAATGATCAGTCTATAATTTTAATGGTAGGTTTATTTGAACAGTGAGAGACAGAATAACAACAAAAATATCCAGAAAAATGTATGTCAAAAATGTTATAAATTGATTTGCATTTTAATGAGGGAAATAAGTATTTGACCCCTTCTCAATCAAAAAGATTTCTGGCTCCCAGGTGTCTTTCATACAGGTAACGAACGGAGATTAGGAGCACACTCTTAAAGGGAGTGCTCCTAATCTCAGTTTCTTACCTGTATAAAAGATACCTGTCCACAGAAGCAATCAATCAATCAGATTCCAAACTCTCCACCATGGCCAAGACCAAAGAGCTCTCCAAGGATGTCAGGGACAAGATTGTAGACCTACACAAGGCTGGAATGGGCTACAAGACCATCGCCAAGCAGCTTGGTGAGAAGGTGACAACAGTTTCTGTGATTATTCGCAAATGGAAGAAACACAAAAGAACTGTCAATCTCCCTCAGCCTGGGGCTCCATGCAAGATCTCACCTCGTGGAGTTGCAATGATCATGAGAACGGTGAGGAATCAGCCCAGAACTACACAGGAGGATCTTGTCAATGATCTCAAGGCAGCTGGGACCATAGTCATCAAGAAAACAATTGGTAACACACTATGCCGTGAAGGACTGAAATCCTGCAGCGCCCGCAAGGTCCCCCTGCTCAAGAAAGCACATATACATGCCCGTCTGAAGTTTGCCAATGAACATCTGAATGATTCAGAGGACAACTGGGTGAACGTGTTGTGGTCAGATGAGACCAACATGGAGTTCTTTGGCATCAACCCAACTTGCCGTGTTTGGAGGAGGAGGAATGCTGCCTATGACCCCAAGAAACCATCCCCACCGTCAAACATGGAGGTGGAAACATTATGCTTTGGGGGTGTTTTTCTGCTAAAGGGACAGGACAACTTCACCGCATCAAAGGGACGATGGACGGGGCCATGTACCGTCAAATCTTGGGTGAAAACCTCCTTCCCTCAGCCAGGGTATTGAAAATGGGTCGTGGATGGGTATTCCAGCATGACAATGACCCAAAACACACGGCCAAGGCAACAAAGGAGTGGCTCAAGAAGAAGCACATTAAGGTCCTGGAGTGGCCTAGCCAGTCTCCAGACCTTAATCCCATAGAAAATCTGTGGAGGGAGCTGAAGGTTCGAGTTGCCAAACGTCAGCCTCGAAACCTTAATGACTTGAAGAAGATCTGCAAAGAGGAGTGGGACAAAATCCCTCCTGAGATGTGTGCAAACCTGGTGGCCAACTACAAGAAACGTCTGACCTCTGTGATTGCCAACAAGGGTTTTGCCACCAAGTACTAAGTCATGTTTTGCAGAGGGGTCAAATACTTATTTCCCTCATTAAAATGCAAATCAATTCATAACATTTTTGACATGCGTTTTTCTGGATTTTTTTGTTGATATTCTGTCTCTCACTGTTCAAATAAACCTACCATTAAAATTATAGACTGATCATTTCTTTGTCAGTGGGCAAACGTACAAAATCAGCAGGGGATCAAATACTTTTTTCCCTCACTGTATAACAGAGGTCAAACGTTTTCTGTAAGTCTTCACAAGGTTTTCACACACTGTTGCTGGTATTTTGGCCCATTCCTCCATGCAGATCTCCTCTAGAGCAGTGATGTTTTGGGGCTGTTGCTGGGCAACACGGACTTTCAACTCCCTCCAAAGATTTTCTATGGGGTTGAGATCTGGAGACTGGCTAGGCCACTCCAGGACCTTGAAATGCTTCTTACTGAGCCACTCCTTCGTTGCCCGGGCAGTGTGTTTGGGATCATTGTCATGCTGAAAGACCCAGCCACGTTTCATCTTCAATGCCCATGCTGATGGAAGGAGGTTTTCACTCAATCTCACGATACATGGCCCCATTCATTCTTTCCTTTACACGGATCAGTCGTCCTGGTCCCTTTGCAGAAAAACAGCCCCAAAGCATGATGTTTCCACCCCCATGCTTCACAGTAGGTATGGTGTTCTTTGGATGCAACTCAGCATTCTTTGTCTTCCAAACACGACGAGTAGAGTTTTTACCAAAAAGTTATATTTTGGTTTCATCTGACCATATGACATTCTCCCAATCTTCTTCTCGATCATCCAAATGCTCTCTAGCAAACTTCAGACGGGCCAGGACATGTACTGGCTTAAGCAGGGGGACACGTCTGGCACTGCAGGATTTGAGTCCCTGGCGGCGTAGTGTGTTACTGATGGTAGGCTTTGTTACTTTGGTCCCAGCTCTCTGCAGGTCATTCACTAGGTCCCCCCGTGTGGTTCTTGGATTTTTGCTCACCGTTCTTGTGATCATTTTGACCCCACGGGGTGAGATCTTGCGTGGAGCCCCAGATCGAGGGAGATTATCAGTGGTCTTGTATGTCTTCCATTTCCTAATAATTGCTCCCACAGTTGATTTCTTCAAACCAAGCTGCTTACCTATTGCAGATTCAGTCTTCCCAGCCTGGTGCAGGTCTACAATTTTGTTTCTGGTGTCCTTTGACAGCTCTTTGGTCTTGGCCATAGTGGAGTTTGGAGTGTGACTGTTTGAGGTTGTGGACAGGTGTCTTTTATACTGATAACAAGTTCAAACAGGTGCCATTAATACAGGTAACAAGTGGAGGAGAGAGGAGCCTCTTAAAGAGGAAGTTACAGGTCTGTGAGAGCCAGAAATCTTGCTTGTTTGTAGGTGACCAAATACTTATTTTCCACCATAATTTGCAAATAAATTCATTAAAAATCCTACAATGTGATTTTCTGGATTTTTTGTCTTCTCATTTTGTCTGTCATAGTTGAAGTGTACCTATGATGAAAATTACAGGCCTCTCATCTTTTTAAGTGGGAGAACTTGCACAATTGGTGGCTGACTAAATACTTTTTTGCCCCACTGTATGTAGCCATGCCTAAGAAGGTCCTGTCTTCAGCCACATTCTGGGGTCTGGGCATATCTGGGATGGCACTGATCTTCTCCGGGTTCGTCTCTATTCCAGCTGCACTGATTTTGTGTCCCAAGAACAAGACCTCTGACTGTGCAAAAGTGCATTTTTCCTTGAGTGTCAGGCCATTCTCTTGGAGTCTGGTCAGAACTGCTGTGAGCCTTACATCGTGTTCTGCTCTGTCCTTTCCGCACACAAGCACGTTGCCCGCGTGGACTATGACGCCACTCAGCCCATCCAACAGCTGGGACATGCGTCTTTGGAAATGCTCAGGACCGGAAGCCATTCCAAATGGTACAACATTAAAACAGTAACGGCCAAACGGTGTTATAAACGTTGTGAGCGCCCTACTCTCTGATGACAGCGGTATCTGACAGAGACCTGAGCGGGCTTCCAGCTTTGTGAAGACTTGTGAGCCATCCAACTGAGCCAGTAACTGCTCCACTGATGGTAAGATGTGTCTCTCTCTGCAGAGTGCCTCATTCAAATTAGTCATGTCCACACAGATCCTTATGTCCCCATTGGCTTTTGGGACCACTACCATCCCTGCACACCATTCAGTGGGACTCTATTTTAAACACCGCCCCAATTTCTTCCATCCTCCCCAACTCTTCCTTTACTCTGACCAATAGGCACACGGCGGGGGGGTGGTAAGGGCATAGGAGACAGCATCCTCTTTCAGGTGGATTTTGTAGTCACCTTCTATCCTTCCTAGAACAGAAAACACTTTTGGGAATTTCTTTTTGAAAACCTCACCTGGGTCCTCCAGTTCGCTCACTCTCTCAATGCGTTGCAATGCTTCAATTGCTGGCTGCCCCAGCAACGGTCTGGCCAGAGAGTCAATGACGACGACAGGCTGGATGGCACTTATGTCTTTACTCTCCAGTTTAATCACCAACTGCTCTACCACTGGTAATATCTTATTACTGGGCCCGTCCAGTTTTTTGTTTGTAGAGAGCAAAAGGCCATCTCTACTATAGCTATAGCCTAGTTTGGATAGCTGTCACTGCTGCCCCAGTGTCTAGTTTAAATGACACAACCTCCCCATTGAGTTTAATGTCTGAATGCCAGCCTCATTGTTTCCCCTTACTTCTCCCAGAAAGATGCTGTCCTGCTGTACCTCCTCTGAGACCTCATGCATTTGCTTTAATTGACAGACAGCTGAAAAGTGTCCTCTCCTATGACATTTCCTGCATTCTGCATCCTTTGCTGGGCAATCTTTCCATCTGTGGAAAGGGGATTTCCCACATTTGCGACAAACACTTGAACTAGCTACTGGTGCTGTCTGATTGTTTTCTCTACGTCTTGTCTCTGTTCTGTGTTCCCCTCCGTTTTTTTAGCTTGGTATGAAAATGCATTTATTTCCTATTTCCAGCAGCTCCGTCGCGCAGCATCATCTGCTGTTGTCACGCCCTGACCTTAGTGAGCCTTTTTATGTCTCTATTTTGGTTTGGTCAGGGTGTCATTTGGGTGGGCATTCTATGTTCTTTATTTCTAGGTTTTGTGTTTCTTTGTTTCTGGCTGAATGTGGTTCCCAATCAGAGGCAGCTGTCTATCGTTGTCTCTGATTGGGGATCATACTTAGGCAGCCCTTTTCCCTCCTTCTGTGTGGGATCTTGTTCTTTGTTTGTGTGCAGGTAGTTTGCACGACGAAGCTGTTCGGTCGTTGTATTCTTTATTGTTTTGTTTTTTCTAAAGTTTCACTTCGTTAATAAAATATGTGGAACTCAAAGAACGCTGCGCCTTGGTCTCATCCTTCCGACGACACGCGTCACAGCTGTCTTTTTACTGTCTCACTCTGCCTAACCTGGTTTACAGCTTTGGACAAGGTAAGCTGGGAATCCAACTAACTTTTCAGAAAGTGATATATTTCTTATTCCCACTACAATCCGATCTCGGATCAGCTCTTCCCTGAGCGCACCAAACTGACAATGTTCTGCTAGTTTGTGATAAAACTGTTGGTGGTTTCACCCTGCTCCTGTTTGCGCATATTAAACCTAGCTCTCTCAAATATAATGCTGTGTCTCCATACAAAATGAATCACTTACCTTTGATCTTCATCTGGTGGCACTCCCAAGACTCCATGTCTCACAATAATAGTTTGTTTTGTTCGATAATGTCCCTCTTTATGTCCAAAAACCTCAGTTTTGTTTGTGCGTTTAGTTCAGTAATCCAATTGTTTGTAAGACCAGCACTCAGGCCTTGGAAATGGTCTCAACATCCAGACAAAGTCAAAAAAAGTACAATAAAAGTTAGTAGAAACATGTCAAACGATGTTTAAAATCAATCCTCAGGTTGTTTTTGTCATAAATAATAATATTTCAACCGGACAAAAGCTTTGTCAATAGAAAAGGAGAAACAAGAAAGGCGCGCTCCCAATCACGCGCTGGACTCATGTCTGGGAATTTCCACTGTCCACTCATTGAAAGTGCTGTATCTCCCTCATTTTTCAGATTAAAAGCCTGAAACAATGCCTAAAGACTGGCCACATATAGAAGAAGCCATAGAGATCGTGAACTGGGTCCTAAGTCTTTGTATGGTAGATAGGCTTTCAATGGAAAAACAGCCTTTCAAAATAATAGTACTTCCTGGATGGATTTTCCACAGGTTTTCGCTTGCCATATCAGTTCTGTTATACTCACAGACATTATTTGAACAGTTTTGGAAACTTTAGAGTTTCCTATGCAAATCTATCAATTATATGCATATCCTAGCTTCTGGGCCTGAGTAGCAGGCAGTTTAATTTGGGCACGCTTTTCATCCAAAATTCCGAATGCTGCCCCTACCCTAGTTAAGTTTCTCTTCCTCAGTCAATGTTGAAGCATTTAATATGTCCTCTGTTTCATCGCCCATAGAGTAGATCTGTGTATTAACTTGAAATGCCTCATTTGTCATGTTTAAGCCTGATGCTACCCTGTACCTTTCAAAGCGCCTGATCCATTTCAGCCAGTTTTGAATGTCCATACAAGCAAAATTCTCAGGGGGACAAATGCGAAATCCGTCAGCACTAGCCACTGGTCTGTCCGTGTTTGCGCCAGAGCCCGTTGAACTTGGAGTCTCAAACCCTGAAATCCCGCCAGTTTCTTCCTCTTGCAACATGCTGCTTAGCAGTAACTTAGTCCTTGCTCATTAGCTAGCAAAATAATGATATGCTCTTTTTTATCTCCATCACTGTGCCCTCCCTGCTTTGAAACAGCCTGAATGTTTGATTTACTTGGTACGTCCTTCACGTTTATATGATTATTAAAACCACTTCTGACAACATGTAGTATTATCTAAAATAAGGACGCACGATAACGAGGTTCTAGCTCCAGCATGTTTATTAACCTAACCATCGCATGTCATACATAGGTACGGATACCCCCAAGGGACATCCTAATACAGCTATGAGACTCGAAATTGAAGTCAGGTGCATCCTGTATCCATTGATCATCCTTGAGATTGATTGGAGTCCACCTGTGGTAAATTCAATTGTTTGGACATGATTTGGAAAGGCGCACACCTGTCTATATAAGGTCCCACAGTTGACAGTACATGTCAGAGCAAAAACCAAGCCATAAAGGAAGTGTCCATAGAGCTCCGAAACAGGATTGTGTCGAGGCACAGAGCTGGGGAAGTGTACCAAAAAATGTTTGCAGCATTGAAGGTCCCAAAGAACAGTGTCCTCCATTTTTAAATGGAAGAATTTTAGAACCACCAAGACTCTTCCCTGTCTGCCAGGACAAACTGAGCAATCGAGGTAGAAAGGCCTTGGTCAGTGAGGTGACCAAGAACCAACGGTCACTCTGACGGCACTCTAGAATTCCTCTGTGGAGATGGTAGAACCTTCCAGAAAGAGAACCATCTCTGCAGCACTCCACTAATCAGGCTTTATGGTAGAGTGGGCAAACGGAAGCCACTCCTTTGTAAAAGGCACGACAGCCTGCTTGGAGTTTGCCAAAAGACACCTAAAGACTCTCAGACCATGAGAAACAAGATTCTCTGGTCTGATGAAACCAAGTTTGAACATGGTGGTGGCAGCATCATGCTGTGGGGATGTTTTTCAGCTTCCAACAGGACAATGAACCTAAGCACACAGGCAAGACAGTGGCTTCGGGACTTGTCTCTGAATGTCTTTGAATGTCATAGTTTTCATCGTTATTTCATGAGATGGGTGGACCAAGGAGAAGGACAAGAAAGGTTAACACTTTTTGTGCAAT
Source organism: Salvelinus alpinus (assembly GCF_045679555.1). Classification (NCBI taxonomy): domain Eukaryota; kingdom Metazoa; phylum Chordata; class Actinopteri; order Salmoniformes; family Salmonidae; genus Salvelinus; species Salvelinus alpinus. Next base: position 15,738,886 of record NC_092096.1, read on the forward strand.
AATACATGTTTTCATTATACCACTGGCTGTAAATGTGTGTTAACGAATGATTACAGGAAAATGTTAAGGAGTGTGGAGGAGCATCACAGATCTACCTGTCTGTCCCTCTCTTGCTCACCTGTCTCACTGCCTCCTTCGCCTGTCTCACGGCCTCCACGCTGGTCTTCCGATGACAGACAGCTACCTAGCCTGAACCCCGCCCTTCTCTGAATTGGAATCTCCCTGGAATGTTCCAGAATGCCTGAACTTAGAATGCCTGCAGCTGTTTCCATTATCTGTTGACTGACTCCATGTTTGATGACTTTACAATCACAGAGAGCTGTTGACTTCAGATGCTTGATGACTTTCAAACATAACCACCAAAGTTGTGCTTCTTTGGACAACCGTTCTAAAACCATGAAAGGGCTTTTTGGTTTCTTCTTCTTCTTCAGTGTCTTATAAGAGAACATTATAGTGTTTCTGTGCAAAAGGAAACATGCTTATTTGACCGTGGAAAGATCCAGTATCTCCAATATTATTCCAAAGGACTTGACTTTGCAATAAGACCATCAGTCTGTGGATGATGTGTTTTATAAATGGTTTTGATGAAATAATACTCTGGATTCATGCATGTGTATGTCTGTTTCCCTTAAGCCATGAAATGGAGGATGAACCTTGGAAAAGGCAGAGGCATCTTTGAACAGTGATACAATTCAGATAGTGGAATCAGGGACCTCTGCTGGTTGGAATATGACATTGCAGGATGGTGATGAATCAAGGGGAGACTGGCTGGCTGCTGAAGGATGGATGAACACAATGGACTCAACTTCCACATTGTTCTGTTCATAACTCATCAGTCTTTGGTTTACGAACCACAAACACATCAAGTATCTACTATTAAATGTGGGCTGGGTTTTCACTGTTGGAAATGGATGGACTGTTTCAGGAAAAACCTTCAAGTCACATATCATATATGCAATCTAAGACTTACTAAACCAGTTGACTTAGTTGGCTTACTGCAAAACAAGAACCATTACTGACCACCTACTTCTGTGATGGACTACTAGGTGAAACAGTCATTCTGTTAGAAGGAACAATGTTACAATGTGATGATATCAGGATCTCCAAGGTGTTTTTTCATCTGAGTTTTACTGTTTGACTCCAAAGACTTTTATGATGGTTTATAGTTTTTATCTAAATTCATGCATTAAATTGTTATATTTTTCATGACATAATCTCTTCTGTTTAATTCAAATGCCTTTAGTGATGAATTAAATGAGTATAAAATGCATCATTAAATATAATACGATGGGATACTACTAGTATTGTTGCTGGACATTAAACAGTCCTGTAAGATGTCACTGTCTAGTGATATTCTAAGTGGTCTTTTTTAGCAGTATGTCCCTTTCACTTTGACAGTGATGCTCTAATGATGTCATATCATCATGTGGTAACTGTCCTCATGATGCAGTATTGCTGATAAAAGATGCTGTTGCCCATGTGTATGTATGTAATGTGATTGACATGTCCTGAGTCCTGTGTGTCTTCTGTGTGTCTGGGTGTGTATGTCCCAAATGGTACCCTTTTCCCCTATGTAGTGCACTACTTTTGACCAGGGCCCATAGGGAATAGGGTACCATTTGGAACACAGTCTGAGAGTCTAGGAGGCAATATGATTCACACAGCACAGTTTGATTGACATGTAGGATAATCTGAATATATAATAATACAATGAATAAACTTCCCCTTTATTTTAAAGTTGTTCTCAGTTTTGATGCTTGAATTTTATCCATGTTATTTATCCTGTCAGTTATGACATGTTTTGTCCTGTATCATCTTATAATTAACATATTCATCAGT
>NC_092096.1:15740824-15753266 GCF_045679555.1 Salvelinus alpinus
ATTGTTGTGTCACTGTCACGAATCCCGCCGAAGATGGTTCCTCTTCCTGTTCGGGCGGCGCTCGCCAGCCTACTAGCTGCCACCAATCCCCTTTTCTGTTTCAGTTAGTTTTGTCTGATTAGTATCACCTGTTTGTTTGGGTTTTGTGCTATTTAAACCCGGTATGCCCGCCTGCTTTTGTGCGGCCTTGTTTTTCTGTTCATGTGTGTGGATTTATGTGGATTCCTTTTTCCAGACGGTTTCGTCCTGTTTGTTGGACTTGGTTATTTATGCGCCCTTGTGTTTGGCGTGACCGTTACTCTGTTCCTGGAATAAAGACCCACGTTTGAACTAACTCTGCTCTCTGCGCCTGACTCCTCCACCCACTACTCCTAGAAGCCGTGATAGTCACAATACAAAATGCCTCTGATGACGTAATGATCAAACAAGCTGCCACTAGTGAAATGAAGGATCATTAGCTGATTGAACTACAAGGTGAACGGTAAGTACGCCTGTCTGCCTGTTTATCGGATAGATGAGGGGATAGACAGTTTTATTGAGCACCAGTTATAGCTAGGCTATTAGGCATGAATAATTGAATAAAGTTGTTAAATTTTAAAGAATATCTTGTCCCAAACAATTATTTCAACTCAGAACTGAATTTGATGAAATTAAATAAGAGACAGTAATAGCCTGAAAAACACCTCCCCAAATACTAAACAAAGATGTTTCTGTGGCTCTTTTTATAGATTTTAATTGTGCTGAAAGCCACTTCCTATTCCAAGTATTCAAGACTAGAAGGAGCATTCTGATTAGAATACTGCAGACCAGTGAATGATGAATAGGAGGCCCAACCTGAATGGGTCTGGAGGACCAAGGTCCACCGGTGTTCCGCTACTCTGTCCTTCTAACAGAGTGCTGCTGGAGAGAGAAGGAGTCAGCCAGGCCCCAGTGATGGCCTCCTCTTTCAGGCCCTCAGCGTTCCCCTCCCTGCATGTTGTACCTCGGGCTCCCCATTCTGATGAAATCTGGCCCAAGAGGCCCACAGAAAGAGGAGAGACCTCCAGTCCCTAGTTCCTGTCCAGGATGGATGTCGTGAGTCTCCCGGTTGGTTTAACAGCAGCAGCTCCCAGCTGCCTGCCAAAACCAACAGACGCAGGCGCAACAAGGAGCTCTCCTTCACTGAGGTTCTGAAGAACTACAAGCTTCTACCTGACTCCCGGCCCAGCAGCCCAGAGAGCCTGCACCAGCATGAGGTGATACCTAGAATCCCTGTCAGCATCACTAGACCTGATGCGAGGCCTAGCAACCCTCGACGCCCCACTAGACGGCCTGTTAGCCCCGTTGGTCTGGTCCAGCCTGACTTACAGCCATCAAGACCTGAGGGGAAGCCTAGCAACCCTCGGCGCCCCGCTAGACGACCTGTTAGCCCCGTTGGCCTGGTCCAGCCTGACTTACAGCCTTCCAAACCTGAGGGGAAGCATAGCAACCCTCGGCGCCCCACTAGACGGCCTGTTAGCCCCGTTGGCCTGGTCCAGCACGATGTACAGCCTTCCAAACCTGAGGGGAGGCCAAGCAACCCTCGGCCCCCCAATAGACGGCCTGTTAGCCCCGTTGGCCTGGTCCAACCTGACGTACAGCCTTCCAGACCTGAGGGGAGGCCTAGCAAACCTCGGCGCACCACTAGGAGAAAAGGTAGGGCCAGTAATCCTGTTTGTCCCATTATGCTTGAGTCCCAACCTACCAGTTCTGTGAGCATCACTACCAGCACTGTGGACCTGGTCCAGCCTGAGTCCCGTCCTACCTGCCCTCTGACCCTGGAGGAGCTGGCCCTTTCAGATTCATGCAGCTTCAGCAACAATGTGTTTGTTCTCTCCATGCCGAAAGCTGCTCAGCCAGAGGAGGCTGCCAGAGGGACCAGCAGCCCACCCAAGGACATCATCAGGCCTGAGGCCTTCGTCCAGACAGGACCCCTGCTGGCCAGGAGAGCCCAGAGGGATGCTCCTCCTCCAAAGAAGGTCCCCAAACCCCCGGTGGACCCCCGGCTAAAACTGCTGCCCTCCCTGGGCCAGGGAAACGTGTCCCTTGTCAGTGCCAATGCCTGGGATGAAAGGACCAAGAAGAGAAAAAAAGGTTAGCACTTCACTTTGTGCAATGACACATTTTGTCTATTGAATATATTGTCAATATTGTATAATGTATGTTTATGCTGATGTACGACCAGGAAGGTGATTTTCCTGTTTTTAACCATTCATAAATTAATGACTAATAAATGAATGTAACCTGATGTAATGTAATTTTAAGGAGTCAGAGTCCAGAGGTCTAGCCTGGGCCTGAGGCATATCCCCCGTGACCTAGAGCTGGCCATGATGAGGCCCCGTCTGGTCAAGTCGGCCGTTCCCTCCCAGCAGCCCTACCAGCCGTGGGACGACGAGGACGAGGTGGACATCTACGCCCTGAGGAGAACCGCCTACATGTGCCCCATGTACGACCAGGAGAGCAGCGGCAGGGGCAACAAGATGGTGGCAGTGGAGGCCCTGGACAACATTCCTTTCAGAAGGAAGATCACCTTATGTCATTTCATGGGGGGGCCGCAGGGTCATGCTGCCAAAAGACTACTAAACCCACTCCCCTCAATTTCCACAACATCCCCCCTTTGTCCCTGACAGCGAAGAACAGGACACACACAGAGAGACAGAGTGGATACCAACAGGGCCATCATAGGGACAGAGACCCTCTCAGTTGAGGTTAGGAATGTCAGCTACTAAAAGGCTTCTATAGACCATCTCTGTAGCAAGAGAACCTCCAGTGATCAAACTGGGCTGTCCTCTACCACCCTCACCTCTACTTCCCGAAGAGACACTCCAAGAGGACCGCTGCACCCTGCCTCCCCTCCCCACTACTCCCCAAAGAGGACCGCTGCACCCTGCCTCCCATCCCATCACCACTACTCCCCCAAGAGGACCACTGCACCCTACCTCTCGTCCCATCACCTGTACTCCCCCAAGAGGACTACAGTCTCTCTTATCTCTAGATCAGTGTTGGGGTCAATTCAATGTCAATACAGTCAATTCAGGAAGTAAACTGACATTTTCTCATAGAGAGGCATTGAAGAAAATTGGAATTGGACTTTCAGTTTACTTCCTGAATTGTAAAGGAATTGACCCCAACCCTAATCTAAATAAACTACTAGATCTCTATGATGACAGTGTCTCAGAAAGACTATAATCCTGTTACTGTCCAGGAGCTTGTCTTTACATTTCCCTGAAATATTACAGAAATAAAAACAAAAGCGTTGAAGAAAATACTATCTTTGGAGTTTTGAGTGACTGTTTCACCTAGTAGTCCATCACATTGTAACGTTGTTCCTTCTAACAGAATGACTGTTTCACCTAGTAGTCCATCACATAGTAATGTTGTTCCTTCAACCAAAGTTCTCTAATAAGACACTAAAGAAGAAGAAACCAAAAAGCCCTTTCATGGTTTTAGAACGGTTGTCCAAAGAAGCACAACTTTGGTGGTTGTGTTTGAAAGTCATCGAGCATGGAGTCAGTCAACAGTTCTCTGTGATTGTAAACTCAACAAGCATGGAGTCAGTCAACAGCTCTCTGTGATTGTAAAGTCATCAAGCATGGAGTCAGTCAACAGCTCTCTGTGATTGTAAAGTCATCAAGCATGGAGTCAGTCAACAGCTTATTCCTCTCAGTCCATCAGCCAAAATGATCAATATCATAACTTAAGTCATATTGATTGATGAAGATAATGCAAACAGCAGCAGGCATGCTAAGTTCAGGCATTCTGGAACATTCCAGGGAGATTCCGAATCAGAGGGGGGCGGGGTTCAGGCTAGGTAGCTGTCTGTCATCGGAAGACCAGCATGGAGGCAGTGAGACAGGTGAGGAAGAAAGAGACAGACGGGTAGATCTGCGATGCTCCTCCACACTCCTTGGCATGTTCCTGTAATCAATAGTTAACACACACAGTTACAGCCAGTGGTATAATGAAAACGTGTTATTGCACAAGGAGAAGTGCTAACCTTTCTTGCCCTTCTTCTTGGTCCACCCATCACATGAAATAACTATGAAAACTATGAAATAACACATTTGGAATCATGTAGTAACCAAAAAAAAACTGGTAAACAAATCAAAACATATTTTATACTTTTGATTCTTCAAAGTAGCCACCCTTAGCCTTGATGACAGCTTCGCACAATCTTGGCATTCTCTCAACCAGCATCATGAGGTAGTCACCTGGAATGCTTTTCCAACAGTCTTGAAGAAGTTCCCAAATATAATGAGCACTTCCTGGCTGCTTTTCCTGCGGTCCAGCTCATCCCAAACCATCTCAATTAAGTTGAGGTTGTGTGATTGTGGAGGTCAGGTCATCTGATGCAGCATTCCATCACTCTCCTTCTTGGTCAAATAGCCCTTTCACAGCCTGGAGGTGTGTTGGGTTATTGTTCTGTTGACAGTCCCACTAAGCGCAAACCAGATGGGATGGCGTAACGCTGCTGGTTAAGTGTGCCTTGAATTCTAAATAAATCACTGACAGTGTCACCAGCAAAGCTCCCCCACACCATCACACTTCCTCCTCCATGCTTCACGGTGAGAACCACACATGAAGAGATCATCCGTTCACCTACTCTGCGTCTCACAAAGACACAACGGTTGGAACCAAAAATCTCAAATTTGGACCCATCAGACCAAAGGACAGATTTCCACCGGTCTAATGTGCATTGCTCGTGTTTCTTGGCCCAAGAAAGTCTCTTCTTATTGGTGTCCTTTAGTAGTGGTTTCTTTGCAGCAATTCAACCATGATGGCCTGATTCACACAGTCTCCTCTGAAGAGTTGATGTTGAGATGTGTCTGTTACTTGAACTCTGAAGCATTTATTTGTGCTGCAATCTGAGGTGCAGTTAATTGCAGATTTCTGAGGCTGGTAATTCTAATGAAATTAACCTTTGCAGCAGAGGGAACTCTGGGTCTTCCTTTCCTGTGACGGTCCTCATGAGAGCCAGTTTCATCATAGCGCTCAATGGATTTTGCCACTGCACTTGAAGAAACTTTCAAAGTTCTTGAAATGTTCTGTATTGACTGACCTTCATGTCTTAAAGTAATGATGGACTGTTGTTTCTCTTTGCATATTTGAGCTGTTCTTGACATAATATGGACTTGGTCTTTTACCAAATAGGGCTATCTTCTGTATACCAATCCTACCTTGTCACAACACAACTGATTGGCTAAAACGCATTAAGGAAAGAAATGTACTTTTAAAAAGGCACACCTCTTAATTAAAATGCATTCCAGGTGACTACCTCATGAAGCTGGTTGAGAGAATTCCAAGAGTGTGCAAAGCTTTATACAGTGGTAGGAGACAGGTAAGGGCGGGACTGAGACAGGTAATGACGGACTGAACGTAGTTATGTAGAGCACCTCAAGATAAAAACGTAATATTCAATATCGGCAAGTTAGACTAAATATTAGCACTACACAATCTGGTGGGTGATAACCTTCAATCTGGATAATAACACAAAACAAATGTTAAGACTAGAGAAATGTATCGACAAATATTACTAAAAAAAGCAACACTCAAACATGACGGAGTGTAAGACAGCGGAACCTATTTCAAAACAAAAACGTGACTCTTCTAGACACAGACGATTTAATATTTTCACCACCGGGAATGGTAAAGGTCGAAACCGATCTGTTAAAATCAATAAATGACAAACTGGGTATACTTGAATTAGTGAATAAGGAACAAGCTAAAAGGGACAGTCAATAAGATTGAAACTGAAGTGAATGAACTTAAAAAGGAGAACATCGTTCTGAGCGAAGCCTTACTTGACATACAGACTAGATCCATGAGAGAGAATCTGCTACTTACAGGTATCCAAGAGAAAGGAGAAGTTCCTGAATCTGTAGTTACAGAGTTCCTCCTTACAGCGCTTCAGATTCCACGCCAAGTTATGGACAAAATCCAAGTCGAACGTGTACACTGCTTCAGACAGAGGGCAGAGGTATGAACGCCCAATCGTTGACAAATTTGCTTCCTATAAAGATTAAATAATGTTTAAAAGACTGGTTAAAAGACCAAAATTGGCATGAATGACCAGTTCCCGAAGGAAATTGCAGAACGGCGTCTAGTTCTGTATCCTATTAAAGGAAAATAGATGAAAAGGGAAACGAGTAGCTCTCGTCGTCGATAAACTATATATTGATAACCAGTTGTTCAGAGACACAAAGACTACTCCATGGCTATTATAAAAATTAAAGTTCTTATAGATGAGGAAAATAATGAAACACAATTCTAGCCCGGTTATGGATTGTAATAATACAATAACAAATATGGCTTTTCTATATATCTTCAAATATAACTAATTGGAACACAAAAGCACTAATTCAACATGGTGAAGATAAAAACTCAGTCAACAGAAGGCACAGTATGTGTGGATGGTGGGGTGTGTGTTTTTCTTATGTTTGGGAAAGTGTGGCGTCGAGTGAGAAAGGAAATGATTGCATATCCCAGAACCAATGTATTGCTGTGAGCGGGGGTGTGAGAGCTTTCAATGTTGTTCAGATGATGGATATACTTTTTATAATAAATTATACGTCTTATTTATTTATTGTCCTATCATGGTGGAACAGTGTTTTCAAATAAATTATACATTTCATTTATTTATGATCCTATCATGGGGAACATTTCTTTAATAAAATAAATTATCTTAAAAGATAAAAGAGATGCATAGACACAGAACTCCCCAGGGAGTGAAAGAGATCAGAGACTAGTCAGACATTCCACTATAAATCAACTTGGGGAGTGGACATTTACTGCTGAGCCTTCAGATAACACTGAAACTATGTATGTATAGCTGTGGATGCATGGGCTTGGTCTCATGAGTAGAAGGTAATGACGTAGGTAGAGACATCACTAAGGCTGGACTTCGGGTTTAATAAAAGAACTTGGGCCCTTTTCTATTTTGCAGAACTTACTCGGAAACATGAGTGCTATGTTCCTGTTGTCAACTTCTGTCTGCAATTGTTAATAAATGAATGTTTGATTTACTTAAAAATATTGTCTGAATGCTAATTTCACCAATGATTGACCAGGAACGAACCCCAACATATCCCACAACTGTTGCGAAGGAGTAAAAGATGTTAGGGACAATATAGGATGATTCACAATAATTATTTGCTAATATAATAATTGCTTGCAATAATGTAATTTTGGTAATGGCGAGACTGGTGAGAGGTAAAATCCTTTGCATAAATTGCCTACATTACTACAAATATTAATAGCTAATTATAGAAAAAAAATAAACAGTATTTAAAAAATAAATATATTTTTTGATGGCAATATATAATACAAATCGAGGTGAGGGCGATGAAAATGCATTTGGCGGTTGATCTACTTCTGTTCTGTAAATGGCACTGTGTGCTCTTTTCCAAGGACGGATACCAGTCTTTTCAGGGCTATGGGATACGGAGGGGGGTCGGGGGTGGTCTGCCGGGCATTGGGATGACATCCCAACTCGGGATGAGGAGGGCTTTTAGCGGGTGGAATAGTGGGGACCAATTAGAGGTTTACTTAGTAGCAATGCAAATATCATGGTACAGCTATATAGACAATCATTGGTTGCAATAAGGAGAAGTTTATCTTTAATCGTATGTTAACAAGAAATTTGGGGAGTGGTTGAAAAATGAGTTTTAATGACTCCAACCTAAATGTATGTAAACTTCCGACTTCAACTGTATAATTGTAGATTAGAAAATTAGGTCAAGACAACACAAAATATTTAAATTAATATAATTATTTTACCAACATTGACTATTTTCATTCAGCTGTATTTTGTACCTGAGTGGGCTCAAACAGGGCTGGCCATCATTCTTTGAAGTCCTTCACAGGAAGGGCCTGAACGACATCTTATATCAATATGAGAAGGTCTTTGCCATTTTGGCACTCACAATGTTGTGGATGCCACGTATTTGTACTTGAATGCAGCCTGATCCCTACGGAAATAAGAAAAAAATCAATTAATTTTTTGTGTATACATAAGCTTTAACATGTTATTACTTGTGTAACCTTTATTTAACTAGGCAAGTCAGTTAAGAACAAATTCTTATTTACAATGACAGCCAATGGGGGAAGAGTTGGTGAACTGCCTTGCTGCTTGTTGGCAGTACGGATTCGATCCAGCAACCTTTTGGTTAATGGCCCAACGCTCTAGGCTACCTGCTGCCCCCATATGCTATCTCATTCTAAAATAAGGAAGACACATTGTCAACACCTGCCTGGGAGACAACGCATTGAGATAAACACTAACAGGGCCCTATGAAATTGTTATTTTCCCCCCAAATGATGTTTTATTTTTCAGAATTCCGTGATAACTTTTTGTTGCTTAACGTGTTCAATCCATTTGGTTGATTTAAAAATACAGTATATAAAATACCCGTCCAGCATCACTACTCTGGACGGCTCTGACTTAGAATATGTGGATAACTACAAATACCTAGGTGTCTGTTTAGACTGTAAACTCTCCTTCCAGACTCACATTAATCATCTCCAATCCAAAATTAAATATAGAATAGGCTTCCTATTTTGCAACAAAGCATCCTTCACTCATGCTGCCAAACATACCCTCGTAAAACTGACCAAACGATCCGGCGACATCATTTATAAAATAGCCTCCAACACTCTACTCAACAAATTGGATGCGGTCCATCACAGTGCCATCCGTTTTGTCACCAAAGCCCCATATACTACCCAACACTGCGACCTGTACGCTCTCGTTGGCTGGCCCTCGCTTTACTCTCGTCGCCAAACACACTGGCTCCAGGTCATCTACAAGTCTCTGCTAGGTCAAATCAAATCAAATCAAATCAAATTTTATTAGTCACATACACATGGTTAGCAGATGTTAATGCGAGTGTAGCGAAATGCTTGTGCTTCTAGTTCCGACAATGCAGTAATAACCAACAAGTAATCTAACCTAACAATTCCACAACTACTACCTTATACACACACACAAGTGTAAAGGGATAAAGAATATGTACATAAAGATATATGAATGAGTGGTGGTACAGAACGGCATGGCAAGATGCAGTAGATGGTATAGAGTACGGTATATACATATGAGATGAGTACTGTAGGGTATGTAAACATAAAGTGGCATAGTTTAAAGTGGCTAGTGGTACATGTATTACATAAGATGGCAAGATGCAGTAGATGATATAGAGTACAGTATATACATATACATATGAGATGGGTAATGTAGGGTATGTAAACATTATATTAAGTGGCATTGTTTAAAGTGGCTAGTGGTACATTTTTACATAATTTCCATCAATTCCCATTTTTAAAGTGGCTGGAGTTGAGTCAGTATGTTGGCAGCGGCCGCTAAATGTTAGTGGTGGCTGTTTAACAGTCTGATGGCCTTGAGATAGAAGCTGTTTTTCAGTCTCTCGGTCCCTGCTTTGATGCACCTGTACTGACCTCGCCTTCTGGATGATAGCGGGGTGAACAGGCAGTGGCTTGGGTGGTTGTTGTCCTTGATGATCTTTATGGCCTTCCTGTGACATCGGGTGGTGTAGGTGTCCTGGAGGGCAGGTAGTTTGCCCCCGGTGGTGCGTTCTGCAGACCTCACTACCCTCTGGAGAGCCTTACGGTTGTGGGCGGAGCAGTTGTCGTACCAGGCGGTGATACAGCCCGACAGGATGCTCTCGATTGTGCATCTGTAGAAGTTTGTGAGTGCTTTTGGTGACAAGCCGAATTTCTTCAGCCTCCTGAGGTTGAAGAGGCGCTGCTGCACCTTCTTCACAACGCTGTCTGTGTGGGTGGACCAATTCAATTTGTCCGTGATGTGTACACCGAGGAACTTAAAACTTTCCACCTTCTCCACTACTGACCCGTCGATGTGGATAGGGGGGAGCTCCCTCTGCTGTTTCCTGAAGTCCACAATCATCTCCTTTGTTTTGTTGACGTTGAGTGTGAGGTTATTTTCCTGACACCACACTCCGAGGGCCCTCACCTCCTCCCTGTAGGCCGTCTCGTCGTTGTTGGTAATCAAGCCTACCACTGTAGTGTCGTCCGCAAACTTGATGATTGAGTTGGAGGCGTGCATGGCCACGCAGTCGTGGGTGAACAGGGAGTACAGGAGAGGGCTCAGAACGCACCCTTGTGGGGCCCCAGTGTTGAGGATCAGCGGGGTGGAGATGTTGTTACCTACCCTCACCACCTGGGGGCGGCCCGTCAGGAAGTCCAGGACCCAGTTGCACAGGGCAGGGTCGAGGCCCAGGGTCTCGAGCTTGATGACGAGTTTGGAGGGTACTATGGTGTTGAATGCTGAGCTGTAGTCGATGAACAGCATTCTCACATAGGTATTCCTCTTGTCCAGATGGGTTAGGGCAGTGTGCAGTGTGGTTGCGATTGCGTCGTCTGTGGACCTATTGGGTCGGTAAGCAAATTGGAGTGGGTCTAGGGTGTCCGGTAGGGTGGAGGTGATATGGTCCTTGACTAGTCTCTCAAAGCACTTCATGATGACGGAAGTGAGTGCTACGGGGCGGTAGTCGTTTAGCTCAGTTACCTTAGCTTTCTTGGGAACAGGAACAATGGTGGCCCTCTTGAAGCATGTGGGAACAGCAGACTGGGCTAAGGATTGATTGAATATGTCCGTAAACACACCAGCCAGCTGGTCTGCGCATGCTCTGAGGACGCGGCTGGGAATGCCGTCTGGGCCTGCAGCCTTGCGAGGGTTAACACGTTTAAATGTTTTACTCACCTCGGCTGCAGTGAAGGAGAGCCCGCAGGTTTTGGTAGTGGGCCGTGTCAGTGGCACTGTATTATCCTCAAAGCGGGCAAAAAAGGTATTTAGCCTGTCTGGGAGCAAGACATCCTGATCCGCAACGGGGCTGCTTTTCTTTTTGTAATCCGTGATAGACTGTAGACCCTGCCACATACCCCTTGTGTCTGAGCTGTTGAATTGCGATTCAATTTTGTCTCTGTACTGGGACTTAGCCTGTTTGATAGCCTTGCGGAGAGAATAGCTACACTGTGTGTATTCGGTCATGTTTCCGGTCACCTTGCCCTGGTTAAAAGCAGTGGTTCGCGCTTTCAGTTTCACGCGAATGCTGCCGTTAATCCACGGTTTCTGGTTTGGGAATGTTTTAATCGTTGCTCTGGGTACGACATCGTCAATGCACTTCCTAATGAACTCGCTCACCGAATCTGCATATTCATCATTGTTGTTGTTGGACGCCGTGCGGAACATATTCCAATCCGCGTGATCAAAGCAGTCTTGAAGCGTGGATTCAGATTGGTCGGACCAGCGTTGAACAGACCTGAGCGCGGGAGCTTGTAGTTTTAATTTCTGTTTGTAGGCTGGAATCAACAAAATGGAGTCGTGGTCAGCTTTTCCGAAAGGAGGGCGGGGGAGGGCCTTATATGCGTCGCGGAAGTTAGTATAACAATGGTCCAGAGTTCTGCCAGCCCTGGTCGGACAATCGATGTGCTGATAGAATTTAGGGAGTTTTGTTTTTAGATTAGCCTTGTTAAAATCCCCAGCTACGATGAATGCAGCCTCAGGGTGTGTGGTTTCCAGTTTACAGAGAGTCAGATAGAGTTCGTTCAGGGCCATCGATGTGTCTGCTTGGGGGGGAATATATACGGCTGTGATTATGACCGAAGTGAATTCCCTTGGTAGATAATGCGGTCTACATTTGATTGTGAGGAGTTCTAGATCAGGTGAACAGAATGACTTTAGTTCCTGAGTGTTGTTATGATGGTCACACCACGTCTCGTTAATCATGAGGCATACCCCCCCGCCCCTCTTCTTACCAGAAAGATGTATGTTTCTGTCTGCGCGATGCGTGAAGAAACCAGCTGGCTGCACCGACTCCGTTAGCGTCTTTTCAGTTAGCCATGTTTCCGTGAAGCAGAGCACGTTGCAATCCCTGATGTCTCTCTCGAATGTTACCCGTGCTCGGATTTCATCGACCTTATTCTCAAGAGACTGGACATTGGCGAGTAGTATGCTAGGGAGTGGAGCGCGATGTGCTCGTCTCCGAAGCCTGACCAGGAGACCGCTACGTTTGCCCCTTTTTCGGCGTCGTGTAGCTTCGCCGGCTGGGATCAGGTCCATTGTATTGGGTGGAAGGCAAGACACTGGATCCGTTTCGGGAAAGTCATATTCCTGGTAGGAAGGGTGGTTAGTTGACGTTAATCGTATATTCAGTAGTTCCTCCCGGCTGTATGTAATGAAACTTAAGATCACCCGGGGTACCAATGTAAGAAATAACACATAGAAAAACAAAATACTGCATATTTTCCAAGGAACGCGAAGCGAGGCAGCCATCCTGTTCGGCGCCGGAAGTTCTGTTCTGTGTCGTGAATAAGTGAACAACAAGAAGGTTTCTGCAAGGACAGGTGTAGTTAGATAGCTAGGTGTAGTTAGCTTGCTAGCTACATATTG
>NC_092096.1:15753366-15815866 GCF_045679555.1 Salvelinus alpinus
AAAAGTACAATAAAAGTTAGTAGAAACATGTCAAACGATGTTTAAAATCAATCCTCAGGTTGTTTTTGTCATAAATAATAATATTTCAACCGGACAAAAGCTTTGTCAATAGAAAAGGAGAAACAAGAAAGGCGCGCTCCCAATCACGCGCTGGACTCATGTCTGGGAATTTCCACTGTCCACTCATTGAAAGTGCTGTATCTCCCTCATTTTTCAGATTAAAAGCCTGAAACAATGCCTAAAGACTGGCCACATATAGAAGAAGCCATAGAGATCGTGAACTGGGTCCTAAGTCTTTGTATGGTAGATAGGCTTTCAATGGAAAAACAGCCTTTCAAAATAATAGTACTTCCTGGATGGATTTTCCACAGGTTTTCGCTTGCCATATCAGTTCTGTTATACTCACAGACATTATTTGAACAGTTTTGGAAACTTTAGAGTTTCCTATGCAAATCTATCAATTATATGCATATCCTAGCTTCTGGGCCTGAGTAGCAGGCAGTTTAATTTGGGCACGCTTTTCATCTAAAATTCCAAATGCTGCTCCCTACTCTAGTGAAGTTAAGTTTCTCTTCAGTCAACGTTGAAGCATTTAATATGTCCTCGGCTTCATCGCCCATAGAGTAGATCTGTGTATTAACTTGAAATGCCTCATTTGTCATGTTTAAGCCTGATGCTACCCTGTACCTTTCAAAGCGCCTGATCCATTTCAGCCAGTTTTGAATGTCCATACAAGCAAAATTCTCAGGGGGACAAATGCGAAATCCGTCAGCACTAGCCACTGGCCTGTCCGTGTTTGCGCCAGAGCCCGTTGAACTTGGAGTCGCAAACCCTGAAATCCCGCCAGTTTCTTCCTCTTGCAACATGCTGCTTAGCAGTAACTTAGTCCTTGCTCATTAGCTAGCAAAATAATGATATGCTCTTTTTTATCTCCATCACTGTGCCCTCCCTGCTTTGAAACAGCCTGAATGTTTGATTTACTTGGTACGTCCTTCACGTTTATATGATTATTAAAACCACTTCTGACAACATGTAGTATTATCTAAAATAAGGACGCACGATAACGAGGTTCTAGCTCCAGCATGTTTATTAACCTAACCATCGCATGTCATACATAGGTACGGATACCCCCAAGGGACATCCTAATACAGCTATGAGACTCGAAATTGAAGTCAGGTGCATCCTGTATCCATTGATCATCCTTGAGATTGATTGGAGTCCACCTGTGGTAAATTCAATTGTTTGGACATGATTTGGAAAGGCGCACACCTGTCTATATAAGGTCCCACAGTTGACAGTACATGTCAGAACAAAAACCAAGCCATGAAGGAAGTGTCCATAGAGCTCCGAAACAGGATTGTGTCGAGGCACAGAGCTGGGGAAGTGTACCAAAAAATGTTTGCAGCATTGAAGGTCCCAAAGAACAGTGTCCTCCATTTTTAAATGGAAGAATTTTAGAACCACCAAGACTTCCCTGTCTGCCAGGACAAACTGAGCAATCGGGGTAGAAAACCGATGGTCACTCTGACGGCACTCCAGAATTCCTCTGTGGAGATGGTAGAACCTTCCCGAAAGAGAACCATCTCTGCAGCACTCCTAATCAGGTAGTGGGCAGACGGAAGCCACTCCTTTGTAAAAGGCACGACAGCCTGCTTGGAGTTTGCCAAAAGACACCTAAAGACTCAGACCACGAGAAACAAGATTCTCTGATCTGATGAAACCAAGTTTGAACATGGTGGTGGCAGCATCATGCTGTGGGGATGTTTTTCACCTTCCAACAGGACAATGAACTTAAGCACACAGTTAAGACAGTGGCTTCGGGACTTGTCTCAATGTCTTTGAATGTCATAGTTTTCATCGTTATTTCATGAGATGGGTGGACCAAGGAGAAGGACAAGAAAGGTTAACACTTTTTGTGCAATAATACATGTTTTCATTATACCACTGGCTGTAAATGTGTGTTAACGAATGATTACAGGAAAATGTTAAGGAGTGTGGAGGAGCATCACAGATCTACCTGTCTGTCCCTCTCTTGCTCACCTGTCTCACTGCCTCCTTCGCCTGTCTCACGGCCTCCACGCTGGTCTTCGATGACAGACAGGCAGCTACCTAGCCTAAACCCCGCCCTTCTCTGAATTGGAATCTCCCTGGAATGTTCCAGAATGCCTGAACTTAGAATGCCTGCAGCTGTTTCCATTATCTGTTGACTGACTCCATGTTTGATGACTTTACAATCACAGAGAGCTGTTGACTTCAGATGCTTGATGACTTTCAAACATAACCACCAAAGTTGTGCTTCTTTGGACAACCGTTCTAAAACCATGAAAGGGCTTTTTGGTTTCTTCTTCTTCTTCAGTGTCTTATAAGAGAACATTATAGTGTTTCTGTGCAAAAGGAAACATGCTTATTTGACCGTGGAAAGATCCAGTATCTCCAATATTATTCCAAAGGACTTGACTTTGCAATAAGACCATCAGTCTGTGGATGATGTGTTTTATAAATGGTTTTGATGAAATAATACTCTGGATTCATGCATGTGTATGTCTGTTTCCCTTAAGCCATGAAATGGAGGATGAACCTTGGAAAAGGCAGAGGCATCTTTGAACAGTGATACAATTCAGATAGTGGAATCAGGGACCTCTGCTGGTTGGAATATGACATTGCAGGATGGTGATGAATCAAGGGGAGACTGGCTGGCTGCTGAAGGATGGATGAACACAATGGACTCAACTTCCACATTGTTCTGTTCATAACTCATCAGTCTTTGGTTTACGAACCACAAACACATCAAGTATCTACTATTAAATGTGGGCTGGGTTTTCACTGTTGGAAATGGATGGACTGTTTCAGGAAAAACCTTCAAGTCACATATCATATATGCAATCTAAGACTTACTAAACCAGTTGACTTAGTTGGCTTACTGCAAAACAAGAACCATTACTGACCACCTACTTCTGTGATGGACTACTAGGTGAAACAGTCATTCTGTTAGAAGGAACAATGTTACAATGTGATGATATCAGGATCTCCAAGGTGTTTTTTCATCTGAGTTTTACTGTTTGACTCCAAAGACTTTTATGATGGTTTATAGTTTTTATCTAAATTCATGCATTAAATTGTTATATTTTTCATGACATAATCTCTTCTGTTTAATTCAAATGCCTTTAGTGATGAATTAAATGAGTATAAAATGCATCATTAAATATAATACGATGGGATACTACTAGTATTGTTGCTGGACATTAAACAGTCCTGTAAGATGTCACTGTCTAGTGATATTCTAAGTGGTCTTTTTTAGCAGTCTGTCCCTTTCACTTTGACAGTGATGCTGTAATGATGTCATATCATCATGTGGTAACTGTCCTCATGATGCAGTATTGTTGATAAAAGATGCTGTTGTCCATGTGTATGTATGTAATGTGATTGACATGTCCTGAGTCCTGTGTGTCTTCTGTGTGTCTGGGTGGTGTTTGTCCCAAATGGTACCCTTTTCCCCTATGTAGTGCACTACTTTTGACCAGGGCCCATAGGGAATAGGGTACCATTTGGAACACAGTCTGAGAGTCTAGGAGGCAATATGATTCACACAGCACAGTTTGATTGACATGTAGGATCATCTGGATAAATAATAATACAATGAATAAACTTCCCCTTTATTTTAAAGTTGTTCTCAGTTTTGATGCTTGAATTTTATCCATGTTATTTATCCTGTCAGTTATGACATGTTTTGTCCTGTATCATCTTATAATTAACATATTCATCAGTGTATGTACTCAAAACTCCAAAGATTTTATTTTCTTCAAGGCTTTTATTTTTATTTCTGTAATGCTTCAGGGAAATGTAGAGACAAGGTCCTGGACAGTAACAGGATTATAGTATTTCTGTCTGAGACACTGTCATCATAGAGATCTAGTCGTTTATTTAGATTAGGGTTGGGGTCAATTCCTTTACAATTCAGGAAGTAAACTGAAAGTCCAAATCCAATTTTCCTCAATGCCTCTCTATGAGAAAATGTCAGTTTATATCCTGTATGGACTTTGAACTGACCCCAACACTGATCTAGAGATAAGTCAGTGACTGTAGACCTCTTGGGGGGGTAGAGGGGAGGGGAGGCAGGGTGCAGCGGTCCTCTTGGGGGAGTAGTGGTTAAGGGAGGGGAGGCAGGAGGCAGTGGTCCTCTTGGGGGAGTAGTAGTGAGGGAGACAGAGGACAGTCCAGTCTGATCACTGGAGGTTCTCTTGTTGCAGAGATGGTCTATAGAAGCCTTTTAGTAGCTGACATTCCTAACCTCAACTGAGAGTGTCTCTGTCCCTCTGATGGCCCTGTTGGTGTCCACTCTGTCTCTCTGTGTGTGTCCTGTTCTTCGCTGTCAGGGACAAAGGGGGGTTGTTGTGGAAATTGAGGGGGGTGGGGTTAGTAGTCTTTTGGCAGCATGACCCTGCGGCCCCCCATGAAATGACATAAGGTGATCTTCCTTCTGAAAGGAATGTTGTCCAGGGCCTCCACTGCCACCCTCTTGTTGCCCCTGACGCTGCTCTCCTCCTGGTCGTACATGGGGCACATGTAGGCGGTTCGCCTCAGGGCGTAGATGTCCACCTCGTCCTCGTCGTCCCACGGCTGGTAGGGCTGCTGGGAGGGAACGGCCGACTTGACCAGACGGGGCCTCATCATGGCCAGCTCTAGGTCACGGGGGATATGCCTCAGGCCCAGGCTAGACCTCTGGACTCTGACTCCTTTAAATTACATTACATCAGGTTACATTCATTTATTAGTCATTCATTTATTTGCGTGGTGTTCAAATCATCTTCCTGGTCGTACATCAGCATAAACATACATTATACAACATTGACGATATATTCAATAGACAAAATGTGTCATTGCACAAAGAAGTGTTCACCTTTCTTTCTCTTCTTCTTGGTCCTTTCATCCCAGGCGTTGGCACTGACAAGGGACACGTTTCCCTGGCCCAGGGAGGGCAGCAGTTTGGGCCGGGGGGCCACCGGGGGTTTGGGGACCTTTGGAGGAGGAGCATCCCTCTGGGCTCTCCTGGCCAGCAGGGGTCCTGTCTGGACGAAGGCTTTAGGCTTGATGATGTCCCTGGGTGGGCTGCTGCTCCTTCTGGCAGCCTCCTCTGGCTGAGCAGCTTTCGGCATGGAGAGAGCAAACACATTGTTGCTGAAGCTGCATGAATCTGAAAGGGCCAGCTCCTCCAGGGTCACAGGACAGGTAGGATGGGACTCAGGCTGGACCAGGTCCACAGTTCTGGTAGTGATGCTCACAGGACTGGTAGGTTGGGACTCAAGCATAACGGGACAAACAGGATTACTGGGCTTCACTTTTCTCCTAGTGGTGCGTCGAGGGTTGCTAGGCCTCCCCTCAGGCCTGGAAGGCTGTAAGTCAGGCTGGACCAGGCCAACTGGTCTAACAGGCCGTCTAGTGGGGCGTCGAGGGTTGCTTGGCCTCCCCTCAGGCCTGGAAGGCTGTAAGTCAGGCTGGACCAGGCCAACGGGGTTAACAGGCCGTCTAGTGCTGCTTCGAGGGTTGCTTGGCCTCCCCTCAGGTCTTAATGGCTGTACGTCAGGCTGGACCAGGCCAACAGGGCTAACAGGCCGTCTAGTGGGGCGTCGAGGGTTGCTTGGCCTCTCCTCAGGTCTTGATGGCTGTACTTCAGGCTGGACCAGGCCAACTGGTCTAACAGGCCGTCTAGTGGGGCATCGAGGGTTGCTAGGCCTCCCATCAGGTCTAGTGATGCTGACAGGGATTCTAGGTGTCATCTCATGCTGGTGCAGGCTCTCTGGGCTGCTGGGCCGGGAGTCAGGTAGAAGCTTGTAGTTCTTCAGAACCTCAGTGAAGGAGAGATCCTTGTTGCGCTTGCGTCTATTGGTTTTGGCAGGCAGCTGGGAGTTGCTGCTGTTAAACCAACCGGGAGACTCACGGCATCCATCCTGGACAGGAACTAGGGACTGGAGGTCTCTCCTCTTTCTGTGGGCAGCTCTGGGCCTCTTGGGACAGATTTCATCAGGAGGGGGAGCCCGAGGTACAACATGCAGGGAGGGGAACGCTGAGGGCCTGAAAGAGGAGGCCATCACTGGGGCCTGGCTGACCCCTTCTCTCTCCAGCAGCACTCTGTTAGAAGGACAGAGTAGCGGAACACCGGTGGACCTTGGTCCTCCAGACCTATTCAGGTTGGGCCTCCTATTCATCATTCACTGGTCTGCAGTATTCTTATCAGAATGCTCCTTCTAGTCTTGAATACTTGGAATAGGAAGTGGCTTTCAGCACAATTAAATTCTATAAAAAGAGAGCCACAGAAACATCTTTGTTTAGTATTTGGGGAAATTCTAAAAATGTTTTACTGTCTTTCTAATTTCATCAAATTCAGTTCTGAGTTGAAATAATTATTTGTGACAAGATATATCCATTAAAATGTAACAACTTTGTTCAATTATTCATGCCTAATAGCCTAGCTATAACTGGTGCTCAATAAAACTGTCTATCCCCTCATTTATCCAATAAACAGGCAGACAGGCGTACTTACCGTTCACCTTGTACTTCAATCAGCTAATGATCCGTCATTTCACCAGTGGCAGCTTGGTGTTCGATCATTACGTCATCAGAGGCATTTTGTATTGTGACGCAACAATGCCAAGCATCAACCTTCCTGTCATGGCTGCTCCTGTAGTTTGATAGTCAACGAAGTGTCTTAATCAATCAGACAATCAAACCATCAATGAATGACTGAATTAATGAAGCAATTTCTAATAAATCAGCTTAAGTGTACTGACATAATTAATGGATGAGACTAACAATTACGAAAACGCATCAAATCAATGATGCGTAAAAGTAGACATAGTAAAGTTCGAAAACGAACCACTTTAGTGGGTCAATAAACTAGCCAAGACTTTGGGCGAGGTATATTTGTCCCTATACTGTAGGGCAGGCTCCTTATATATGAGGAACCTGCGACCAGAAAGACTGTTCTAACGTTTTATAAAAAATAATCCAACAGGCCATCTTCTTCTGTATACGCGTCTTACTCTTTCCTGTGTTCATCACCCTCGACTAGATATATCTATTCTGTGGCCACCACACGTTTTATATGTCACGTTTGTCTTGTAGCTGACAGTGGGGTGCAGACAGGAGCGCAGTTCAGCTCACACAAAGGCGCGGACTGGGGGAATCCGACATGGAGACCTGACGCCACTTTTACGCGCACTTTCGGATTGGCATACTTTAAAATGAACATAAATATAATCGTAACATACTGGAGGTTGGGCTAAGTGTTCAAGTGTTGGATTTACACATTTTAATATAGAGAAATATAGTCTAATAGTGGATCGGCCTACTGTATATCGGCAGTGTTGGTGTGGTAAATAAAACTGCTGATATGCTTTGGCCTGTATTCTTTTTGCATGTTATTCTTTTTTAAATATTTCGGGAATTCCTTCTAATTTATGAACCAATTACTTATTCAATAATTCGTGTATTTATTTAGCTTATCTTGTTTACATGAAATACCCTATGGCATGACCATATAAATAAGAATGAATAGAACAGATATGGAAGCTCTAACCCTGTCAATTGACTGGTATTTATATTTATTTAGGATCCCCATTCATTCTTGCCAAGGCAGCATCTACTCTTCCTGGGGTCCAGCAACATTGAGGCAGTTACGGTGCATTCAAAAAGTATTCAGACCCCTTGACTTTTTCGACATTTTGTTACGTTACAGGCTTATTCTAAAATGGTTGAATAACGTTTTATCTAATTTATTATTTTTAAAAAGTATTTAAAAAAGTATTTACATAAGTATTCAGACTCTTTGCTATGAGACTCGAAATTAAACCCAGGTGCATCCTGTTTCCATCGCTCCTGAGTTCATCTGTGGAGATGGGAGAACCTTCCAGAAAGAGAACCATATCTGCAGCACTCCGGCTAATAAAGGGTTTTATGGTAGAGTGGGCAGACGGAAGCCACTCCTCAGTAAAAGACACATGACAGCCCGCTTGGAGTTTGCCAAAAGGCACCTAAAGACTCTCAGACCATGAGAAACAAGATTCTCTGGTCTGAGGAAACCAAGGTTGAACATGATGGTGGCAACATCATGCTGTGGGGATGTTTTTCAGCGGCAGGACCTGGGAGACTAGTCAGAATCGAGGGAAAGATGAACAGAGCAAAGTACAGAGAGGTCCTTGATGAAAAGCTGCTCCAGATCGCTCAGACTGGGGCGAAGGAACAGCTTCCAACAGGACAATGAACCTAATCACACAGCCAAGACAACGCAGGAGTGGCTTCGGGACTCTGAATGTCCTTGAGTGTCCTTTGCCTTGATGACAGCTTTGCACACGTTTTATTTTTATTTAAGGGAACGATCAGCTTATTATTGTGGACAGATTGTTGCTTCCATCAATGTAATTGTCTGCATCATTTTCAATCCCCCATATATTTTGGGGGGTAAATATATATATACACATATCTATATAGATATACAAACTTTTTTTTAGAATATACCTTTATTATTCCCCACAAACCCTACCACCCTTCCCCCAATTGGAGTAAACTAATAAACAATAACACTTAGGCTTCTACCTTCAGTTTATACATCTTATACACATTTTACAGACACAATCTATTTTACAATAGTTATATGTTGTTTGTTTTTAGTCCTTCCTCTATTTCTGATGTCCATCCAGTTTGATTTATATTTGTAACTGCTATTTCACAACATTTCTGAACCTATATACATTTTACAAACCCCGTATGTTTTACATTGGTTATCTTGTTATTAGTCCCACCCTTCAGCTCCATTCAACCCCTCCCATCTATCTCTCAACACCATCCATTTTAGATTTTTATTTGCTATATATTTTTGCTATATATTATTTTTCAACTGTGCTGTGATGCTTCACAAAATTACTGAACCTTTCTATTCTCATAGCTTCTACAGATTGTAAATAAAAAAATTAAAAATGCTAAATTAATTATATTATTGATTGATTGTGGCTTTTCAAATCACCCAGTATTGCTATCTGCAGCGTTAGGTCTAGGCAAATGTTGCAATTCTTCAGCCTTCCTGGACCTGTGACCAAAAACGAGCTACATATGGACAATATCAAAATAAATGATCTAATGACTCTGCCTCCTCACAGCAAAATCTGCAGAGCTGGGAAGACTGTATCCCCCATATATATAACAGTTGATTGGTTGCAAGAATTTTGGTTAATAATTTAAATAGAAAAATGTGAAGTTTTGAATCCGCCGTTTTGCGTATCTATTCATAAACCATGTGCCATGGAATGGGTACATCGAAAATCTCTTCCCAACTATTTAGCAATTTATATGGCACAGCTGTCAGTTTTTTGGTCCTTAAATTAAATTGGTGAATGTTTTTATTTACTACACTTTTCTTTAACCATTTATGTTCTTTAATACAGGGCCGACATACAAGTTCCTTACTTTTTTCCACTTGCCTCTTCCATTTCTGTGGTAATGCTGCAATTAGTTGGTTGTAATTTTGGGTAGAACAGACATTTCCATATGTCTGTGTTAGCTGCATGTGTGACAACTCCACCAGTCCTATTTATGATATCATTCACTAAAATTATACCTTTTTTAAACATTTCTTCGAAAAAATATAGTTTTTTAACAAATAGTATTTAAGTTTAACCACTATTTGTTGTATTATTTGTTAACTTTCTAAGGCTTGTTTAAAAAAAGATATTATGGAGATTATTTTCCTTTTCAAACAACCGAAAGTGAGCAGGTGTAATCTGAATAAAGGGAAAAAGGCAATTCTTGAACATTGGATGAGACATTCCTACCAATTTACTAGAGAACCAGTTTGGATTTAAGTATAACTTTTGTATGACTGATGCCTTTAGTGAGCGGTCTAATGCTTTAATATTGTAATGACCTGTCTAGATCATAAAGGAACAATTGTCCAGACAGAGGGTCGAGTTTACGAATGTATGGTTTATTAACCCAACTTCACACAGGCTACTGTTTGGCCGTAGCCCACGACAAATAAATGAATACCCTATAAACCACCCGTTACCTTCTCTTGTGAAGGCCAGACATAAGAGAGAACCATGATTAAACCTGGTCTTAACTTCCAATGCTCCCTGCCCAACCCCCCTCCACGCCACTCCGCCAACCACCAGGATGCCCGGCTTCAGAACATTCCAGGCATTCCCGTGATTGGCAGATAGCAGGTTGATTGGCATGTCGGACCCCGTGAAAAGTGGGTACTGGTAAGTACAACACAACAAATTAATAGCCTAACAGGTAACACACAGCTGTCTGCGGGTCGCTACAATATTTAATTATTTCTGCCCTCCGAATTCATATTCGTTATACACTGTAAAAAAATGACCCACGGGCTTAGTAAATATTGCAAAAGAGAATCAATGATTTTTACTAAAAATAATAGGTTTCTAGTTTTACTTATATTTTTAAATATAGTACTGTAACGACCCTGTGTTCATAAGCGCGGATATGGACTCTGCCGCTTGATCAAGCTTTTGCGGCACATTCGATAGCGCGCTGAACTTCTGGCTAGAAGGTCGAGGGTTCGAGACCTGCTCCCTGCCTGTTTCAATACAGTACTTAATTGATATGTGTTGAAAAAGAATTGCATTTGCAAATAAAAATCCAAGGTAATATGCTGCTAAATTTGAACGAATATTTCTAAGTAACAACCAACAACTTTAAAATATGATATTCAAATGATCATTATTGTGTTGGACTGACATGCTAGATCTACTTATGAACGTCAGTTGTGCTTGGAACATTTCAACGGGCATCGTCTTCATCTTTCTCCTCTGGAAAGGCCATGCGGCAGGTAAGGACCAAATTATCACTTGGAATGTCGTTTGGATCTCTACACATATTTTCAACGAAATGCCCAAAATATTCGTTAAATAATATTCTTCAAGTACGAAAAGCCTTTAGCTAGCTATATTGCCAGAGTATGTTATATATTTGAACGTTGATTAGCTAGCTATTTAACGGCCATGATGTCTGTATAGTTAGCTAGTGGTGGGCATGCTACTAACAAGTAAGTTAGCAGTGCGTTTACTCACCTCAGCGCTGTTTAAGTTTCGTCATTTTTGTGTACGTTTTATATGAACCGAAATAGCGAAATAGCTAACATATTAGCTACCTAGCTTACCAAAAAATGCATCGTCAGCAAACATTACAGTAGAACTGACACACATGTGGTCCCCTGCAAGGTAATGTTTGCCTGCTAGGCAAGCTACCCAGGAAGAGACAGGTAGGTAACAATACGTATGCTAGCTAGGGCTACACCTGGCTATCTAACTACACCTGACCTTGCAGAAACCTTACTAGTTCACTTAGTACACAACGCAGAACAGAACAACCAGGTTGAGGGTCAGTGGCCAAAGCCCGCGAACAGGAACATTCCAAGTTCGAGACAGAAGGGGGGAGTCAGATCGCTATGATCGCCAGGAACTTTACTTTTGGGGTCTATTTTTAATTGTTGCGCTACTGGTGCTGCCTGTTGATGTTAGGTAGGCAGCTGCAGGTAGCAGGAGTGATGTTAACATCTTCGGGTTTTGTTTCATTAAATGTATTTTATTTCATCTGGGTGCTTGTGTCACCTACTAACACCCTGGTACTACCCGTAGCTCCCGTTCTCCTCAGTCGGAGAAAACACTGAGAGTGAAAGGTATGTGTTATAGATTACTCCTTTGTAGAAGTC
This sequence comes from Salvelinus alpinus, assembly GCF_045679555.1. Taxonomy (NCBI): domain Eukaryota; kingdom Metazoa; phylum Chordata; class Actinopteri; order Salmoniformes; family Salmonidae; genus Salvelinus; species Salvelinus alpinus. Next base: position 15,765,089 of record NC_092096.1, read on the forward strand.
CATAACGTGAAATAAATAAAGCATCCCAAGGTTAATGCTGTAGATATTGTTATAAGGGAGTGTGACTCTATTGAAACATGTAACTTTCAGAGTTGTATTGTTGTTATTAATTTAGTTTACAGAGTGTTTAAAGGGCTGCTGTTGCTAGCTAGCATGCCTTTCTGTGATGCAGACGGTTAGCTGAGGCCGACTAGTGCTGGCGTTGCATTGTGGGAGATGTAGTTTGGTCCTCTACGGTCTGAATGGAATAGAGGCGATTTCACGTTGTAACTTGTTTATGTTGCAGTGTTTTTGTACATGAGTTGTTGTATTTTGGTACTGTCAACACTGAAAGCACCTAGCAATGTATTGGGGATGTGAGACGGGTGTTTTACCTTTCTTCAGGCTCCTGTGTAGAAAGGAGCTTCTACCTTCTACTGACGAGACCAAGCCCATGCATCCACAGCTATACATACATAGTTTCAGTGTTATCTCAAGGCTCAGCAGTAAATGTCAGCTTCCCAAGTTGATTTATAGTGGAATGTCTGACTAGTCTCTTATCTCTTACACTCCCTGGGGAGTTCTGTGTCTCTGCATCTCTTTTATCTTTTAAGATAATTTATTTAATAAAAAAAAATGTTCCCCATGATAGGATCATAAATAAATGAAATGTATAATTTATTTGAAAACACTGTTCCACCATGATAGGACAATAAATAAATAAGACGTATAATTTATTATAAAAAGTATATCCATCATCTGAACAACATTGAAAGCTCTCACACCCCCCCCCGCTCACAGCAATACATTGGTTCTGGGATATGCAACCATTTCCTTTCTCACTCAACGCCACACTTTCCCAAACATAAGAAAAACACACACCCCACCATCCACACATACTGTGCCTTCTGTTGACTGAGTTTTTATCTTCACCATGTTGAATTAGTGCTTTTGTGTTCCAATTAGTTATATTTGAAGATATATAGAAAAGCCATATTTGTTATTGTATTATTACAATCCATAACCGGGCTAGAATTGTGTTTCATTATTTTCCTCGTCTATAAGAACTTTAATTTTTATAATAGCCATGGAGTAGTCTTTGTGTCTCTGAACAACTGGTTATCAATATATAGTTTATCGACGACGAGAGCTACTCGTTTCCCTTTTCATCTATTTTCCTTTAATAGGATACAGAACTTTACGCCGTTCTGCAATTTCCTTCGGGAACTGGTCATTCATGCCAATTTTGGTCCCAGCAAGTCTTTTACCCAGTCTTTTAACCATTATTTTATCTTTATAGGAAGCAAATTTGGCAACGATTGGGCGTTCATACCTCTGCCCTCTGTCTGAAGCAGTGTACACGTTCGAGTTGGATTTTGTCGATAACTTGGCGTGGAATCTGAAGCGCTGTAAGGAGGAACTCTGTAACTACAGATTCAGGAACTTCTCCTTCTTTCTCTTGGATACCTGTAAGTACCAGATTCTCTCTCATGGATCTAGTCTGTATGTCAAGTAAGGCTTCTCTCAGAACGATGTTCTCCTTTTTAGGTTCATTCACTTCAGTTTCAGTCTTATTGACTGTCCCTTTTAGCTTGTTTGTTAGCTTCTCCAATGTCGCAGCTTTTTCATCACTCATTTCGAGGCTTGCCTTCAACTCTTTTATATCCTTACTGACTAATTCAAGTATACCCAGTTTGTCATTTATTGATTTTAACAGATTGGTTTCGACCTAAACCATTCCGGTGGTGAAAATAGGAAAACATCTGTGTCTAGAAGAGTCACATTTTCGTTTTGAAATCGGTTCCCGTCTTACACTCCGTCATGTTTGGGAGTTGCTTGTTTTCGTAATATTTGTTGATACATTTCTCTAGTCTTAAGATTTGTTTTGTGTTATTATCCAGATTGAAGGTTATCACCCGCCAGATTGTGTAGTGCTAATATTTAGTCGAACTTGCCGATACTGAATATTACGTTTTTATCTTGAGGTGCTCTACATAACTACGTTCAGTCCGTCATTACCTGTCTCAGTCCCACCCTTACCTGTCTCCTACCACTGTATAAAGCTTTGCACACTCTTGGCATTCTCTCAACCAGCTTCATGAGGTAGTCACCTGGAATGCATTTCAATTAAGAGGTGTGCCTTGATAAAAGTACATTTTATGGAATTTCTTTCCTTAATGCGTTTGAGCCAATCAGTTGTGTTGTGACAAGGTAGGATTGGTATACAGAAGATAGCCCTATTTGGTAAAAGACCAAGTCCATATTATGTCAAGAACAGCTCAAATAAGCAAAGAGAAACGACAGTCCATCATTACTTTAAGACATGAAGGTCAGTCAATACGGAACATTTCAAGAACTTTGAAAGTTTCTTCAAGTGCAGTGGCAAAAACCATTGAGCGCTATGATGAAACTGGCTCTCATGAGGACCGCCACAGGAAAGGAAGACCCAGAGTTCCCTCTGCTGCAGAGGTTAATTTCATTAGAATTACCAGCCTCAGAAATCTGCAATTAACTGCACCTCCGATTGCAGCACAAATAAATGCTTCACAGAGTTCAAGTAAGACACATCTCAACGTCAACTCTTCAGAGGAGACTGCGTGAGTCAGGCCATCATGGTTGAATTGCTGCAAAGAAATCACTACTAAAGGACACCAATAAGAAGAGACTTTCTTGGGCCAAGAAACACGAGCAATGGACATTAGACCGGTGGAAATCTGTCCTTTGGTCTGATGAGTCCAAATTTGAGATTTTTGGTTCCAACCGCTGTGTCTTTGTGAGACGCAGAGTAAGTGAACGGATGATCTCTTCATGTGTGGTTCCCACCGTGAAGCATGGAGGAGGAAGGTTGATGGTGTGGGGAGCTTTGCTGGTGACACTGTCAGTGATTTATTTAGAATTCAAGGCACACTTAACCAGCAGAGTTACGCCATCCCATCTGGTTTGCGCTTAGTGGGACTGTCAACAGGACAATAACCCAACACACCTCCAGGCTGTGAAAGGGCTATTTGACCAAGGAGGAGAGTGATGGAGTGCTGCATCAGATGACCTGACCTCCACAATCACACAACCTCAACTTATTTGAGATGGTTTGGGATGAGTTGGACAGCAGAGTGAAGGAAAAGCAGCCAGGAAGTGCTCAGCATATTTGGGAACTCCTTCAAGACTGTTGGAAAAGCATTCCAGGTGACTACCTCATGATGCTGGTTGAGAGAATGCCAAGATTGTGCGAAGCTGTCATCAAGGCTAAGGGTGGCTACTTTAAAGAATCAAAAGTATAAAATATATTTTGATTTGTTTACCACTTTTGGTTAGTACATGATTCCATATGTGTTATTTCATAGTTTTCATAGTTATTTCATGTGATGGGTGGACCAAGAAGAAGGGCAAGAAAGGTTAGCATTTCTCCTTGTGCAATAACACGTTTAAATTTCACCACTGGCTGTAACTGTGTGTGTTAACGATTGATTACAGGAAAATGCCAAGGAGTGTGGAGGAGCATCGCAGATCTACCCGTCTGTCTCTTTCATCCTCACCTGTCTCACTGCCTCCACGCTGGTCTTCCGATGACAGACAGCTACCTAGCCTGAACCCCGCCCCCCTCTGATTCGGAATCTCCCTGGAATGTTCCAGAATGCCTGAACTTAGCATACGTGCTGCATTATCTTTATTAATTTTTATGACTATATGACTTAAGTTATGATATTGTTCATTTTGGCTGATGGACTGAGAGCTGTTGACTGACTCCATGCTTGATAACTTTACAATCACAGAGAGCTGTTGACTGACTCCATGCTTGATAACTTTACATTCACAGAGAGCTGTTGACTGACTCCATGCTTGATGACTTTACATTCACAGAGAGCTGTTGACTGACTCCATGCTTGATGACTTTCAAACACAACCACCAAAGTTGTGCTTCTTTGGACAACCGTTCTAAAACCATGAAAGGGCTTTTTGGTTTCTTCTTCTTTAGTGTCTAATAAGAGAACATTGGTTGAAGGAACAACGTTACAATGTGATGGACTACTAGGTGAAACAGTCATTCTGTTAGAAGGAACAACGTTACAATGTGATGGACTACGAGGTGAAACAGTCATTCTGTTAGAAGGAACAACGTTACATGGTGATGGACTACGAGGTGAAACAGTCATTCTGTTAGAAGGAACAACGTTACAATGTGATGGACTACTAGGTGAAACAGCCACTCAAAACTCCAAAGATTGTATTTTCTTCAAGGCTTTGTTTTTATTTCTGTAATGCTTCAGGGAAATGTAAAGACAAGGTCCTGGACAGTAACAGGATTATAGTCTTTCTGTCTGAGACACTGTCATCATAGAGATCTAGTAGTTTATTTAGATTAGGGTTGGGGTCAATTCCTTTACAATTCAGGAAGTAAACTGAAAGTCAAATTCCAATTTTCTTCAATGCCTCTCTGAGAAAATGTCAGTTTACTTCCTGAATTGACTGTATTGACATTGAATTGACCCCAACACTGATCTAGAGATAAGAGAGAGACTGTAGTCCTCTAGGGGGAGAAGAGGCAGGGAGCAGCGTTCCTCTTGGGGGAGTACAGATGATGGGACTGGAGGTAGGGTGAGGTGGTCTTCTTGGGGGAGTAGTGGTGAGGGGAGGCAGGGTGCAGCGGTCCTCTTGGTAGAGTAGTGGTGAGGGGAGGCAGGGTGCAGCGGTCCTCTTCGGTGAGGTGTGGGTGGTGGAGGACAGCCCAGTCTGGTGTATCAGAGATGAGGGGAGAGCCCAGTCTGATCACTGGAGGTTCTCTTGCTCCAGAGATGGTCTATAGAAGCCTTTTAGTAGTTTACATTCCTAACCTCAACTGAGGGTCTCTGTCCCTCTGATTGCCTTGTTAGTGTCCACTCTGTCTCTATGTGTGTCCTGTTCTTCGCTGTCTGGGACAAAGGGGGGTTGTTGTGGAAATTGAGGGGGGTGGGGTTAGTAGTCTTTTGGCAGCATGACCCTGCGGCCCCCCATGAAATGACATAAGGTGATCTTCCTTCTGAAGGGAATGTTGTCCAGGGCCTCCACTGCCACCCTCTTGTTGCCCCTGACGCTGCTCTCCTCATGGTCGTACATGGGGCACATGAAGGCGGTTCGCCTCAGGGCGTAGATGTCCACCTCGTCGTCCCACGGCTGGTAGGGCCGCTGGGAGGGAACGGCTGACTTGACCAGACGGGGCCTCATCATGGCCAGCTCTAGGTCACGGGGGATATGCCTCAGGCCCAGGCTAGACCTCTGGACTCTGACTCCTTTAAATTACATCAGGTTACATTCATTTATATGAATGGTTAAAAACAGGAAAATCACCTTCCTGGTCGTACATCAGCAAACAACATACATTATACAATATTGACAATATATTCAATAGACAAAATGTGTCATTGCACAAAGAGAAGTGCTAACCTTTCTTTCTCTTCTTCTTGGTCCTTTCATCGCAGGCGTTGGCACTGACAAGGGACACGTTTCCCTGGCCCAGGGAGGGCAGCAGTTTGGGCCGGGGGGCCACCGGGGTTTTGGGGACCTTCTTTGGAGGAGGAGCATCCCTCTGGGCTCTCCTGGCCAGCAGGGGTTCTGTCTGGACGAAGGCCTCAGGCCTGATGATGTCTCTGGGTGGGCTGCTTGTCCTTCTGGCAGCCTCCTCTGGCTGGGCAGCTTTTGGCATGGAGAGAACAAACACATTGTTGCTGAACCTGCATGAATCTGAAAGGGCCAGCTCCTCCAGGGTCACAGGACAGGTAGGACGGGACTCAGGCTGGACCAGACTCACTGCAGGACAGGTTGGACGGGACTCAAACTGGACTAGGTCCACAGTGCTGGTAGTGATGTTCACAGGACAGGTAGGTCGGGACTCAAGAATAACGGGACACACAGGATTACTGGGCTTAACTTTTCTCCTAGTGGTGCGTCGAGGGTTGCTAGGCCTCCCTTCAGGCCTGGAAGGCTGTACATCATATTGGACCAGGCCAACGGGGCTAACAGGCCGTCTAGTGGGGCCCAGAGGGTTGCTAGGCTTCCCCTCAGGTCTGGAAGGCTGTACATCAGGCTGGACCAGGCCAACGGGGGTAACAGGCCGTCTAGTGGTTCGTCGAGGGTTGCTAGGCCTCCCTTCAGGTCTGGAAGGCTGTACGTCAGGCTGGACCAGGCCAGTTGGTCTAACAGAACGTCTAGGGGGGCGTCGAGTGTTGCTAGGCCTCCCTTCAGGTCTGGAAGGCTGTACATCATACTTGACCAGGCCAACGGGGCTAACAGGCCGTCTAGTGGGGCCCAGAGGGTTGCTACACCTCCCTTCAGGTCTGGAAGGCTGTACGTCAAGCTGGACCAGGCCAGTTGGTCTAACAGAACGTCTAGTGGGGCGTCGAGGGTTGCTAGGCTTCCCCTCAGGTCTGGAAGGCTGTACATCAGACTGGACCAGGCCTACGGGGCTAACAGGCCGTCTATTGAGGGGCCGAGGGTTGCTAGGCCTCCCTTCAGGTTTGGAAGGCTGTAGGTCAGGCTGGACCAGGCAAACTGGGCTAACAGGCCGTCTAGTTGGGCGTCGAGGGTTGCTTGGCCTCACATGCAGGGAGGGGAACGCTGAGGGCCTGAAAGAGGAGGCCATCACTGGGGCCTGGCTGACCCCTTCTCTCTCCAGCAGCACTCTGTTAGAAGGACAGAGTAGTGGAACACCGGTGGACCTTGGTCCTCCAGACCCATTCAGGTTGGGCCTCCTATTCATCATTCACTGGTCTGCAGTATTCTAATCAGAATGCTCATTCTAGTCTTAAATACTTGGAATAGGAAGTTGCTTTCAGCACCATTAAATTCTATTAAAAGAGAGCCACAGAAACATCTTTGTTTAGTATTTGGGGAATTGTTTTTCATGTTATTACTGTTTCTTATCTCATTTCATCAAAGTCAGTTCTGAGTTGAAATAATTATTTGGGACAAGGTATTCATTAAAATGTAACAACTTCATGCAATTTTTCATGCCTAATAGCCTAGCTAAAATTGGCGGTCAATAAAACAGTTGTCTATCTCTTCAGTTATCCGATAAACAGTTGGACAGGCGTACTTACCGTTAACCTTGACGTTCAATCAGCTAATGATCCGTCATTTCACCAGTGGCAGCTTGGTGTTCGATCATTACGTCATCTGAGGCATTTTGTATTGTGACGCAACAATGCCAAGCATCAACCTTCCTGTCATGGCTGCTCCTGTAGTTTGATAGTCAACAAAGTGTATTAATCAGAAAATCAAACCATTAATGAATGACTGAATAATTAAGTAATTTCTAATAAATCAGCTTAAGTGTGCTGACATAATTAATGGATAAGACTAACAATTACGAAAACATATCAAATCAATGATGCGTAAAAGTAGATTCGCTCCCACAGTAAAATTCGAAAACGAATCACTTTAGTGGGTCAATAAACTAGCCAAGACATTGGGCGAGGTATATTTGTCCCTATACTGTAGGGCAGGCTACTTATATATGAGGAACCTGCGACCAGAAAGACTGTTCTAACGTTTTATAAAAAATAATCCAACAGGCCATCTTCTTCTGTATACGCGTCTTACTCTTTCCTGTGTTCATCACCCTCGACTAGATATATCTATTCTGTGGCCACCACACGTTTTATATGTCACGTTTGTCTTGTAGCTGACAGTGGGGTGCAGACAGGAGCGCAGTTCAGCTCACACAAAGGCGCGGACTGGGGGAATCCGACATGGAGACCTGACGCCACTTTTGCGCGCACTTTCGGATTGGCCTACTTTAAAATGAACATAAATATAATCGTAACATACTGGAGGTTGGGCTAAGTGTTCAAGTGTTGGATTTACACATTTTAATATAGAGAAATATAGTCTAATAGTGGATCGGCCTACTGTATATCGGCAGTGTTGGTGTGGTAAATAAAACTGCTGATATGCTTTGGCCTGTATTCTTTTTGCATGTTATTATTTTTGAAATATTTCGGGAATTCCTTCTAATTTATTAACCAAATACTTATTCAATAATTCGTGTATTTATTTAGCTTATCTTGTTTACATGTAATACCCTATGGCATGACCATATAAATAAGAATGAATAGAACAGACACGGAAGCTCTAACCCTGTCAATTGACTGGTATTTATATTTATTTAGGATCCCCATTCATTCTTGCCAAGACTCTTCCTGGGGTCCAGCAACATTGAGGCAGTTACGGTGCATTCAAAAAGTATTCAGACCCCTTGACTTTTTCGACATTTTGTTACGTTACAGGCTTATTCTAAAATGGTTGAATAACGTTTTATCTAATTTATTATAAAAAAATATATTTTAAAAAGTATTTACATAAGTATTCAGACTCTTTGCTATGAGACTCGAAATTGAACCCAGGTGCATCCTATTTCCATCGCTCCTGAGTTCATCTGTGGAGATGGGAGAACCTTCCAGAAAGAGAACCATATCTGCAGCACTCCGGCTAATAAAGGTTTTTATGGTAGAGTGGGCAGACGGAAGCCACTCCTCAGTAAAAGACACATGACAGCCCGCTTGGAGTTTTCCAAAAGGCACCTAAAGACTCTCAGACCATGAGAAACAAGATTCTCTGGTCTGATTAAACCAAGGTTGAACATGATGGTGGCAACATCATGCTGTGGGGATGTTTTTCAGCGGCAGGGCCTGGGAGACTAGTCAGAATCGAGGGAAAGATGAACAGAGCAAAGTACAGAGAGGTCCTTGATGAAAACCTGCTCCAGATCGCTCAGACTGGGGCGAAGGAACACCTTCCAACAGGACTATGAACCTAATCACACAGCCAAGACAACGCAGGAGTGGCTTCGGGACTTGTCTCTGAATGTCCTTGAGTGTCCTTTGCCTTGATGACAGCTTTGCACACGTTTTATTTTTATTTAAGGGAACGATCAGCTTATTATCGTGGAAAGATTGTTGCTTCCATCAATGTAATTGTCTGCATCATTTTCAAGCCCCCATATATTTTGGGGGTTGAATATATATATATATACACATATCTATATAGATATACAAACTTTTTTTTAGAATATACCTTTATTATTCCCCACAAACCCTACCACCCTTCCCCCAATTGGAGTAAACTAATAAACAATAACACTTAGGCTTCTACCTTCAGTTTATACATCTTATACACATTTTACAGACACAATCTATTTTACAATAGTTAGATGTTTGTTTTTAGTCCTTCCTCTATTTCTGATGTCCATCCAGTTTGATTTCTATTTGTAACTGTGCTATTTCACAACATTTCTGAACCTATATACATTTTACAAACCCCGTATGTTTTACATTGGTTATCTTGTTACTAGTCCCACCCTTCAGCTCCATTCAACCCCTCCCATCTATCTCTCAACACCATCCATTTTAGATTTATATTTGCTATATATTTTTCAACTGTGCTGTGATGCTTCACAAAATTACTGAACCTTTCTATTCTCATAGCTTCTACAGATTGTAAATAAAATTTTAAAAAATGCTAAATTAATTATATTATTGATTGATTATGGCTTTTCAAATCACCCAGTATTGCTATCTGCAGCGTTAGGTCTAGGCAAATGTTGCAATTCTTCAGCCTTCCTGGACCTGTGACCAAAAACGAGCTACATATGGACAATATCAAAATAAATGATCTAATGACTCTGCCTCCTCACAGCAAAATCTGCAGAGCTGGGAAGACTGTATCCCCCATATATATAACATTTTGATTGGTTGCAAGAATTTTGGTTAGTAATTTAAATAGAAAAATGTGAAGTTTTGAATCCGCCGTTTTGCGTATCAATTCATAAACCATGTGCCATGGAATGGGTACATCGAAAATCTCTCCCCAACTATTTAGCAATTTATATGGCACAGCTGTCAGTTTTTTGGTCCTTAAATTAAATTGGTGAATGTTTTTATTTATTACACTTTTCTTTAACCATTTATGTTCTTTAATACAGGGCCGACATACAAGTTCCTTACTTTTTTCCACTTGCCTCTTCCATTTTTGTGGTAATGCTGCAATTAGTTGGTTGTAATTTTGGGTAGAACAGACATTTCCATATGTCTGTGTTAGCTGCATGTGTGACAACTCCACCAGTCCTATTTATGATATCATTCACAAAAATTATACTTTTTTTAAAAAAAAATATTCGAAAAAATATAGTTTTTATACAAATAGTATTTAAGTTTAACCACTATTTGTTGTATTATTTGTTCTGTCTTTTCAGGTGGATTAAACTGAAATTGCAACCAACTTTCAACCAGCTTGCAACCAGCTTGTTTAAAAAAGAACGATATTATGGAGATTATTTTCCTTTTCCTTCCCCAAACATACCACTGCTGGCTTGCTTCTGAAGCTAAGCAGGGTTGGTCCTGGTCAGTCCCTGGATGGGAGACCAGATGCTGCTGGAAGTGGTGTTGGAGGGCCAGTAGGAGGCACTCTTTCCTCTGGTCTAAACAAAAGATCCCAATGCCCCAGGGCAGTGATTGGGGACACTGCTCTGTGTAGGGTGCCGTCTTTCGGATGGGACGTTAAACGGGTGTCCTGACTCTCTGAGGTCATTAAAGATCCCATGGCACTTATCGTAAGAGTAGGGGTGTTAACCCCGGTGTCCTGGCTAAATTCCCAATCTGGCCCTCAACCATCACGGTCACCTAATCATCCCCAGTTTACAATTGGCTCATTCATCCCCCTCCTCTCCCCTGTAACTATTCCCCAGGTCGTTGCTGCAAATGAGAACGTGTTCTCAGTCAACTTACCTGGTAAAATAACGGATAAATAAAAAAATAAAAAACCGAAAGTGAGCAGGTGTAATCTGAATAAAGGGAAAAAGGCAATTCTTGAACATTGGATGAGACATTCCTACCAATTTACTAGAGAACCAGTTTGGATTTAAGTATAACTTTTGTGTGACTGATGCCTTTAGTGAGCGGTCTAATGCTTTAATATTGTAATGACCTGACTAGATCATAAAGGAACAATTGTCCAGACAGAGGGTCGAGTTTACGAATGTACGGTTTATTAACCCAACTTCACACAGGCTACTGTTTGGCCGTAGCCCACGCCAAATAAATGAAGGATACCTTATAAACCACCCGTAACCTTCTCTTGTGAAGGCCAGACACAAGAGAGAGAACCATGATTAAACCTGGTCTTATTAACTTCCAATGCTCCCTGCCCAACCCCCCTCCACGCCACTCCGCCAACCACCAGGATGCCCGGCTTCAGAACATTCCAGGCATTCCCGTGATTGGCAGATAGCAGGTTGATTGGCATGTCGGACCCCGCGAACACTGGGTACTGGTAAGTACAACACAACAAACTAATAGTCGCTACAATATTTAATAATTTCTGCCTTCCGAATTCATATTCGTTATACACTGTAAAAAACGACCCACGGGCTTAGTAAATATTGCAAAAGAAAATCAATGATTTTTACTAAAAATAATAGGTTTCTGGTTTTACTTACATGCTTTTGCGGCACATTCGATAGCGCACTGGACTTCTGGCTAGAAGGTCGAGGGTTCGAGACCTGCTCCCTGCCTGTTTCAATACAGTACTTAATTGATATGTGTTGAAAAAGACTTGCATTTGCAAATAAAAATCCAAGGTAATATGCTGCTAAATTTGAACGAATATTTCTAAGTAACAACCAACAACTTAAAAATATGATATTCAAATGATCATTATTGTGTTGGACTGACATGCTAGATCTAGTTATGAACGTCAGTTGTGCTTGGAACATTTCAACGGGCATCATCTTGATCTTTCTCCTCTGGAAAGGACATGTGGCAGGTAAGGACCAAATTATCACTTGGAATGTAGTTTGGATCTCTACACATATTTTCAACGAAATGCCCAACATTTTCATTAAATATTATTCATCAAGTACAATAAGCCTTTAGCTAGCTATATTGCCAGAGTACGTTATATATCTCAGCGCTGTTTAAGTTTTGTCGTTTTTGTGTACGTTTTATATTAACCGAAATAGCTATGTAACATATTAGCTACCTAGCTTACCAAAAAATGCATCGTCAGCAAACATTACAGTAGAACTGAACATGGTCCCCTGGAAGGTAATGTTTGCCTACTAGGCAAGCTACCCAGGAAGAGACAGGAAGGAACAATACGTAGCTAGCTAACTACACCTAGCTATCTAACTACACCTGTCCTTGCAGAAACCTTCTTGTTCACTTATTCACAACGCAGAACAGAACAACCAGGTTGAGGGTCAGTGGCCAAAGCCCGCGAACAGGAATATTCCAAGTTCAGACAGAAGGGGGGAGTCAGATCGCTATGATCGCCAGGAACTTTACTTTTGGTGTCTATTTTTAATTGTTGCGCTACTGGTGCTGCCTGTTGATGTTAGGTAGGCAGCTACAGTAGCTGGATGATGTTAACATCTTCGGGTTTTGTTTCATTAAATGTATTTTATTTCATCTGGGTGCTTGTGTCACCTACTAACACCCTGGTACTACCCGTAGCTCCCGTTCTCCTCAGTCCGAGAAAACACTGAGAGAGAAAGGTATGTGTTGTAGATTACTCCTTTGTAGAAGTCCATACCGTGAAATAAATAAAGCATCCCAAGGTTAATGCTGTAGATATTGTTATAAGGGAGTGTGAGACTATTGAAACATGTAACTTTCAGAGTTTTATTGTTGTTATTATAATAGTTTACAGAGTGTTAAAAGTGCTGCTGTTGCTAGCTAGCATGCCTTTCTGGGATGCAGACGGTTAGCTGAGCTGCCGACTGGTGCTGGCGTTGCATTGTGGGAGATGTAGTTTGGTCCTCTACGATCCGAATGGAATAGAGGCGATTTCACGTTGTAACTTGTTTATGTTGCAGTGTTTTTGTACATGAGTTGTTGTATTTTGGTACTGTCAACACTGAAAGCACCTAGCAATGTATTGGGGATGTGAGACATGTGTTTTACCTTTCTTCAGGCTCCTGTGTAGAACAACTTGTCAGATGGTGCATTGGAGACTGATGTGTTCCTGTCCTGTCTTTTCACAATACTATTTCAGGTATGGTTCTATTGTCTAAGAATTAAGATGATACATTCTTTGTATTAAGGACTGGTTATTATTTTATAGTATACATTATGGCTTTATGTATGAGTGTGATTGTGTGAGACTGAGAGAAAAGAACAACTTGTCATATGGTGCATTGGAGACTGATGTGTTCCTGTCCTGTCTTTTCACAATACTATTTCAGATCAACATAAAAGCCTAAAAGACAGCCGTGGTGTCGCTCTTCATTTCTTGGTTCTCCTGTGGTACATAAGAAACCCGCTACACGTAGCTAGCTACACCTAGCTTTCTAACTACACCTAGCTATCTAACTACACCTGTCCTTGCAGAAACCTTCTTGTTGTTCACGTATTCACAACGTGTTCAAGGCAGCACCGCAAACGTTGACTTTGTGCAGTAGTTATCAATCAATCAATTTTATTTTATATAGCCCTTCTTACACCAGCTGATATCTCAAAGTGCTGTACAGAAACCCAGCCTAAAACCCCAAACAGCAAGCAATGCAGGTGTAGAAGCACGGTGGCTAGGAAAAACTCCCTAGAAAGGCCAAAACCTAGGAAGAAACCTAGAGAGGAACCAGGCTATGAGGGGTGGCCAGTCCTCTTCTGGCTGTGCCGGGTGGAGATTATAACAGAACTATGCCAAGATGTTCAAAAATGTTCATAAGTGACAAACATGGTCAAATAATAAACATGAATAATTTTCAGTTGGCTTTTCATAGCCGATCATCAAGAGTTATCTAGTCAATATCTAACAGCCAAACTAGCTAAATTAAATAATTGGTCTGGCTAGTAAGATAGATAACAAGCAGCTCTTCCAAGTCAGCTTGGTTTTCTGTTTTTTTTAGCTAGCTATCTAAAGCTCAGATGGAATCCAGAAATGTAAACAGAATACAGGTACCCCTTGGACAGGATACACAGGATGTTTTTATGACAGTAACCCAACATTAGTGTGAATAATAGGTATTAGATGTATTTTTTTTACTTAATCAGGTAGGCTGGGAGGGAACGGCTGACTTGACCAGCTCATAGATCATAGATTTCACCTGGTCAGTCTGTCATGGAAAGAGCAGGTGCCCTTAATGTTTTGTCAATCAGTGCAGACAACCGTTCTTACTGTTGGAGATCAATGTGCTGTTACCACCAATAAATAAAAAGAAATGGTTCAATCCCGGGGTTCCAGAAGAGTAACCAGCAGAGGTTATGGAGGAAAACCTCTGATAAGTGTCCAGGAGATAATCTCTATAACCTCCTCTCAGATTGACCCAGAGAGGCTGCTACTCAGACACGCCACACCCAGGGCTTGAACTCAGTACCCTGCAGTCAGTGGGCAGGAAGCGTACCACCCAGGGCTTGAACTCAGTACCCTGCAGTCAGTGAGCAGGAAGCTTACCACCCAGGGCTTGAACTCAGTACCCTGCAGTCAGTGGGCAGGAAGCTTACCACCCAGGGCTTGAACTCAGTGAGCAGGAAGCGTACCACCCAGGGCTTGAACTCAGTACCAGAGAGCTCAGCTAATTCCCTACTGAACCATCCTAACCTTCTACTAGACTGGAACAGTAATGTACAGGCTTTTCCTCAAAACCTATTGTCAGATGGGATGGAGTGTTGACCTTCTCCAGTACTGTTGAGGCTGCCAGGAGTTCGAGAGGTATTGTGGAAAGACGAACAGTATTAGATACAGGCCTCAGAACGTACACACATGTTTTATACCTCATTTCACCACTAGATGGCAACAGTCTAATGAAAAAGGCATGTAGGACAACAAACTGGGCAAGAAAAATAAAGGAATGTCTGATAATAAAATCCCACAACAAGTGACCATTTGAAATGCACCTCAAGTCATCAACATAAAGTATTAGATATCACAAAGCCAAATAAACACATAAAACTTTCCCAGAATTCAAACCCTTTTTATTAGAACATTTACAGCAGATATAAAGACCTATTGCAAATCACACGGTCACCACTGGACGTGTGCTTCAACAAACAATATGCACTTCCCAACAAAAAAAGAAATAAATTCATTTAAAAAAAACTAAACATCTGTTTTCCTTTGATTTTTTTGTTGTTGAAATGTCCCAATGAAACAAAGGCCTTGTAACTCTGGGCTGAAGATTGAGAAGTTAAGACATCTATATAGTCTCAACACAGAGCATTAAGGACCTAGCCTGCTCCCAGATGTCTTTCTATATAGTCTCAACACAGAGCATTAAGGACCTAACCTGGTCCCAGATGTCTTTCTATATAGTCTCAACACAGAGCATTAAGGACCTAGCCTGGTCCCAGATGGCTTCGAGCCAACTTCGACACTCACAGTCTGACAATGAGTTGGGGCAAGACAGCACAAACACATCTGGGACCAGGCTATCAAGGATCCAAACCCAAGAGAAGGACAGAAAGGGGGGGAAAAGAGTCAAGAGTGGAAACTGCCTCCCTGATTATATTTTTAACTCCGATGATCAAATACACTCCTCTACAACAGAGTTATATGGAGGGTTTAAGGTCCGACTCCACTGTCTGGTCTAGCCTAGTTGCCAGATCTGTACAGGCTTAAGCAAAATTTCAGACTTTCAATGTCATGACATTATTTGTCTAAAGCACATCCTGACCTGGCAACCAAGCTAGGTGGGACCACTGTTCTCTAGTGCAACTGAGATCAAGGTGTCAGATGCACCGCCTGTATATCGTCACAATGAATACATGACTGTTAGTGTTTGAACTGGAGTGACTGGTACAGAAGTAGTAAGACTGAGCAGGTGTGTGGCGGATGAATCTGAAGTGGAGAGAGAAGGATCTCAGCCTCAGCACAGCTATGCACCGTGGCGCAGATACACGTCTAGAAAGTAGATCTGATACACATGAATAACTAAAAGGACTCAATTCAATCCGTATCGCCGAAGCTCACCTCGCATTGAGCCGACTTACGCAGCGTTTACCACGAATGCAGTCTCCGCGAAACGACTGCTTTTAAATCGTGCTATAACGCTGAACTTCGTCAATGGACTGAATCAAGCCCTAATACACCACGCAGAGCCCCAGAGTGACACCCCTCTGAGTGAATCTGCTATTACATGTTTCCATCTTTTCAAATCACATACACCCCCTTTAAAAGAGAATAGAAAACCTCCCCAAAAAACAGACACAATTGGTACAGTATTGGAGCAAGAAAAAAACCGACTTAAAGCCTGTGATGATAATGACTATTAGACTAAATAATAGCATTCAAAATAAACACATTTAAATGCATATTTTGTTCTGAAATATTGATCTTCTGTTTTTATTCTGAGTCCCAAATGGCACACTATTCCCTATATAGGTCACTACCTGGTCAAAAGTAGTGCACTAAATAGGGAATATGGTGCCCTTTGGGCCGTAGTCTTAAAGTCAATGAATCACACACTTCACACAAAACGTAGTACAAAGTCACTTTATGCCAGAGCAGAAAGAAGAGAGGCTCGCTTGGTAAGGGGATAGAAACGGACAACATCTCACTGATGACAGTTTCACTTACGGTTTGAGAAACAAATGCATCCCCAATGGCACCCTGTTCCCTAAAACATCCTCGTACTACTTTTGACTTACGCTGGGCTCTGGTCAAAAGTAGTGCACTATATAAAAAGGGAATAGTGTGCCATTGTGGACACGCACCGACGTTGGCTTCTAATGTTAGGAAGGACGGGTGGTGTTGACTGTTGGGATGACACACTAGTCAGTGACACACTAGATGTCACGGTCTAATGGAATGAGATAAAGTAGCTACACGTCAACTATTCCTCATGTAGTGCACTACTGTTGAAAAGAATATGAACAGAATTCAGCACCTGATTTGTCAACTGGGGCTCAACTTCAGCCAGTCACAGGTCACATCTCCACCCTCGGGCTTAACCCTTGCTGAGCCGGAGAAATTGCCGACCCTCCTCCCTCGTTATGAAGTTGGATCTCCCTCTCCCCTTCACACGTCTCAACTCTTTGTGCCATAGCTCCCTTCAACAGTGTTCTCCTATATTCCCCACTTTACTTCCCCCCTCTGGCCAAATGATTGGTTTTTACACAATGGTGTTTTCTTGGTTGTTGCCGCATCATCTTTGTTGATTTTTTAAATTCAATATCTTAACATTTTTTTTATTTTTTATTATTATTATATATATTTTATACAAATCTATATAACCCGAATTTAGAAATCTTATTTACATGAAAAACGTTGAAAAGCGGCTAGCCTGCCCGTCCCCCAATCCGCACCCACCTTTTTCATGAAAAAAATTAAATAAAATCTACACATAATTAAATTTTCTTTCTCTTTTTTTGTAAAGCTTTTCTTTCCACCACTATAGCATTAAGAAACCCCCAACATTGTATTTTTTTGTTGCTTTGCACCGTGAGCACAACGTTTAGAATGATAATAATCAGAACAACCACTTCAATATTTTACTCAAAATTCACACTATTTTTTTTTTGTTGAGGGGGCGGGACCAGTCTCAAAAATGTCCAAAACCCCTAGATGCAGTTATTGAAAACAAGATGGAGGAGAAGAAAAACAAACGAGACGTAGGTCATTTTTTCCAACTGAAAAGAAAACCTTGTCTTTTTTTCCACGTGTGTCCTCTAAGGGGTCTCCTGTAGACATGTACAGAGAGAGACGGGTCGCTACTGGGGAGTCAGTGTGTGTGTGTGTGTGTGTGTGTGTTCATCAGTCTCCCGTGTCTGTATGTGTTATGCGTGTGTGTGTGTGTATATATGCGTGTCTCCCCCTGGTGGTGTGTTGACGTGACGTGCAGGATCTTCACAGGGCATTGTCCTCTTCACAGCCCGCCCCGGCAGCGTAGCGGAAGGCCTGCAGGTTGGACACGCCGTGGAAATGGACGAACGCTCCCGCCACCACCAGGACGTGGAACAACTGATGAGAGTGGAACTGGAGGGAGAGAGAGGAGGAGAGAGGGAGGATCAGTGAAGATTTCAGTTACTTCTGATTTAGCCTCCATGGTTGCTGGGTCATGTATCGACCTACATTAGTGAAGCCTGACTACCAGTCAGTTTTTATATATATTTTTATTTAACTAGGCAAGTCAGTTAAGAACAAATTCTTATTTACAATGATGGCCTACAACCACCAGCCAAATCCGGGTGACGCTGGGCACCACCCTATAGGACTCCCAATCATGGCCGGTTGTGATACAGCCTGGAATCGAACCAGGGTGTCTGTAGTGACACCTCTAGCACTGAGATGCAGTGCCTTAGACCGCTGCACCACTCGGGAGCCCGTGTCCCAAGACAACTCCTTCACTCATTGTCATGTTTGGTTTGCAACAGACGGACATGGGAGTTAACAAGAGAACCAACAGATCTGGGACCAGGTTAACGTTCATGTGCTCTCTATGTTTGTAGTAAATAATGTCTGAGGATCAGAGATGGTGTCTCTAAAAACAGCCCATAGCTCCTTTAACATCAAGATGGTCCACACAGTCAGCCGTACATCCAGGTGTGCCACTAAGACACAGGAAGTTTCAGTCCAGGGTTTCCCCAAACTCCGTCCACAGGACCCCAAGAGGAGCACGTTTTGGTCTCCCCCCAGTACTACACAGCTGACTCAAATCACCAACTCATCATCACACCTTGATCATTTGAATCAGCTGTGTAGTGTTAGGGGGGAAAAACAAAACGTGCAATCCCTTGTGTGTTTGTGTAAACAACATGCCCAGACTATGTCATGGAGGAGTTGGTGTAGACCAAATACCTGCCACGCTACATTGCTCATCTAACTCAGCGATGTACCATCATGCCCTTCTGTCCCGGTCCTCTCCTCCCTTCTACGTGGGTAACACAGGGCTCATGTTGGGGCTAACTACCATCTCCAGATGTAGAAAACGGGAGGGAATAATCCCCCACACACTGACCTGAGACACACACACACACTACTGTCCTAAAGTACTGGAACAGAGAGGATATTAACCTCCCACTACACACTACTGTCCTAAAGTACTGTAACAGAGAGGATATTAACCTCCCACTACACACAGTACTGTCCTAAAGTACTGGAACAGAGAGGATATTAACCTCCCACTACACACTACTGTCCTAAAGTACTGTAACAGAGAGGATATTAACCTCCCACTACACACTACTGTCCTAAAGTACTGTAACAGAGAGGATATTAACCTCCCACTACACACTACTGTCCTAAAGTACTGTAACAGAGAGGATATTAACCTCCCACTACACACTACTGTCCTAAAGTACTGTAACAGAGAGGATATTAACCTCCCACTACACACTACTGTCCTAAAGTAGTGTAACAGAGAGGATATTAACCTCCCACAACACAGTACTGTCCTAAAGTAGTGTAACAGAGAGGATATTAACCTCCCACTACACACTACTGTCCTAAAGTACTGTAACAGAGAGGATATTAACCTCCCACTACACACTACTGTCCTAAAGTACTGTAACAGAGAGGCTATTAACCTCCCACTACACACTACTGTCCAAAAGTACTGGAACAGAGAGGATATTAACCTCCCACTACACACTACTGTCCTAAAGTACTGGAACAGAGAGGATATTAACCTCCCACTACACAGTACTGTCCTAAAGTACTGGAACAGAGAGGATATTAACCTCCCACCAGCTGAGGACCAGAAAGGGGGGAGGAGAGGGGCAGCGAGGCCCAGCCTGACGTCCCTGTTCTGGGCTAGCTCTCCCAGGCCTGCCCCCTCTCCAGCTGGGTGTTAATGAAGGGGAACCACCGGGTCACACGTGACGGGGTGTAAAGGATGGTACTGTCATACTAAATGATCTAACCACAGCCCTATACAATGTCCTCAATTCATTATTGACCTTCAGCTGTTTGAGGGAGACTGAGGAAAAGGTTTCCCCAAAACAAACACATCTGGGATCAATCAGCCCACACTAAACAGCCAGAGAGTTATATTTAACTCCACTATGTGTGTCTCCAAGCTGTCCCCGTGTGTGTGTGTGTGTGTGTGTGTGTGTGTGTGTGTGTGTGTGTGTTGCTGACTGCAGCTCAGAGGTTCTCTACTTGTACCCACCCAGATGTCACATTTCCCGGGGAAGAACCTCTCTGGGATGCGGGCTGCGTAGATACAGGCTCCAGAGATGTAGAGAGTAGCCATGAGGAGGAGCCAGCCCATCTGACCCATAGTAGTGGCTCGCAGCAAGCCTTCAGTGATGACAAAGTGCAGGGTGGGGACCACACCGCTCAGACCCAGACCTACAAACACTCCTGGAGACAGACAGAGACAGACGGGTTAATATAGACAGACAGACGGGATAATATAGACAGACAGACAGGGTTTAATATAGACAGACAGACGATAATACAGACAGGGGTTAATATAGACAGACAGACAGGGGTTAATATAGACAGACAGACAGGGGTTAATATAGACAGACAGACAGGGGTTAATATAGACAGACAGACAGGGATTAATATAGACAGACAGACAGACGATAATACAGACAGGGGTTAATATAGACAGAGACAGACAGGGGATAATACAGACAGACAGGGGATAATACAGACCGAGGGGTTAATACAGACAGACAGAGACAGACAGGGGTTAATACAGACAGACAGGAGTTCAGACAGACAGACAGACAGACAGGGGTTAATACAGACAGACAGGGGTTTGTTCACATCTGAGTGGTTACACCTGACAATAACTGTACCCTCACTGATCTCGTTCTGTTGATTTCACTGATGTTACATAAGGCCTCGCTACACATGACTGTCCACTGTATTTCCAGAGAGACAGAGGAAGACAGACAGAAAACTGAAGAGGAAAAGAGAGACCGAGTGAGAGATGGAGAGATAGAGAGAATGACCCTCCTGTCCTACCCTGCCTGGCAGCCACCTCGTCTTAACAGACACTGGGTCCCTGGGTCTGGCACCAGGCCGCTGGGCCTAACGACCCCATAAACGTCACAGAGGACTGATGAGCACCAGTTTAACGGGCTCCATAAAACACAAAGAGGAGGGAGAGGGTGTGTGTGTCTGTGTGGGGGGAGGGGGGGGAGAGAGGATAGAGGGGAGGGAGGGAGGAGGAAAGACGGCCAGCCTGAGGGCAGCCTGGCACGTGGAAAGGAGATGGGGGGATGAGGAGGAGCAAGAGGGAGGAGATCCCAGTGTTGGCTCATTATTTTAGGGCCCCCTCTACTGGCAGGAGACCCATCAGGAGACTAAGAGAGGGAGGAGGGAGAGAGAGAGGTGGGGAATTCACCAGAGATACAGCTAGTTATGTTATTAGAATACGTTGGGCAGGGGAGTCGAGACGGAGAAGGGACTGATACACAAAACCAAGATGGAAACATAGATCAAACTGAAAGGATATGAGCAAACATTCATTCACACAGTTTAGATTCCAAAACAAAAAGGGCACGTAGACACACCCACAGTGACTGACCTGCTCTGACGCCGCGGTACTGTGGCTTAGCGAAGAAGTCACACTGTGAGACGATGATGGCAGAGACTCCTAGTATGCAGACTACTACCAGGTAGATTAACCTGGGGTTGGGAGAGCAGTAGAACGAGTAGTAGAGCCACGGAACAAAGGAGCCCATGATCAGGAAGGCTATGCCAGAGTAGTCCAGTCTGGAGACAGACAGAGAGACAGATGAATGATCTGGATCAGAGAAACTACGTGTCAATCATTCCGTTTCCACAGTAACGCTTAGGGAACATCTACATTGTGACGTCATGCCAATAAAGCAATTTGAAATTGATATATTTTGTTTTATTGACACAGAGAGAGAGACAGACAGAGAGAGACAGACAGAGAAAGAGAGACAGACAGAGCGAGGTTACACCAATGACTAAACATCTGTTCCATCAACTGCTTCAACCAATAGAACCAACGGAATAGTCCCAAAAGTGCAAACTCAAGACAAAATCAAGTGTAACCCCCCAATTAAAGTATTTGGCACTGGTTCTGCTATCAACACGTGTGGTGCAGTCTGGAGTCAGGTGCACGAAAGGCTAATTTAACCATGGTCTTACTTGGAGAAGACGCGAGAGACGCCCTCAGAGTGGCAGTAGACGGTGTGGAAGAGCCAGGAGAAGGACAGACACAGGATGGCCCCGATGAAGAAGATACCGATCACTATCTTCTCCTGGAACGGGGCAGCAAAGTACATGTTGGAACGAAACATATACATGATGCCCAGGCACAGGAAGAACAGACAGCCTGGAGGAAGGAGAGAGAGGGAGAGAGATGGAGGGAGGGAAGGGGAAGAGAGATGGAGAGATGGAGGGAGGGGGGAGAGAGAGAGGGAGGGAGGGAGGGGGAGAGAGAGAGATGGAGGGAGGACGGGGGGAGAGAGAGAGGGGGGGGAGAGAGAGAGAGAGAGGGAGGGAGGGAGGAGGGAGGGGGAGAGAGATGGAGGGAGGAAGGGAGAGAGAGATGGAGGGAGGGAAGGGGAGAGAGAGTCAGTCTGATCTATCAGTTGTATACATACTGAATCACAGTGATCATATGGACTCCTGTTCAACGTTATGACCTAGCTAGCTCAACTTTACTGAGTTTTGTCACATATACTATAGATTTATAAAAACATGTCTGATTTATATTCTAATTTGTAGTCTCACTTGTCAGTGGCTGTGGGAAGAGACTAAACGATGTGAGTTGTGATACTAAAAGTGTACACTAGGTGGTAGTGGTGGGTAGAGAACGCACTTTGTTTGTGTGCACATGAGGTGTGATGGTGTCCCGCCTTGATTCAGTCAGGCTGAGTAACAATATGGCTGTGTCCTCTACAGCGGGGGGGGGGGGGCTGTGTCCTCTACAGATGGAGGGGGGGGGGGGGGGGTCCTCTTGTCCAGTGTTTCTCAAACTGGGTCCTGGGGCCCCCTCTGGGTGCAGGTTTTGGTGTTAACTCTAGCATTACACTGCTGATTGAAATAACCATCACATCAAACGTTGATGATTTGTATCAGCTGTGTAGTGCTGGAACCAAAACCAAAAGGTGGTTCCCCCGGGGGGTTGAGTCAGTAAACTGAGTCACACTATGCAACAGATTCACCAGAAGGAGAGAAACACAGTGAGTTACTTCACTCTGCTAGCCACACTGACCTCAGTGTGTGTAGACCCTGTCAGACCTCAGTGTGTGTAGACCCTGTCAGACCTCAGTGTGTGTAGACCCTGTCAGACCTCAGTGTGTGTTGACCCTGTCAGACCTCAGTGTGTGTTGACCCTGTCAGACCTCAGTGTGTGTAGACCCTGTCAGACCTCAGTGTGTGTTGACCCTGTCAGACCTCAGTGTGTGTAGACCCTGTCAGACCTCAGTGTGTGTAGACCCTGTCAGACCTCAGTGTGTGTAGACCCTGTCAGACCTCAGTGTGTGTAGACCCTGTCAGACCTCAGTGTGTGTGGACCCTGTCAGACCTCAGTGTGTGTGGACCCTGTCAGACCTCAGTGTGTGGACCCTGTCATAACACCACAACCTCCTGTCCCCGTTCTCAAAAGGACAGTGGGCTTCTAACCCAGCTAAATGGCTCCAACCCTAACCCAGCTAAATGGCTCCAACCCTAACCCAGCTAAATGGCTCCAACCCTAACCCAGCTAAATGGTTCCAACCCTAACCCAGCTAAATGGTTCCAACCCTAACCCAGCTAAATGGTTCCAACCCTAACCCAGCTAAATGGCTCCAACCCTAACCCAGCTAAATGGCTCCAACCCTAACCCAGCTAATTGGGTCCAACCCTAACCCAGCTAAATGGGTCCAACCCTAACCCAGCTAAATGGTTCCAACCCTAACCCAGCTAAATGGCTCCAACCCTAACCCAGCTAAATGGCTCCAACCCTAACCCAGCTAAATGGTTCCAACCCTAACCCAGCTAAATGGTTCCAACCCTAACCCAGCTAAATGGTTCCAACCCTAACCCAGCTAATTGGTTCCAACCCTAACCCAGCTAATTGGTTCCAACCCTAACCCAGCTAATTGGTTCCAACCCTAACCCAGCTAAATGGCTCCAACCCTAACCCAGCTAAATGGCTCCAACCCTAACCCAGCTAAATGGCTCCAACCCTAACCCAGCTAAATGGTTCCAACCCTAACCCAGCTAAATGGTTCCAACCCTAACCCAGCTAAAAGGTTCCAACCCTAACCCAGCTAAATGGCTCCAACCCTAACCCAGCTAAATGGTTCCAACCCTAACCCAGCTAAATGGTTCCAACCCTAACCCAGCTAAATGGTTCCAACCCTAACCCAGCTAAATGGTTCCAACCCTAACCCAGCTAAATGGTTCCAACCCTAACCCAGCTAAATGGCTCCAACCCTAACCCAGCTAAATGGGTCTAACCCTAACCCAGCTAAATGGGTCTAACCAACTAATGTGAATATTCAGTTCTGTTTACTCAGAGGCCCTGTCCTTATTTAATGCCCAACGCATCTGCGCTGGAGCGGAAGAGAGTCTGTGTGTCTGTGTGTGTGTGTGTGTGTGTGTGTGTGTGTGTGTGTGTGTGTGTGTGTGTGTGTGTGTGGTTTGCTCTGTGCTCCCATATTATTCTATCATTTCTGCACGTGTGAGCAGGGACCTCATGTTAGTCTGTCTGTGTATTGGCTGGTCCTTAGTCTGACTCTCTCTGTGTGTGTGTGTGTGTGTGTGTGTGTGTGTGTGTGTGTGTGTGTGTGTGTGTGTGTGTGTGTGTGTGTGTGTAGCGTCTTAAACCCGGCATGATGGAAGCAGCAGAGTGCTAGAGCAGAGAGCAGATAGCGGGGAACGTTAACACCATTACGAGTGATTAGGGCAGGACGTTATGACATGGCAGATTAACCATGCTACTCTATAAAGAGACAACACATAGTATTAAACACTGTGTTTTATTCTCTGTGTGGCTCAGCTGTGGCCTGCTAATTCTCTCTTCTCCTCTACCACCCCACCCCCTCTCCTCTACCACCCCACCCCCGCTCCTCTACCACCCCACCCCCGCTCCTCTACCACCCCACCCCCGCTCCTCTACCACCCCACCCCCTCTCTGCTCCTCTACAGTTTGTGGTCCCCAGAACAGAAAAGGTTGGGAATGACTGTTCTGTGATCTAATTAGCTGTGGGTTTCTAAGGGTGTAGTGATCTAATTAGCTGTTAAGTCACTCAAACCAAAGTAAATGTCACCATCAAAAGACATTAATTTGCTAGCTTTGTTTGAAAAATATATTTCAATTTAAATGCTAGCTTGGTGTGTGTTAGTGATTGTGTCGTCCCCCCCCGACCACTCTCTTACCCAGCAGGTGACTAGCTTGGTGTGTATCAGTGATTGTGTCCCCCCCCCCGACCACTCTTACCCAGCAGGTGACTAGCTTGGTGTGCGTTAGTGATTGTGTCCCCCCCCCTGACCACTCTTACCCAGCAGGTGAGTCCAGATGTTGCCCGTCTCAGTGTGGATCCTGAAGATGCTCTTGAAGCAGGCCCTGAAGGAGGGCATGGGCGGTCGGTGGCCGTGGCGGAGATACTCGTTATCCTTCAGCCACTCAGGCAGCACGTCATGAGGGATGACCCGCCACCGGCCTTCCCACACCTTGGAAGAAGACACAGGGAGAGACGCGGAAAAACACTTCATTAGGGTTTCCTCCGAAACGGGATTGAACTTGAGTTACGAATATAATTATACAAGTGAGGGGGAAAAGGAGTGTTCTCTTTCGTGTATCTCTCATATTTCCATTTGATGTTCAGGGTGAATTGACATGTCCAGTGGAGACGCAGGCTGGGACAGAGCAGGCTGGGACAGAGCAGGCTGGGACAGAGCAGGCTGGGACAGAGCAGGCCGGGACAGAGCAGGCCGGGACAGAGCAGGCCGGGACAGAGCAGGCCGGGACAGAGCAGGCCGGGACAGAGCAGGCCGGGACAGAGCAGGCCGGGACAGAGCAGGCCGGGACAGAGCAGGCCGGGACAGAGCAGGCCGGGACAGAGCAGGCCGGGACAGAGCAGGCCGGGACAGAGCAGGCCGGGACAGAGCAGGCCGGGACAGAGCAGGCCGGGACAGAGCAGGCCGGGACAGAGCAGGCCGGGACAGAGCAGGCCGGAGGGAATAGCTACACTGTTTATATTCAGCCATATACCCAGACCTTTATTCAAGGTTAAATGTGGCGATTCGTGCTTTCAGTGTTGCGCGAATGCCGCCATCCATCCACGGTTTCTGGTTAGGGTAGGTTTTAATAGTCACAGTGGGCACAACATCTCCAATGCACTTCTTTATAAACTCAAGCGTGGCTTCCGATTGGTCAGACCAGCGTTGAATGGTTCTCATCACTGGTACATCCTATTTGAGTTTCTGGCTTTAAGATGGTACGAGCAAGATGGTGTCGTGGTCGGATTTGCCGAAGGGAGGGCGGTAGAGGGCTCTGCATGCATCGCGGAAGTTAGAGTAGCAGTGATCAAATGCATTACCCATGCGCATAGTGCAATCAATATGCTGATAGACTTTAGGTAGCCATGTTCTCAAATGTGCTTTGTTAAAACCCCCAGCTACAATGAATGCAGCCTCAGGTTATGTGGTTTCCAGTTTACATAGAGTCCAGTGAAGTTCCTTTAGGGCCATCTTGGTGTCTGCTTGATGGGGAATGTACACAGCTGTGACAGCTGTGACGAGAATTCTCTTGGTAGGTAAAATGGCCGGCATTTGATTGTAAGGAATTCTAGATCGGGTGAGCAGAAGAACTTGAGTTCCTGTATGTTGTTATGATTAGACCATGAGTCATACACCCCCGCCCTTCCTCTACCCAGAGGTGTTTATCTCTGTCGGCGCGATGCATGAAGCCCAGTGGTTGAACCGACTCCAACATCATATCCCGAGAGAGCCATGTTTCCGTGAAACAGAGAATCTTACAATCTCTGATGTCTCTCTGGAAGGCAACCCTTGCTCTGATTTCATCTACCTTGTTGTCAAGAGACTGGACCTTGGCGAGTAGTATACCTGGGAGCGTTGAGCGATGTGCCCGTCTACCGAGCGGGACCAGAAGACCGCTCCGTCTGCCCCTTCAGCGGCGCTGTTGTTTTGGGTCGGATACTGGGATTAGAGACATTGTCCTAGGAACAGAGTAACCGCTGTCAGGACAGGAAACTAGGAACAGAGTAGCCGCTGTCAGGGCAGGAAACTAGGAACAGAGTAGCCGCTGTCAGGGCAGGAAACTAGGAACAGAGTAGCCGCTGTCAGGGCAGGAAACTAGGAACAGAGTAGCCGCTGTCAGGGCAGGAAACTAGGAACAGAGTAGCCGCTGTCAGGGCAGGAAACTAGGAACAGAATAGCCGCTGTCAGGACAGGCACTAGGAACAGAGTAGCCGCTGTCAGGACAGGAAACTAGGAACAGAGTAGCCGCTGTCAGGGCAGACACTGGGAACAGAGTAGCCGCTGTCAGGACAGGAAACTAGGAACAGAGTAGTCGCTGTCAGGGCAGGAAACTAGGAACAGAGTAACCGCTGTCAGGACAGACACTGGGAACAGAGTAGCCGCTGTTAGGGCAGACACTGGGAACAGAGTAGCCGCTGTCAGGGCAGGAAACTAGGAACAGAGTAGCCGCTGTCAGGACAGGAAACTAGGAACAGAGTAGCCGCTGTCAGGGCAGGAAACTAGGAACAGAGTAGCCGCTGTCAGGGCAGGAAACTAGGAACAGAGTAGCCGCTGTCAGGGCAGGAAACTAGGAACAGAGTAGCCGCTGTCAGGACAGGAAACTAGGACCAGAGTAGCCGCCGTCAGGGCAGGCACTAGGAACAGAGTAGTCGCCGTCAGGGCAGGCACTAGGAACAGAGTAGCCGCTGTCAGGGCAGGAAACTAGGAACAGAGTAGCCGCTGTCAGGGCAGGAAACTAGGAACAGAGTAGCCGCTGTCAGGGCAGGAAACTAGGAACAGAGTAGCCGCTGTTAGGACAGGAAACTAGGAACAGAGTAGCCGCTGTCAGGGCAGGAAACTAGGAACAGAGTAGCCGCTGTCAGGACAGGAAACTA
Organism: Salvelinus alpinus; assembly: GCF_045679555.1. Taxonomy (NCBI): domain Eukaryota; kingdom Metazoa; phylum Chordata; class Actinopteri; order Salmoniformes; family Salmonidae; genus Salvelinus; species Salvelinus alpinus. The sequence continues at coordinate 15,793,045 of NC_092096.1, forward strand.
GGACCAGAGTAGCCGCCGTCAGGGCAGGCACTAGGAACAGAGTAGTCGCCGTCAGGGCAGGAAACTAGGAACAGAGTAGCCGCTGTCAGGACAGACACTAGGAACAGAGTAGCCGCTGTCAGGGCAGGAAACTAGGAACAGAGTAGCCGCTGTCAGGGCAGGAAACTAGGAACAGAGTAGCCGCTGTCAGGACAGGAAACTAGGAACAGAGTAGCCGCTGTCAGGGCAGGAAACTAGGAACAGAGTAGCCGCTGTCAGGGCAGGAAACTAGGAACAGAGTAGCCGCTGTCAGGGCAGGAAACTAGGAACAGAGTAGCCGCTGTCAGGGCAGGAAACTAGGAACAGAGTAGCCGCTGTTAGGACAGGAAACTAGGAACAGAGTAGCCGCTGTCAGGGCAGGAAACTAGGAACAGAGTAGCCGCTGTCAGGACAGGAAACTAGGACCAGAGTAGCCGCCGTCAGGGCAGGCACTAGGAACAGAGTAGTCGCCGTCAGGGCAGGAAACTAGGAACAGAGTAGCCGCCGTCAGGACAGACACTAGGAACAGAGTAGCCGCTGTCAGGGCAGGAAACTAGGAACAGAGTAGCCGCTGTCAGGGCAGGAAACTAGGAACAGAGTAGCCGCTGTCAGGACAGGAAACTAGGAACAGAGTAGCCGCTGTCAGGGCAGGAAACTAGGAACAGAGTAGCCGCTGTCAGGGCAGGAAACTAGGAACAGAGTAGCCGCTGTCAGGACAGGAAACTAGGACCAGAGTAGCCGCCGTCAGGGCAGGCACTAGGAACAGAGTAGTCGCCGTCAGGGCAGGAAACTAGGAACAGAGTAGCCGCTGTCAGGACAGACACTAGGAACAGAGTAGCCGCTGTCAGGGCAGGAAACTAGGAACAGAGTAGCCGCTGTCAGGGCAGGAAACTAGGAACAGAGTAGCCGCTGTCAGGACAGGAAACTAGGAACAGAGTAGCCGCTGTCAGGGCAGGAAACTAGGAACAGAGTAGCCGCTGTCAGGGCAGGAAACTAGGAACAGAGTAGCCGCTGTCAGGACAGGAAACTAGGAACAGAGTAGCCGCTGTCAGGACAGGAAACTAGGAACAAAGTAGCCGCTGTCAGGGCAGGAAACTAGGAACAGAGTAGCCGCTGTCAGGGCAGGAAACTAGGAACAGAGTAGCCGCTGTCAGGACAGGAAACTAGGAACAGAGTAGCCGCTGTCAGGGCAGGAAACTAGGAACAGAGTAGCCGCTGTCAGGGCAGGAAACTAGGAACAGAGTAGCCGCTGTCAGGGCAGGAAACTAGGAACAGGGCAGGAAACTAGGAACAGAGTAGCCGCTGTCAGGACAGGAAACTAGGAACAGAGTAGCCGCTGTCAGGACAGGCACTAGGAACAGAGTAGCCGCTGTCAGGACAGGCACTAGGAACAGAGTAGCCGCTGTCAGGACAGTGGTGGGTTACACCAGGGTTGGACCATGGTTCAAAATAAACATAACATCTCATTCTACCCAGGCCTCCTCCTGTATTAGACTACTGTTCCACAGGCCTCCCTAACACAGATTTTACATAGGGAGTTTCTGATAGGCTAATTGACATCATTTGAGTCAATTGGAGGTGTACCTGTGGATGTATTTCAAGGCCTACCGTCAAACTCAGTGCCTCTTTGCTTGACATCATGGGAAAATCCAAAGAAATCAGCCAAGACCTCAGAAAAAAAATTGTAGACCTCCACAAGTCTGGTTCATCCTTGGGAGCAATTTCCAAACGCCTGAAGGTACCACGTTCATCTGTACAAACAATAGTACGCGAGTATAAACACCATGGGACCACGCAGCCGTCATACCGCTCAGGAAGGGGTCACGTTCTGTCTCCTAGAGATGAACGTACTTTGGTGCGAAATGTGCAAGTCAATCCCAGAACAACAGCAAAGGACCTTGTGAAGATGCTGGAGGAAACAGGTACAAAAGTATATATCCACAGTAAAACGAGTCCTATATCGACATTACCTGAAAGGCCGCTCAGCAAGGAAGAAGCCACGGCTCCAAAGCCGCCATAAAAAAACCAGACTACGGTTTGCAACTGCACATGGGGACAAAGATTGTACTTCTTGGAAAAATGTCCTCTGGTCTGATGAAACAAAAATATAACTGTTTGGCCATAATGACCGTAATGACCACTATTTTGTAAATGACATCGCCGAAGTCAAGGATCGGTAGGATAGTCAGTTTTACAAGGGTATGTTTGGCAGCATGAGTAAAGGAGGCTTTGTTGCGAAATAGGAAGCCGATTCTAGATTTAATTTATGATTGGAGATGCTTAATGTGAGTGTGCCTACATGGCAACCTTGTTAGTTAGTTAGGCTCACCAGCTATGTACACCTTGTAGTTATCATGGTCAGACGACGTGCCCAGAGGCCCCGACCCCCAGGGGGCTCACATTGATTTTGCTGAATCACTCAGGTATTACATGAACACAGATTACGTGGCAGAATCTGTAGAATCGCAGGAAATGTGCTTTAAAACGGCTAAATGTCCCCCCCCCCCCCACACCCCCATCAAGAGGGATGTGAACAGTTTAGGTTGCTAGTACCTCTGATATAGGCCGATACTGCTGATACAGACACATGCAGAAATGTGAAGCTAGTTCCATGCACGTGGCATTCTCCATTTGTCAACGCTAGAGCTAGAGGGAAGGAGAGAGGGAGGTCTGCCTATTTGGCAATGATAGAGGAGGGAGGAGAGAAGGAGGAGGGAAATGTGAGGTGTGTGTACAGTGTTAGACCTAAAGGTCTGGTGACCACTCATGTGATACCAACGTCTCTCCAGACTAGCTAACCTGGTCAGGAACACACAGGTCCCTAATGGCACCCTATTCCCTATGTAGTGCGTAGTGCACCAGGGCCCTATTCCCTATGTAGTGGACTACTTCAGACCAGAGCCCTATTCCCTATATATAGTGCACTACTTTAGACCAGAGCCCTATTCCCTATATAGTGCACTACTGTTTACCAGAGCCCTATTCCCTATATATAGTGCACTACTTTATACCAGAGCCCTATTCCCTATATAGTACACTACTTTAGACTAGAGCCCTATATAGTGCACTACTTTAGACCAGAGCCCTATATAGTGCACTACTTTAGACCAGAGCCCTATATAGTGCACTACTTTAAACCAGAGCCCTATTCCCTATATAGTACACTACTTTAGACCAGAGCCCTATATAGTGCACTACTTTAGACCAGAGCCCTATATAGTGCACTACTTTAGACCAGAGCCCTATTCCCTATATAGTGCACTACTTTAGACCAGAGCCCTATATAGTGCACTACTTTAGACCAGAGCCCTATTCCCTATATAGTGCACTACTTTAGACCAGAGCCCTATATAGTGCACTACTTTAGACCAGGGCCCTATATAGTGCACTACTTTAGACCAGAGCCCTATTCCCTATGTAGTGCACTACTTTAGACCAGGGCCGATAGGGGTGGGCACAGGAGAGCGAGAAACAGTTGTTGTTGTTGACTAATTCTGAGTCATCAAGTGATTTATTTCAGTAATTGAAAGCCTGCGGTTTGCCATTTCAGCACCAGTTAGATGTCTGTTCCCATCAACTGCAGAATTCTGAGCAGCGTAGGTTCATTTCTAGTTGGCCCCCGTTCCAGAGGTTAGGCATCACAGAGTACATATTGCAGGGCTGTGTTCAGTAGGGCACACACATAGCAAAACATTTAGCAACAGATACATTCGTTCTATTGGATAAGTTAATGTTTAGAACCTCCCTGTTTCAAAACGTTTTTGTCTCTCTACTGAACATGACAATCATGCCACATAACCCACTGGGGCGACAGAGAGAGATGAACAAACCTCCCTGTTTCAAAATGTTTTTTTCTCCCTACTGAACATGGCAATCATGCCACATAACCCACTGGGGCGACAGAGAGAGATGAACAAACCTCCCTGTTTCAAAACGTTTTTGTCTCTCTACTGAACATGACAATCATGCCACATAACCCACTGGGGCGACAGAGAGAGATGAACAAACCTCCGTGTGATAACGACAGAATAAACTGGTCTAAAATGTCACCCTCATCAAAAGTGGTGCACTTTACAGGGAAAAGGCTGCCATTTCAAATCAAATCTAATGTTATTTATCACATGCGCCGAATACAACAGGTGTAGGTAGACCTTACAGTGATATGCTTACTTACAAGTCCTTAAACAATTCAGTTGAAAAAATAACAAAAAAATAAAGAATAAGAAATAAAAGTAACAAGTACTTTTACCGGGGTACCGGTACCCCCTGCACATTGACTCTGTACCGGTACCCCGGTAAAAGTACTTGTTACTTTTATTTCTTATTCTTTATTTTTTTGTTATTTTTTCAACTGAATTGTTACTTTTACCGAGTCAATGTGCAGGGGGTAGCGGTACAGAGTCAATGTGCAGGGGGTAGCGGTACAGAGTCAATGTGCAGGGGGTAGCGGTACAGAGTCAATGTGCAGGGGGTAGCGGTACAGAGTCAATGTGCAGGGGGTAGCGGTACAGAGTCAATGTGCAGGGGGTAGCGGTACAGAGTCAATGTGCAGGGGGTAGCGGTACAGAGTCAATGTGCAGGGGGTAGCGGTACAGAGTCAATGTGCAGGGGGTAGCGGTACAGAGTCAATGTGCAGGGGGTAGCGGTACAGAGTCAATGTGCAGGGGGTAGCGGTACAGAGTCAATGTGCAGGGGGTAGCGGTACAGAGTCAATGTGCAGGGGGTAGCGGTACAGAGTCAATGTGCAGGGGGTAGCGGTACAGAGTCAATGTGCAGGGGGTAGCGGTACAGAGTCAATGTGCAGGGGGTAGCGGTACAGAGTCAATGTGCAGGGGGTAGCGGTACAGAGTCAATGTGCAGGGGGTAGCGGTACAGAGTCAATGTGCAGGGGGTAGCGGTACAGAGTCAATGTGCAGGGGGTAGCGGTACAGAGTCAATGTGCAGGGGGTAGCGGTACAGAGTCAATGTGCAGGGGGTACCGGTACAGAGTCAATGTGAGGGGGTACCGGTACAGAGTCAATGTGCAGGGGGTAGCGGTACAGAGTCAATGTGCAGGGGGTAGCGGTACAGAGTCAATGTGCAGGAGGTAGCGGTACAGAGTCAATGTGCATGGGGTAGCGGTACAGAGTCAATGTGCAGGAGGTAGCGGTACAGAGTCAATGTGAGGGGTACCGGTACAGAGTCAATGTGCAGGGGGTAGCGGTACAGAGTCAATGTGCAGGGGGTAGCGGTACAGAGTCAATGTGCAGGGGGTAGCGGTACAGAGTCAATGTGCATGGGGTAGCGGTACAGAGTCAATGTGCAGGGGGTAGCGGTACAGAGTCAATGTGCAGGGGGTAGCGGTACAGAGTCAATGTGCAGGAGGTACCGGTACAGAGTCAATGTGCAGGGGGTAGCGGTACAGAGTCAATGTGCAGGGGGTAGCGGTACAGAGTCAATGTGCAGGGGGTACCGGTACAGAGTCAATGTGCAGGGGTACCGGTACAGAGTCAATGTGCAGGGGAACCGGTACAGAGTCAATGTGCAGGGGAACCGGTACAGAGTCAATGTGCAGGAGGTACCGGTACAGAGTCAATGTGCAGGGGTACCGGTACAGAGTCAATGTGCAGGGGAACCGGTACAGAGTCAATGTGCAGGAGGTACCGGTACAGAGTCAATGTGCAGGGGAACCGGTACAGAGTCAATGTGCAGGAGGTACCGGTACAGAGTCAATGTGCGGGGGGTAGCGGTACAGAGTCAATGTGCAGGAGGTACCGGTACAGAGTCAATGTGCAGGGGAACCGGTACAGAGTCAATGTGCAGGGGGTACCGGTACAGAGTCAATGTGCAGGGGTACCGGTACAGAGTCAATGTGCAGGGGAACCGGTACAGAGTCAATGTGCAGGAGGTACCGGTACAGAGTCAATGTGCAGGGGAACCGGTACAGAGTCAATGTGCAGGAGGTACCGGTACAGAGTCAATGTGCAGGGGTACCGGTACAGAGTCAATGTGCAGGGGTACCGGTACAGAGTCAATGTGCAGGGGTACCGGTACAGAGTCAATGTGCAGGGGAACCGGTTAGTCCACATACACTACATGACCAAAAGTATGTCCAAGGTGAGACTTCGGGGGACCAGTGTGTGTGTGTGTGTGTGAGACTGACCTTGTGAACAAACTCCTCCATCTTCTCCATGGCGTGGTGGGCCTGTAGTAGAGGTGTCATGCCCATGAAGCCCTCGTCTGAAGTCTTGAAGTCCTCCTCCCCTGCAGAGGTAGAGTCCATCTCTCCATCTCTCTCCCCCTCCTCTCCATCAGTCACTTTCTGCAACTCCAGCGCATTGGGTCTCTGAGAACACAAGAACAGAACACCCAGTCAGAACAACAAAACCCCCAGTCAGAACAACAGACCCCCCCGTAAGAACAACAGACCCCCCGTAAGAACAACAGACCCCCCAGTCAGAACAACAGACCCCCCAGTCAGAACAGACCCCCCAGTCAGAACAACAGACCCCCCAGTCAGAACAACAGACCCCCCAGTCAGAACAACAGACCCCCCAGTCGGCACAACAGACCCCCCAGTCGGCACAACAGACCCCCCAGTCGGCACAACAGACCCCCCAGTCGGCACAACAGACCCCCCAGTCAGAACAACAGACCCCCCCGTCAGAACAACAGACCCCTCAGATCGTTGTTCCACAGACGAGGTTACACAGAACACACACACAGGACTCAGGTTAGAGCCCATTGCCCTACATCACAAACTGAATATCAGGCCATTGTGTGACACACATACACACACACACACACAAACGGCTAATTAATAAACCATTGATTGGTGTGACCTGGCTCATGGCAATTTCTAGCTGCTTTGAGTTTTACAACCCCAGACCTGCTTTGTATGATTTTAAGCCCCTCTCCCCATCCCAACGCTGACCCAATAGCACCCTATGGGCCCTGGTCAAACAGTGGAATAGGGTACCATTTGGGAAGGAGCCCAGTGTGGCTCACTCCCCAATCACCAACCATGTGTGTGTGTGTGTGTGTGTGTGTGTGTGTGTACTCCCTACTATCCCTACTACACAGGCAGAAAGCAATTACAATAATCAGTGAGGTGGTGGGGGGGGGATTAATATGCCAGAGACATTCATCATCACACACATCGGCCCCTTCAATTTACTCACACACCATGCAGGCCTGCTTGACACACACACACACACACACACACACACACACACACACACACACACACACACACACACACACACACACACACACACACACACACACACACACGTAGGTGGCCTGTACAATGACAGTCTTCCCTGCCGCCATCAGGCTTGACCTGTTATCTAGCCAGGCCTTCTTCCCTGCTGCCATCAGGCTTGACCTGTTATCTAGCCAGGCCTTCTTCCCTGCTACCATCAGGCTTGACCTGTTATCTAGCCAGGCCTTCTTCCCTGCTACCATCCGGCTTGACCTGTTATCTAGCCAGGCCTTCTTCCCTGCTACCATCCGGCTTGACCTGTTATCTAGCCAGGCCTTCTTCCCTGCTACCATCCGGCTTGACCTGTTACCTAGCCAGGCCTTCTTCCCTGCCCCCGTCAGGCTTGAATTAATAACAATACCAGGAGCTGGCACTCTGACACACAGTGACTGTAGGGGAAGGTCTGAATCAATAACAATACCAGGAGCTGGCACTCTGACACATAGTGACTGTAGGGGAAGGTCTGAATCAATAACAATACCAGGAGCTGGCACTCTGACACACAGTGACTGTAGGGGAAGGTCTGAATCAATAACAATACCAGGAGCTGGCACTCTGACACACAGTGACTGTAGGGGAAGGTCTGAATCAATAACAATACCAGGAGCTGGCACTCTGACACACAGTGACTGTAGGGGAAGGTCTGAATCAATAACAATACCAGGAGCTGGCACTCTGACACACAGTGACTGTAGGGGAAGGTCTGAATCAATAACAATACCAGGAGCTGGCACTCTGACACACAGTGACTGTAGGGGAAGGTCTGAATCAATAACAATACCAGGAGCTGGCACTCTGACACACAGTGACTGTAGGGGAAGGTCTGAATCAATAACAATACCAGGAGCTGGCACTCTGACACACAGTGACTGTAGGGGAAGGTCTGAATCAATAACAATACCAGGAGCTGGCACTCTGACACACAGTGACTGTAGGGGAAGGTCTGAATCAATAACAATACCAGGAGCTGGCACTCTGACACACAGTGACTGTAGGGGAAGGTCTGAATCAATAACAATACCAGGAGCTGGCACTCTGACACACAGTGACTGTAGGGGAAGGTCTGTTCTGAATAAATAGTAAGCAGGTTGCAGCAGAAGTAGGACAACATGAAAACCCTGTCCTGATGGTGAACAAGAGAGTCCCCACACATACATACTGTATATTAATATTCAATAGGGGTCTATCCCATGGTACTGCTCAACACTCATTGCACGGACAACATCATTTGAAAATAAATAAATACAATTATATATATATATATAAATAAAAGAGAGAAGGAAAGATGAGGCAAGAAACAAGGGAAAGGGAGACTCACTAGTAGACTCAGAGAGTGTACGACAATTTCAGGTGACAAAAAGAAAGTTAGGCCAAGTGATAAAACCAGAGAGAGGGAGAGAGAGAGGTAAGAAGGTGAGAAATATACAGAGCGAGAATGAGAACAGATTCAATGGGAAAGTGTTTCTGAGCCGAGGTGCAAGTAAGGGAGAATGAGAGAGAGGAGAGCAGGACACATACAGAACTAGAATACACTACTATAAATGTAGTCACACACACACACACACACACTACTCCAGTATAGATTTAGTTAGACTACAGCTGAACCTCCCCACGGCTTTCTGTCAACGTTCATTCTATTTTCACATCACAACATTCATAGTCACTAAAAATAGAAGCTGTAGCCATTCACCATCTACACTCTTCACACACAACTGAAGCTTCCAGAGGGTTGATGCAGGGTGCCAAGTCATCTGAAAACAGGAGCATAGAGATGAAGTGACGCTCAAACTACACTTACTAACTTTATGTAGACAGAGAGAGATGAACAGTAGCACCAGGCTACTATATGTAGACAGAGAGAGATGAACAGTAGCACCAGGCTACTATATGTAGACAGAGAGAGAGATGAACAGTGGTACCAGGCTACTATATGTAGACAGAGAGATATGAACAGTAGCACCAGGCTACTATATGTAGACAGAGAGAGAGATGAACAGTAGAACCAGGCTACTATATGTAGACAGAGAGAGATGAACAGTAGCACCAGGCTACTATATGTAGACAGAGAGAGAGATGAACAGTAGAACCAGGCTACTATATGTAGACAGAGAGAGATGAACAGTAGCACCAGGCTACTATATGTAGACAGAGAGAGAGATGAACAGTAGCACCAGGCTACTATATGTAGACAGAGAGAGATGAACAGTAGCACCAGGCTACTATATGTAGACAGAGAGAGATGAACAGTAGCACCAGGCTACTATATGTAGACAGAGAGAGATGAACAGTAGCACCAGGCTACTATATGTAGACAGAGAGAGATGAACAGTGGAACCAGGCTACTATATGTAGACAGAGAGAGATGAACAGTAGAACCAGGCTACTATATGTAGACAGAGAGAGAGATGAACAGTAGCACCAGGCTACTATATGTAGACAGAGAGAGAGATGAACAGTAGAACCAGGCTACTATATGTAGACAGAGAGAGAGATGAACAGTAGCACCAGGCTACTATATGTAGACAGAGAGAGAGAGATGAACAGTAGAACCAGGCTACTATATGTAGACGGAGAGAGATGAACAGTAGAACCAGGCTACTATATGTAGACAGAGAGAGAGATGAACAGTAGAACCAGGCTACTATATGTAGACAGAGAGAGAGATGAACAGTAGCACCAGGCTACTATATGTAGACAGAGAGAGAGATGAACAGTAGCACCAGGCTACTATATGTAGACAGAGAGAGAGAGATGAACAGTAGAACCAGGCTACTATATGTAGACGGAGAGAGAGAGAGCGATAAACAGTGGCACCAGGCTACTATATGTGGACAGAGAGAGATGAACAGTAGAACCAGGCTACTATATGTAGACAGAGAGAGAGATGAACAGTAGAACCAGGCTACTATATGTAGACAGAGAGAGATGAACAGTAGAACCAGGCTACTATATGTAGACGGAGAGAGAGAGATGAACAGTAGCACCAGGCTACTATATGTAGACAGAGACAGAGAGATGAACAGTAGAACCAGGCTACTATATGTAGACGGAGAGAGAGAGAGCGATAAACAGTGGCACCAGGCTACTATATGTGGACAGAGAGAGATGAACAGTAGCACCAGGCTACTATATGTAGACAGAGAGAGAGATGAACAGTAGCACCAGGCTACTATATGTAGACAGAGAGAGATGAACAGTAGCACCAGGCTACTATATGTAGACAGAGAGAGATGAACAGTAGAACCAGGCTACTATATGTAGACAGAGAGAGATGAACAGTAGAACCAGGCTACTATATGTAGACAGAGAGAGAGATGAACAGTAGAACCAGGCTACTATATGTAGACAGAGAGAGAGATGAACAGTAGAACCAGGCTACTATATGTAGACAGAGAGAGAGATGAACAGTAGAACCAGGCTACTATATGTAGACAGAGAGAGAGATGAACAGTAGCACCAGGCTACTATATGTAGACAGAGAGAGATGAACAGTAGAACCAGGCTACTATATGTAGACAGAGAGAGATGAACAGTAGAACCAGGCTACTATATGTAGACAGAGAGAGAGATGAACAGTAGAACCAGGCTACTATATGTAGACAGAGAGAGAGATGAACAGTAGCACCAGGCTACTATATGTAGACAGAGAGAGAGATGAACAGTAGAACCAGGCTACTATATGTAGACAGAGAGAGAGATGAACAGTAGAACCAGGCTACTATATGTAGACAGAGAGAGATGAACAGTAGAACCAGGCTACTATATGTAGACAGAGAGAGAGATGAACAGTAGAACCAGGCTACTATATGTAGACAGAGAGAGAGATGAACAGTAGCACCAGGCTACTATATGTAGACAGAGAGAGATGAACAGTAGCACCAGGCTACTATATGTAGACAGAGAGAGAGATGAACAGTAGCACCAGGCTACTATATGTAGACAGAGAGAGATGAACAGTAGCACCAGGCTACTATATGTAGACAGAGAGAGATGAACAGTAGCACCAGGCTACTATATGTAGACAGAGAGAGATGAACAGTAGCACCAGGCTACTATATGTAGACAGAGAGAGAGATGAACAGTAGCACCAGGCTACTATATGTAGACAGAGAGAGATGAACAGTAGCACCAGGCTACTATATGTAGACAGAGAGAGATGAACAGTAGCACCAGGCTACTATATGTAGACAGAGAGAGATGAACAGTAGCACCAGGCTACTATATGTAGACAGAGAGAGATGAACAGTGGCACCAGGCTACTATATGTAGACAGAGAGAGATGAACAGTAGCACCAGGCTACTATATGTAGACAGAGAGAGATGAACAGTGGAACCAGGCTACTATATGTAGACAGAGAGAGATGAACAGTAGAACCAGGCTACTATATGTAGACAGAGAGAGAGATGAACAGTAGCACCAGGCTACTATATGTAGACAGAGAGAGAGATGAACAGTAGAACCAGGCTACTATATGTAGACAGAGAGAGAGATGAACAGTAGCACCAGGCTTATTCTGCCCTTGAGTTGCGTTCCCATGCAAAACTAGACAGATAGCTAACAACTAAGTCTTCAATAAAACTCCCAAGGCGTAACTTTTCTTGAATGAATATATTGTAAACGTTTATGTTGTAAAACTGCAAAACACAGAAAAGAATATACTTTAGTATTCAATTCACACCAACATACTGTAGCTGTACATTATACATTTGAAGTTGCATGAATACAAAGCACGTGCTACGGTACCATGCATCTGGCATGATGCCAAACCATATAGCTAATTGCTTTCTCATATGGTAATTGACTAACTCCTTTCATTACTCTAATAATGTACAACCATCTATGTAGAATAACAAGGCATATTACACTAGAAACAGTAACAAAAATACAGTATTGTATATTTTACAATTCGTTTGCATGACGCACGAGCAAAGTAATACAGCTAACATCATACATGAAAGGCATTGCAATTTGTGAGTAAATGCAACCAACCAACATTGATATGTAAGAAACTCTATCAATAACAAGATTATCATCATTAGCTAAATGCTTGAATCGAACTTACAAACAAATATTTTCCAAGGCTGAAGCGTGACAAGAAATAACTAAACTGAAAGACCTGCACCGTAGCGTTGTTTTTAGCTGCTTCTAAGCGTGCAGAACGAATTCTCTACTTCCTGTTTGTGTACACTCTAAGTACCAGAAAGCTCCACTAGGGGGCAAATAACATCATGGAACACAATGAAAATCCATTTTAACTATTGTAATAAAATAATCTGTTACCTTCTAACAGGATGGCAGCACACTCCCCGCCTGGTATAATGAAATTGTGCCACTATGAAATAAAACATATCAAGAAACAAATAATGTCCTTTCTATTATTATCTTTTGTCTCTAGGATGCTTCAGAAAGAAGAACAACAATCTCTGAGATTGGTCTCAGAAACACCTTAGCAGCTCCTTGCTTGACAATGTTTAGTTCTACTTTCCTAACCTTTTTGTCAGTACTGGGAAAGGTTTTTTGAGTGTACTTTGTTTTGGGAACTCTTTTCCTTTTTCAAGGCATTTGAATTCTTCTCTGAAGGCTTCATGTTGCACACAGTGAATGATTGCTGTTTTGGCTTGTGACAACTCACTTGTACCGCATGGTTTATTACAGTCATGCCAGCCTCTGCAGCTGGTGTTGTCCGCACCTTCATGGAAGGATCTGGCAACATGAATGAGTCGTGCTGTGGCTCGATTGAGAGCTTTCCAGCTTGAGAACCTCTCAAAGCGATGAGAGCCGAGTTGAGCTCCAGAAACCTTAGAGGCGAAGACAGTGACGTCTGGTCGAATCTCTGCGTCTGCGTGAGGCTCTACAAGGTCAAAATTTATGTTCTCAGGCTCACTTGAGTTTGTTTGGGTCAGGAAAGGTGGACCTGAGAACCAACTGGTGTACTTTAAGAGCGCAGCAAGTATAGGCCTGGTTGCATGGTCTGCTGGATTGCTGTCAGTGTTTACATAACACCACTGATCTGGATGGGTAGACTTCCTGATGCGAGTTACCCTATTGGCAACATACACATAGAATCTTTTGGTGACATTGCGGATGTAACCGAGAACTATCTTACTGTCTGTGTAGAACTTGGCCACATTTACATCAATGTCAATTTCGTCTCTGATCAGGTCATACATCTCAACAGCTAGCAAAGCCGCACACAGTTCTAGGCGTGGGATAGTGTGGGCCGGACGAGGGGCCAATTTTGATTTCCCCATGACAAATCCAACATGGCATTGACCTTCCGAGTCAATAACTCTCAGGTAGGCTACCGCTCCTATGGCTACTGTAGAGGCATCCGAGAAGATGTGTAGCTCTCTTCTTTGAGTGGTAGACAAGGAGACTGGGATGTAGGTCCGCTGAATATACATATGTTCCAACTCCATCAAAGAATCCTTCCACATTTTCCATTTCTCTTCTTTTTCTGGGGGAAGAGGGGCATCCCACTCACTCTGATCAGAAGAGAGTTCTCTGATTAAGGCTTTACCTTGCATTGTTATTGGAGCCACGAACCCAAGGGGGTCATAAAGACTATTCACTGTGGACAGGATGCCTCTCCGCGTAAAAGGCTTCTCATTGTGGGACACCTGGAATGAGAAGCTGTCTGTTTCCAGGTTCCAGGAAAGTCCCAGACTCCGTTGAAAGGGGAGAGGATCCACTCCTAGGTCCAGATCTTTTAAGTCTTTTGCACGGTCCTCCATAGGGAAGGCTTCCATAACTGTTTTGCTATTGGATGCAATCTTGTGTAGTTTCATGTTGGACTCCGCCAACATTGCTTGTGTTTTTCTTAGAATGTTGATAGCTTCTTCTGTTGTAGCTACTGATGTCAGCCCATCATCGACGTAGAAGTTCCTCACTACATATTGCTTGGGTTCTGATCCATGTTCCTTCTCACCCTGTAGCGCTGCTCGTCTCATGCAGTAGATGGCTACGGCTGGTGAAGGGCTGTTCCCAAATACATGGACTTTCATCCTGTACTCAGTTATGTTTCTATCTGGATTGTTGTCTTCATACCAGAGAAACCTTAAGTAATCTCTGTGATCCTCACGTACACCAAAACAGTAAAACATTTGTTGCACATCTGCTGTTAGTGCAATGCAATCCTTGCGGAAGCGCATTAGGACACCCAAGAGTGTGTTGTTTAAGTCTGGACCACTGAGCAGAACATCGTTAAGTGACACGCCTTGACACTTAGCACTGGAGTCAAATACTACTCTTATTTGTTCAGGCTTTTGTGGATGGTAAACACCAAATATGGGTAGATACCAACATTCTTTGTCTCCCTCTAGTGGCGGTGAAGGTTCGGCTTGGTCGTTATCCAGCATCTTTTGCATGAAGTCAATAAAATGACGCTTCATGTCAGGCTTTTTGTCTAAAGTCCTGCGAAGTGATGTGAGACGGTTTATGGCCTGCTCCCTGTTATTAGGAAGGCGACGTCGAGTGGGGCGAAAAGGTAGTGGAGCCACCCAGTTGTTTCCATCATCCTGGAAAACCTGTTTGTCCATAATGTCCAAAAAGGCTTTGTCCTCCACTGATGGTGCTGGTTTATCATCGTCTTGTGTTTTGTCGAACACGGAACATCCCAGGTTGTCTGTGTTCACAGTTGTGTTTGGATCTCTCGAGTGCATTGTAGAGGGAGAGATGTGTTTCTGAGCTACACTGTTGTAGTTCTCTTTTACCTGGATGATGTCAGGGCAAGGGCTCAGATAGGATGTGCGACCATTCTGAAGTATGTTTGTCCTGAACACGTTAACATTGGCTGGTCGGTGAGCCGTTCCCAGACAGACCTCACCCACGATGACCCACCCGAGGTCGAGTCGCTGTGCATAAGGAGTGTCGTGGGGCCCATTGATTTGCTCTCGTACCTTGTGTACCCTTAAGATGTCTCGTCCTAAGAGCAGGAGGATGGGAGCGTCTGGGTCCACAGCTGGAATTTTGTCCATAACTGGTTGCAGATGGGGATGATGATACGCAATGTCGGGGGAGGGAATCTCCGTCCTATCGTCTGGCATCATATCACACTCTATCAGAGTAGGGAGAGATAGCTGCATGTGTCCGTCTATAGACTCCACCATGAAGTTGACGGCTCTCCTGCCTGAAGTCTCTGTTACCCCAGAACAGGTCTTCATGGTGTATGGAGCAGAGTTGTCATTGATGTTGAAGAGATTGAAAAACTCTGTCTTGGCCAGAGATTTGTTACTCTGTTCATCAAGCACTACATACATTTTGACAGCTTTCTCTCTTTTCCCAGCCGGATAAGCTTTAACTAGGCATATTTTTGAACATGATCTTGGATTAACTGCCTCACCACAGATCTCCGTACACTTTGAGGTGACAGATAGAAGAGCATCGTCACCTTGCTCCCCGCCATGCTCTTTCTCTGCTGTAGCAGTGTCTGTATTTGAAGGGGCTGGACCTGGATGCAGAGCAGCAAGATGTCTGTCGCTGTCGCACTCTGAGCACTTGATTGACACCTTACAGTCTTTAGCTCTGTGCTGAGTTGACCCACAACATCGGAAACAAATTCCATTCTCTTTGAGATATGATTTGCGCTCATCTAGAGTTTTGTACCTAAACCCACAACACTTTTTAAGAGGATGAGGTTTGTTATGTATCGGGCAGTGATGGTCAGGGTTTTCAATCTTTGTCTTACTGGGTTTGGTTTGGTGGTCTGAGGGCTCAGATGACACATCGGTTTTGTATACAGTCACAGGTGTCTTGCTGCTGTACCTGGCAGGTTTCTCACTTTTCATAGACACCTGGTTAGTTGCGGTGTAGAGGGTGAAACTGGGGTCGTTTCTAGTTTTCGCCTGGTTCCTGATGAATCTCGAGAAGAACGAGAATGCTGGGAATGCTACCCGATAGTCCTCCTTGTATTTGGATCCCTGCGCAATCCATTTTTCTTGTAAACTGAATGGTAGTTTCTCTACTATAGGGTTTACCCCCCGAGATGTGTCCAGATAAGCGAGGCCTGGAAGGTACCCTTCTACTTTAGCACACTCCAGTTCGAGAAGAATGTCACCTAGTTCTCTTAGTTTGTGATTGTCTTTGTTAGCCAGTTTTGGAAAATCATCAATTTTCTTCAACAGTGCATTCTCGATCACTTCAGGTGTACCATAGCACTCTTCTAGTCGTTGCCAGACCATGTTAAGCCCTGCTGTTGCGTTGAAAATATGGACAGATCTAATTCTGTTTGCTTGCTCAGACGACTCTGCCCCTAGCCACTTGGTAATTAGATCTAACTCTTCCCTGGCTGATAAATTCAAGTCTCTGATCGCATTGAGAAAGGATGCTTTCCATGCCCAATAATTTTCAGGGCGATCATCAAACTTCAGGAGTCCGGAACTCACCATCTCACGGCGTAGGAGGTACTTGATGAGGTCTGGTGCCACTTGTGACTCAGGGACGCTTTGTGTGTGTGACTGGAAGTGGGCTTGTTTTCCATTTACACCATGCTGCTGTTCATTTCTTTTGAACGGAGAGTCTCTGCTCATGTTCTGTTGTTTGCTACTTTCTGGATTATAGTATGTAGCTGGGTCAACACTAAGCTCTTGTTTCTCCACTTCAAATGGAAGTTCAGCAAAGTAGGGCCTAGCATGTTGTTGCACATACTCACAGGTACGCTGGACTGGACTTAAGGGCTGTGTCCCTGTGTCTAGTTCTTTGTGAAGTTCTCTGCGTTCTGATCCTACAGCTTCTTCAAAGGCTGCAGCTTCAGCCAACGCAGCAGCAGCTGTTCTCTCAACTTGGAGAACATATAAACTTGCCTCGAGGTCAGCTTTTTGCTTCAACAAGCTGGCCTCTATTTCTGCCTTTTGTTTCATCACAGAAGCTTCCTTCTCAGCATAGGAGACTTGTGCACGCGCTGCGTCTGCTCTGGCGCGTGCTTTGATGGCTGCAGAACTCACCGTTGAGGATCTGCTTGACTGTTTTGATGACCTTGATCTTGTAGATTGAGACTTGGTCCCAATGTGCTGAAGAGGCTCCTCCATCTCTCTCTGTCGAACTCTTGGCTCTGGTTGTTGTACCGTAGACTGCTGGTCTTCCATAGGAACAGAGGCTTTGTTGGCTGATGAATGTAGAAACAAAACCACCGTGTGTGGTTATTCTTGAGCTTGAGCCCGCCGTGATGATGTTTTTTTACTATTCTGCCCTTGAGTTGCGTTCCCATGCAAAACTAGACAGATAGCTAACAACTAAGTCTTCAATAAAACTCCCAAGGCGTAACTTTTCTTGAATGAATATATTGTAAACGTTTATGTTGTAAAACTGCAAAACACAGAAAAGAATATACTTTAGTATTCAATTCACACCAACATACTGTAGCTGTACATTATACATTTGAAGTTGCATGAATACAAAGCACGTGCTACGGTACCATGCATCTGGCATGATGCCAAACCATATAGCTAATTGCTTTCTCATATGGTAATTGACTAACTCCTTTCATTACTCTAATAATGTACAACCATCTATGTAGAATAACAAGGCATATTACACTAGAAACAGTAACAAAAATACAGTATTGTATATTTTACAATTCGTTTGCATGACGCACGAGCAAAGTAATACAGCTAACATCATACATGAAAGGCATTGCAATTTGTGAGTAAATGCAACCAACCAACATTGATATGTAAGAAACTCTATCAATAACAAGATTATCATCATTAGCTAAATGCTTGAATCGAACTTACAAACAAATATTTTCCAAGGCTGAAGCGTGACAAGAAATAACTAAACTGAAAGACCTGCACCGTAGCGTTGTTTTTAGCTGCTTCTAAGCGTGCAGAACGAATTCTCTACTTCCTGTTTGTGTACACTCTAAGTACCAGAAAGCTCCACTAGGGGGCAAATAACATCATGGAACACAATGAAAATCCATTTTAACTATTGTAATAAAATAATCTGTTACCTTCTAACAGGATGGCAGCACAAGGCTACTATATGTAGACAGAGAGAGATGAACAGTAGCACCAGGCTACTATATGTAGACAGAGAGAGATGAACAGTAGAACCAGGCTACTATATGTAGACAGAGAGAGATGAACAGTAGCACCAGGCTACTATATGTAGACAGAGAGAGATGAACAGTAGCACCAGGCTACTATATGTAGACAGAGAGAGATGAACAGTAGAACCAGGCTACTATATGTAGACAGAGAGAGATGAACAGTAGCACCAGGCTACTATATGTAGACAGAGAGAGATGAACAGTAGCACCAGGCTACTATATGTAGACAGAGAGAGAGATGAACAGTGGAACCAGGCTACTATATGTAGACAGAGAGAGATGAACAGTGGAACCAGGCTACTATATGTAGACAGAGAGAGATGAACAGTAGAACCAGGCTACTATATGTAGACAGAGAGAGAGATGAACAGTAGAACCAGGCTACTATATGTAGACAGAGAGAGAGATGAACAGTAGCACCAGGGTACTATATGTAGACAGAGAGAGAGATGAACAGTAGAACCAGGCTACTATATGTAGACAGAGAGAGAGATGAACAGTAGAACCAGGCTACTATATGTAGACAGAGAGAGAGATGAACAGTAGCACCAGGCTACTATATGTAGACAGAGAGAGAGATGAACAGTAGAACCAGGCTACTATATGTAGACAGAGAGAGATGAACAGTAGAACCAGGCTACTATATGTAGACAGAGAGAGATGAACAGTAGAACCAGGCTACTATATGTAGACAGAGAGAGAGATGAACAGTAGAACCAGGCTACTATATGTGGACAGAGAGAGATGAACAGTAGAACCAGGCTACTATATGTAGACAGAGAGAGAGATGAACAGTAGCACCAGGCTACTATATGTAGACAGAGAGAGAGATGAACAGTGGTACCAGGCTACTATATGTAGACAGAGAGAGATGAACAGTAGCACCAGGCTACTATATGTAGACAGAGAGAGAGATGAACAGTAGAACCAGGCTACTATATGTAGACAGAGAGAGAGATGAACAGTGGTACCAGGCTACTATATGTAGACAGAGAGAGATGAACAGTGGTACCAGGCTACTATATGTAGACAGAGAGAGAGATAAACAGTGGTACCAGGCTACTATATGTAGACAGAGAGAGATAAACAGTGGTACCAGGCTACTATATGTAGACAGAGAGAGATGAACAGTAGCACCAGGCTACTTTATGTAGACAGAGAGAGAGATGAACAGTAGAACCAGGCTACTATATGTAGACAGAGAGAGATGAACAGTGGCACCAGGCTACTATATGTAGACAGAGAGAGAGATGAACAGTAGCACCAGGCTACTATATGTAGACAGAGAGAGAGATGAACAGTAGAACCAGGCTACTATATGTAGACAGAGAGAGATGAACAGTGGCACCAGGCTACTATATGTAGACAGAGAGAGAGATGAACAGTAGCACCAGGCTACTATATGTAGACAGAGAGAGAGATGAACAGTAGAACCAGGCTACTATATGTAGACAGAGAGAGATGAACAGTGGCACCAGGCTACTATATGTAGACAGAGAGAGAGATGAACAGTAGCACCAGGCTACTATATGTAGACAGAGAGAGAGATGAACAGTAGCACCAGGCTACTACATGTAGACAGAGAGAGATGAACAGTAGAACCAGGCTACTATATGTAGACAGAGAGAGATGAACAGTAGAACCAGGCTACTATATGTAGACGGAGAGAGATGAACAGTAGAACCAGGCTACTATATGTAGAGAGAGAGAGATGAACAGTAGCACCAGGCTACTATATGTAGACAGAGAGAGAGATGAACAGTAGAACCAGGCTACTATATGTAGACAGAGAGAGAGATGAACAGTAGAACCAGGCTACTATATGTAGACAGAGAGAGAGAGAGAGAGAGAGAGCGATAAACAGTAGCACCAGGCTACTATATGTAGACAGAGAGAGAGAGATGAACAGTAGAACCAGGCTACTATATGTAGAGAGAGAGAGAGAGATGAACAGTAGCACCAGGCTACTATATGTAGAGAGAGAGAGAGAGATGAACAGTAGAACCAGGCTACTATATGTAGACAGAGAGAGAGATGAACAGTAGAACCAGGCTACTATATGTAGACAGAGAGAGAGATGAACAGTAGAACCAGGCTACTATATGTAGACAGAGAGAGAGATGAACAGTAGAACCAGGCTACTATATGTAGAGAGAGAGAGATGAACAGTAGAACCAGGCTACTATATGTAGACAGAGAGAGATGAACAGTAGAACCAGGCTACTATATGTAGACAGAGAGAGATGAACAGTAGAACCAGGCTACTATATGTAGACAGAGAGAGATGAACAGTAGAACCAGGCTACTATATGTAGACGGAGAGAGAGAGATGAACAGTAGCACCAGGCTACTATATGTAGACAGAGAGAGAGAGATGAACAGTAGAACCAGGCTACTATATGTAGACGGAGAGAGAGAGAGCGATAAACAGTGGCACCAGGCTACTATATGTGGACAGAGAGAGATGAACAGTAGAACCAGGCTACTATATGTAGACAGAGAGAGAGATGAACAGTAGAACCAGGCTACTATATGTAGACAGAGAGAGATGAACAGTAGAACCAGGCTACTATATGTAGACGGAGAGAGAGAGATGAACAGTAGCACCAGGCTACTATATGTAGACAGAGACAGAGAGATGAACAGTAGAACCAGGCTACTATATGTAGACGGAGAGAGAGAGAGCGATAAACAGTGGCACCAGGCTACTATATGTGGACAGAGAGAGATGAACAGTAGAACCAGGCTACTATATGTAGACAGAGAGAGAGATGAACAGTAGAACCAGGCTACTATATGTAGACAGAGAGAGATGAACAGTAGAACCAGGCTACTATATGTAGACAGAGAGAGATGAACAGTAGAACCAGGCTACTATATGTAGACAGAGAGAGAGAGATGAACAGTGGCACCAGGCTACTATATGTAGAGAGAGAGAGATGAACAGTAGAACCAGGCTACTATATGTAGACAGAGAGAGAGAGATGAACAGTGGCACCAGGCTACTATATGTAGACAGAGAGAGATGAACAGTAGAACCAGGCTACTATATGTAGACAGAGAGAGAGATGAACAGTAGAACCAGGCTACTATATGTAGACAGAGAGAGAGAGAGAGAGAGAGCGATAAACAGTGGCACCAGGCTACTATATGTAGACAGAGAGAGAGAGATGAACAGTAGCACCAGGCTACTATATGTAGACAGAGAGAGATGAACAGTAGAACCAGGCTACTATATGTAGAGAGAGAGAGATGAACAGTAGAACCAGGCTACTATATGTAGAGAGAGAGAGATGAACAGTAGAACCAGGCTACTATATGTAGACAGAGAGAGATGAACAGTAGAACCAGGCTACTATATGTAGACAGAGAGATGAACAGTAGAACCAGGCTACTATATGTAGACGGAGAGAGAGAGAGCGATAAACAGTGGCACCAGGCTACTATATGTGGACAGAGAGAGATGAACAGTAGAACCAGGCTACTATATGTAGACAGAGAGAGAGATGAACAGTAGAACCAGGCTACTATATGTGGACAGAGAGAGATGAACAGTAGAACCAGGCTACTATATGTAGACAGAGAGAGATGAACAGTGGTACCAGGCTACTATATGTAGACAGAGAGAGATGAACAGTGGCACCAGGCTACTATATGTAGACAGAGAGAGAGAGATGAACAGTAGAACCAGGCTACTATATGTAGACAGAGAGAGAGATGAACAGTAGAACCAGGCTACTATATGTAGACAGAGAGAGAGAGAGAGAGAGAGCGATAAACAGTGGCACCAGGCTACTATATGTAGACAGAGAGAGAGAGATGAACAGTAGCACCAGGCTACTATATGTAGACAGAGAGAGATGAACAGTAGAACCAGGCTACTATATGTAGAGAGAGAGAGATGAACAGTAGAACCAGGCTACTATATGTAGAGAGAGAGAGATGAACAGTAGAACCAGGCTACTATATGTAGACAGAGAGAGATGAACAGTAGAACCAGGCTACTATATGTAGACAGAGAGATGAACAGTAGAACCAGGCTACTATATGTAGACGGAGAGAGAGAGAGCGATAAACAGTGGCACCAGGCTACTATATGTGGACAGAGAGAGATGAACAGTAGAACCAGGCTACTATATGTAGACAGAGAGAGAGATGAACAGTAGAACCAGGCTACTATATGTGGACAGAGAGAGATGAACAGTAGAACCAGGCTACTATATGTAGACAGAGAGAGATGAACAGTGGTACCAGGCTACTATATGTAGACAGAGAGAGATGAACAGTGGTACCAGGCTACTAAATGATGCATACCAGATCTTTATATACCGTTTATTCATGGAGCAACAGAGGGGTGCTAGGCTAGTGTTAGATGAGACGCTAGCCGTATTTATAATACATGACTAACCCCTTTCCCATGCCCACCAAGCCCAGCCAGACTTCCAGAGCATTCCAACAACATGGCCTGGCCAGTGTGTGTGTGTGTTTTGCAGGCGGTGCAATATCACACACT
>NC_092096.1:15818366-15893366 GCF_045679555.1 Salvelinus alpinus
CCAAGCCTTCCTCAAGACTGGTTCATCACATACCTCAAACCGATACACACACTAAACATTCCTCACGCATGCATGCGAGTACACACACACACACACACACACACACACACACACACACACAAGTAACCATGGGTGAACACACATATAGGCTACACCTCCACAGAAGAGATCACCCATGCATCCCTCTGCCTCACCCCAGAGCCAACACACACCAGCAGGTGGTTGTCACCAGCCAGCAACGGGCGGTTTGGGGTCAGTGCCAGCAACGGGCGGTTTGGGGTCAGGCCTGAACGGACTGTGGGTGGTGGTTCAACTCTCCCATTCAAGTGTCTGCCTTGTGTACATCTCAAATGACACAAGGCAGACAATAGTACCCCCCCCCGCCCCCCACATACTCTAGCACCCCTCCACCCAGACACTCTAGCACCCCCCACACCCAGACACTCTAGCATCCCCCACACCCAGACACTCTAGCACCCCTCCACCCAGACACTCTAGCACCCCTCCACCCAGACACTCTAGCACCCCCCCACCCAGACACTCTAGCATCCCCCACACCCAGACACTCTAGCACCCCCCACACCCAGACACTCTAGCACCCCTCCACCCAGACACTCTAGCACCCCTCCACCCAGACACTCTAGCACCCCTCCACCCAGACACTCTAGCACCCCCCCACCCAGACACTCTAGCACCCCCACACCCAGACACTCTAGCACCCCCCACACACAGACACTCTAGCACCCCCCACACCCAGACACTCTAGCACCCCTCCACCCAGACACTCTAGCACCCCCCCACCCAGACACTCTAGCACCCCCCCACCCAGACACTCTAGCACCCCCCCACCCAGACACTCTAGCACCCCACCCCCAGACACTCACACATAAGAGACCTTAGTCAAAACGAGTACCCCCGTATAGTAGGGAACTAGTTCTGCCTAGCCTCATATTAGGACCAGGGTCATAAATAGTGTACACTACAGGTATGTAGGGAATAGGGCATTATTTGGGTCATTGGAGTCCAAAATAGTGCACTAGGGATTAGGGTGTCATGTGAGAGGCAGTGTGGAATGCTAACGACAGGGTGGAGTACATTACAGTTCATCACGTTCTCTTGGCTGAGGAACGGAACACGGTTCTGTTGAGTCCCACTGAGAACCCGGTTCTGTTGAATCCCACTGAGAACCCGGTTCTGTTGAGTCCCACTGAGAACCCGGGTCTTAGACGACCTGACATGTAAACTGAACAAAAATATCAAAACGCACCGTGCAACGATCTCCAAGATGTTACTGAGTTGCACTTCATTTAAGGAAACCTGTCAATTTAAATAAATTCATGAGGCCCTAATCTATGGATTTCACATGACTGGGAATACAGATATGCATCGGTTGGTCATAGTTTAAAGCAAATGTCCTCCAATTATACACATTTTGCCACGGGGTAAAGAGAAAACGTGAAGTTTCAATGTCCTCTAATTCTACACATTTTGCCACGGCTTATACGTTGTTCTTATGCTATCGGAGTGACTCCAACATGAACTGAATCCATGGTGGCCCCATGCGCCTCGACATCTCTGGACATTCTCCCTGACTGTTGTTTTGGTGATTGTTATTTCAGAAAAATGTATTACTAAAAAAATATAAAGCTCCATTATAATTTCTACAAACTTTATATCTGGTTTCAGTCGTTTAAAGTTCACACTGAAAATGTTTTAATTATGTATTTATGTGTTTGCAGTGGCGATGCTAAATGCATATAGGGGAAACACTGCGCACACACACACAGAGAGCGAGAGAGAGTCACTTCAGGTCAAGTTGACAAGGGGCTACTCTCGGTCAATCTAAATTAAGGGAACAAGGACAAGCTGTTTGTCACATCATCCATTAAATGACTGCAGGCTCTCTTTCTATGAGATCAAATCATACAGTGAAGCAGATTACTGTATGTCAGATACTGTAGACTGGTGTAATATCACCAGCCGTGACACCGTAGACTGGTGTAATATCGCCAGCCGTGACACCGTAGACTGGTGTAATATCGCCAGCCGTGACACCGTAGACTGGTGTAATATCATCAGCCGTGATACTGTAGACTGGTGAAATATCATTTACATTTACATTTAAGTCATTTAGCAGACGCTCTTATCCAGAGCGACTTACAAATCATCAGCCGTGACACCGTAGACTGGTGTAATATCACCAGCCGTGATACCGTAGACTGGTGTAATATCACCAGCCGTGATACCGTAGACTGGTGTAATATCATCAGCCGTGACACCGTAGACTGGTGTAATATCATCAGCCGTGACACCGTAGACTGGTGTAATATCACCAGCCGTAACACCGTAGACTGGTGTAATATCACCAGCCGTAACACCGTAGACTGGTGTAATATCACCGGCCGTGACACCGTAGACTGGTGTAATATCACCGGCCGTGACACCGTAGACTGGTGTAATATCACCGGCCGTGACACCGTAGACTGGTGTAATATCACCGGCCGTGACACCGTAGACTGGTGTAATATCACCAGCCGTGACACCGTAGACTGGTGTAATATCGCCAGCTGTGACACCGTAGACTGGTGTGATATCGCCAGCCGTGACACTGTAGACTGGTGTAATATCACCAGCCCTAATACTGTAGACTGGTGTAATATCACCAGCCCTAATACTGTAGACTGGTGTAATATCACCAGCCCTAATACTGTAGACTGGTGTAATATCGCCAGCCGTAATACTGTAGACTGGTGTAATATCATCAGCCCTAATACTGTAGACTGGTGTAATATCATCAGCCCTAATACTGTAGACTGGTGTAATATCATCAGCCGTAACACTGTAGACTGGTGTAATATCGCCAGCCGTAACACTGTAGACTGGTGTAATATCGCCAGCCGTGACACTGTAGACTGGTGTAATATCGCCAGCCGTAATACTGTAGACTGGTGTAATATCGCCAGCCGTGACACTGTAGACTGGTGTAATATCACCAGCCGTAATACTGTAGACTGGTGTAATATCACCAGCCGTGACACTGTAGACTGGTGTAATATCACCAGCCGTGACACTGTAGACTGGTGTAATACTGTAGACTGGTGTGATATCGTCAGCCGTGATACTGTAGACTGGTGTGATATCGTCAGCCGTAACACTGTAGACTGGTGTGATATCGTCAGCCGTAACACTGTAGACTGGTGTAATATCATCAACATGAGGTTAGAGACACACACCGTCCCTCCCGAGGTTAGAGACACACCGTCCCTCCCGAGGTTAGACACACACCGTCCCTCCCGAGGTTAGACACACACCGTCCCTCCCGAGGTTAGACACACACCGTCCCTCCCGAGGTTAGACACACAAACACACACACACCATCCCTCCCGAGGTTAGACACACAAACACACACACCATCCCCCCCGAGGTTAGACACACAAACACACACACAAACACACACACCATCCCTCCCGAGGTTAGACACACACACACAAACACACCGTCCCTCCCGAGGTAAGACATAAACCATAGATTCTGTTAAATGCCTCATAATTCCAATGTGCTTAGCCTAACTGGCAATCAATAGGGTACTGTAAACAAATCAGATGATCGATTATCATCAATTGGCAGCTAGATTGTTGTGTTCAGCTGCAGATATACTGGCACCCTATTCTCTATAACAGTGGGGCCTGCAGATATACTGGCACCCTATTCTCTATACAGTGGGGCCTGCAGATATACTGGCACCCTATTCTCTATAACAGTGGGGCCTGCAGATATACTGGCACCCTATTCTCTATACAGTGGGGCCTGCAGATATACTGGCACCCTATTCTCTATAACAGTGGGGCCTGCAGATATACTGGCACCCTATTCTCTATTACAGTGGGGCCTGCAGATATACTGGCACCCTATTCTCTATAACAGTGGGGCCTGCAGATATACTGGCACCCTATTCTCTATTACAGTGGGGCCTGCAGATATACTGGCACCCTATTCTCTATACAGTGGGGCCTGCAGATATACTGGCACCCTATTCTCTATAACAGTGGGGCCTGCAGATATACTGGCACCCTATTCTCTATTACAGTGGGGCCTGCAGATATACTGGCACCCTATTCTCTATACAGTGGGGCCTGCAGATATACTGGCACCCTATTCTCTATTACAGTGGGGCCTGCAGATATACTGGCACCCTATTCTCTATACAGTGGGGCCTGCAGATATACTGGCACCCTATTCTCTATTACAGTGGGGCCTGCAGATATACTGGCACCCTATTCTCTATACAGTGGGGCCTGCAGATATACTGGCACCCTATTCTCTATTACAGTGGGGCCTGCAGATATACTGGCACCCTATTCTCTATACAGTGAGGGCTGCAGATATACTGGCATCCTATTCTCTATACAGTGGAAGTTACAGACAGACAGAAGTTATATATACAGACAGAAGTTTCATTCTATCACCGCTTTCCCCTCTTTGGCCTGAGATCCAGCGGCTAGCATGCAAGTGTGTGTGTGTGTGTGTGTGTGTGTGTGTGTGTGTGTGTGTGTGTGTGTGTGTGCGGGAGAGATTGAGCAATCCATCACTTCTATGGTGCACTGCTCCCCTTTTCCTTAGACAGATATCCCCGGGCACGAACATACACTGGGCCGTCATTGGAAATAACTATTTGTCCTTAACTGACTTGCATAGTTAAAGGTTAAATAAACAGCAGCAGTATTGAATGTTTACATTCACAGTCTACACAGGTACACACACACACACACAAAGTCTACCTGGGGACACACATATAAGTGTATGAAAACACTATGAAAGCTCAGAGTACACACCAAGGTCTCCACTCCGTCTCCACACAGCCCGGTGTTGTTTGGTAAAGGAGTGGATAACGGTGAAGGGGGTGGGTGACGCAAACCAAGACTTTGTCCTTAATCCTTTTATTGCCAAGGTTCAGTATTGAGTCACATGATCAAATGAAAAGAGAAAGGCCAACTGAAGCAACGCTAAAGAGGTTTATCTGAACATCACGTTCTGACTGTGTCCTTCTCCTCTCCAAGGTGGGTGACGCACCAGCATTTATCTGATCAGAGCCTGGCGTGTTGGGAGCTGAGAGAGAGACACGGATGCAGGACGGAAAGGGAGGATTTTCCCAGATAGGAGAATGAGGAGCTGTAGCGCCCTTTTCTAGTGAAGTGAAACAGTGACCAAACCATTAGTGCCCTCGTCCCGGACACTCCCTATTGCATTAGTGCCCTCGTCCCGGACACTCCCTATTGCATTAGTGCCCTCGTCCCAGACACTCACTATTGCATTAGTGCCCTCGTCACAGACACTCCCTATTGCATTAGTGCCCTCGTCCCGGACACTCACTATTGCATTAGTGCCCTGGTCCCGGACACTCCCTATTGCATTAGTGCCCTCGTCCCAGACACTCACTATTGCATTAGTGCCCTCGTCCCGGACACTCCCTATTGCATTAGTGCCCTCGTCCCAGACACTCACTATTGCATCAGTGCCCTCGTCCCAGACACTCACTATTGCATTAGTGCCCTCGTCCCAGACACTCCCTATTGCATTAGTGCCCTCGTCCCGGACACTCACTATTGCATTAGTGCCCTCGTCCCGGACACTCACTATTGCATTAGTGCCCTCGTCCCGGACACTCACTATTGCATTAGTGCCCTCGTCCCGGACACTCACTATTGCATTAGTGCCCTCGTCCCAGACACTCCCTATTGCATTAGTGCCCTCGTCCCAGACACTCCCTATTGCATTAGTGCCCTCGTCCCGGACACTCCCTATTGCATTAGTGCCCTCGTCCCGGACACTCACTATTGCATTAGTGCCCTCGTCCCAGACACTCCCTATTGCATTAGTGCCCTCGTCCCGGACACTCCCTATTGCATTAGTGCACTCGTCCCGGACACTCACTATTGCATTAGTGCCCTCGTCCAGGACACTCCCTATTGCCCTCGTCCCGGACACTCACTATTGCATTAGTGCCCTCGTCCCGGACACTCCCTATTGCATTAGTGCCCTCGTCCCGGACACTCCCTATTGCATTAGTGCCCTCGTCCCGGACACTCCCTATTGCATTAGTGCCCTCGTCCCGGACACTCCCTATTGCATTAGTGCCCTCGTCCCGGACACTCCCTATTGCATTAGTGCCCTCGTCCCGGACACTCACTATTGCATTAGTGCACTCGTCCCGGACACTCACTATTGCATTAGTGCCCTCGTCCCGGACACTCACTATTGCATTAGTGCCCTTTCTTCTTCTCTCCTTACAGTGACATTTTAGTAATTTAGCAGACGCTCTTATCCAGAGTGACTTACAGGAGCAATTAGGGTTGAGTGCCTTGCTCAAGGGCACATCGGCAGAGCCAGCGCAGCATGAGAGAGGCAGTCAGACTGCAACAGACAGGGAGAGACAGATTGAGTTAAAGAGAAAGGAGGATACCTAGTCAGTTGTACAAATGAATGCATTCAACTGAAATGAGTCTTCCTCATTTAACCCTCTGAATCAGAGAGGTGCTGGGGGCTGCCTTGATGAACATCCATGTCATCGCTGTCTGGGGAACAGTGGGTTAACTGTCTATCTTGTGCAGGGGCAGAAGGAAAGATTTTTACCTTGTCAGCTTGGGAGATGATAGGGAGAGAGGATGAGAGGGGGCTTCCCTAGAGGCCTACCCAGACATGTAAAATGAAAGAGCACTGACTGGGGGGGGGGTGGAGTGTGCACCGACTGATACTTGTGTCTGCTCAGAGAAGAGTTCTGTGAAGACTCTACAAAACTCAAGCTAGATAACGTCAGCTAAAACCCTAACCAAAAGCAGGAAGAAATGCCCAGACATCTAAACACTTGGCACATCTTTCTTCTCAGTTCTTTCCACACAGCTGGAGAAGTGAGAGTGAAAGTGTGGTCCATTTGAGGCAGAGAGCAGATGGACATCTAAGTATCAGAGTCTTCTGGGGTCGAACCTCCCTTCTCTCAGTGTAAACAACAATCACATGCAGGAGAAAGAGAGGCCGTCCCTGAATCCTACCCTGCATTAGAGGAGACAGAGGGACAGAGGGAGGGAGAGGGGCCGTCCCTGAATCCTACCCTGCATTAAAGGAGACAGAGGGACAGAGGGAGGGAGAGGGGCCATCCATGTCTCCTACACTGCATTAGAGGAGACAGGAGAAAGAGAGAGACAGAGAGAGAGACAGGGAGAGAGACAGGGAGAGAGACAGGGAGAGAGACAGGGAGAGAGACAGGGAGAGAGACAGGGAGAGAGACAGGGAGAGAGACAGAGAGAGAGACAGAGAGAGAGACAGAGAGAGAGACAGAGAGAGAGACAGAGAGAGAGACAGAGAGAGAGAGACAGGGAGAGAGACAGAGAGAGAGAGACAGAGAGAGACAGAGAGAGAGAGAGAGGGGCCGTCCATGTCTCCTACACTGCATTGGAGAGCTCCTTTTTGAGGAAGTGAAGCAAAGAAGTGCACTGCTGGCTGACCCATGTACACAGTAACCCCACCACACACAGTAGCAGGACCTAAAATGAACGAGGTGGATGTTGGCATTGGCGGGTAAGAATGTCTAGTTCACCAGACACGTTGGCGTGTAGTAACACTCCGGGCTCTACAGTGTGGGCATTTAATAAAAAAATGGTCAAGTATGGGCACACGTAAGTGTTGTAATTTATAGCAAAATAGATGAAAGCATTTCACTACATCCACATTAACATCTGCTAAAAAACAGTGACCAATACAATCTGATATGATTTGTTTGCTAAGTATTTTTGCCATTTTGTTTCATATCTGGTATTCCAAAAATAAATCTGAATCCTAATGTTACAGCTATCCCACCTGGCGCAGCAACACTGCCTGTCTGGGGGGCTGTGAGCACTGAACCATTACTTTTCTAGAAGCAATAGGCACAGGCATAAAAGTTGGTCTAGTCTACTAAAAAGTGAGACTTTGTACTCATGTGTCTTGGCTATTTACATTTGTTTAGTTCACAAGCTAGGTTGTTTCCTATGTTTGAGTTTGCTTCCACTGCTAGCAAAAAGAGACATCTTTCACATCTACTAGTGACATGCTCACAGGCACACATGACCCGGTTACCGAGGTAACCTTAAAAGGGGCAGCTAAACATTTTAGGCTGATGTTTTTGTTAATACTCAGGTCTCTGAATATTAAATTAAACAGCCACTATGGCCACTATATATATATATATATTTTAATCTACCTGCCATAGTGGCTGTTATACAAAAAAAAGTTAGTTTTAGGCCCTGCACAGTAACCCCACCACACACACACACAGTGGCAAGGAGTGGAATGTAACAGAGACTGGCACCCAGAAAAGGCTAGTTATCCTACTGTCAGATGTTTAAACTGTTGGACTTTTAAACACACAAGCAAGAATATCACCAGTTAGGTCCCCACAGCAACGTCCCCAGTTAGGTCCCTACAGCAACGTCCCCAGTTAGGTCCCCACAGCAACGTCACCAGTTAGGTCCCCACAGCAACGTCACCAGTTAGGTGCCCACAGCAACGTCCCCAGTTAGGTGCCCACAGCAACGTCACCAGTTAGGTCCCTACAGCAACGTCACCAGTTAGGTCCCTACAGCAACGTCACCAGTTAGGTCCCTACAGCAACGTCCCCAGTTAGGTCCCTACAGCAACGTCCCCAGTTAGGTCCCTACAGCAACGTCCCCAGTTAGGTCCCTACAGCAACGTCCCCAGTTAGGTCCCTACAGCAACGTCACCAGTTAGGTCCCTACAGCAACGTCACCAGTTAGGTCCCCACAGCAACGTCCCCAGTTAGGTCCCCACAGCAACGTCCCCAGTTAGGTCCCCACAGCAACGTCCCCAGTTAGGTCCCCACAGCAACGTCCCCAGTTAGGTCCCCACAGCAACGTCCCCAGTTAGGTCCCCACAGCAACGTCCCCAGTTAGGTCCCCACAGCAACGTCCCCAGTTAGGTCCCCACAGCAACGTCCCCAGTTAGGTCCCCACAGCAACGTCCCCAGTTAGGTCCCCACAGCAACGTCCCCAGTTAGGTCCCCACAGCAACGTCCCCAGTTAGGTCCCCACAGCAACGTCCCCAGTTAGGTCCCCACAGCAACGTCCCCAGTTAGGTCCCCACAGCAACGTCCCCAGTTAGGTCCCCACAGCAACGTCCCCAGTTAGGTCCCCACAGCAACGTCCCCAGTTAGGTCCCCACAGCAACGTCCCCAGTTAGGTCCCCACAGCAACGTCACCAGTTAGGTCCCCACAGCAACGTCACCAGTTAGGTCCCCACAGCAACGTCACCAGTTAGGTCCCCACAGCAACGTCACCAGTTAGGTCCCCACAGCAACGTCACCAGTTAGGTCCCCACAGCAACGTCACCAGTTAGGTCCCCACAGCAACGTCACCAGTTAGGTCCCCACAGCAACGTCACCAGTTAGGTCCCCACAGCAACGTCACCAGTTAGGTCCCCACAGCAACGTCACCAGTTAGGTCCCCACAGCAACGTCACCAGTTAGGTCCCCACAGCAACGTCACCAGTTAGGTCCCCACAGCAACGTCACCAGTTAGGTCCCCACAGCAACGTCACCAGTTAGGTCCCCACAGCAACGTCACCAGTTAGGTCCCCACAGCAACGTCACCAGTTAGGTCCCCACAGCAACGTCACCAGTTAGGTCCCCACAGCAACGTCACCAGTTAGGTCCCCACAGCAACGTCACCAGTTAGGTCCCCACAGCAACGTCACCAGTTAGGTCCCCACAGCAACGTCACCAGTTAGGTCCCCACAGCAACGTCACCAGTTAGGTCCCCACAGCAACGTCACCAGTTAGGTCCCCACAGCAACGTCACCAGTTAGGTCCCCACAGCAACGTCACCAGTTAGGTCCCCACAGCAACGTCACCAGTTAGGTCCCCACAGCAACGTCACCAGTTAGGTCCCCACAGCAACGTCACCAGTTAGGTCCCCACAGCAACGTCACCAGTTAGGTCCCCACAGCAACGTCACCAGTTAGGTCCCCACAGCAACGTCACCAGTTAGGTCCCCACAGCAACGTCACCAGTTAGGTCCCCACAGCAACGTCACCAGTTAGGTCCCCACAGCAACGTCACCAGTTAGGTCCCCACAGCAACGTCACCAGTTAGGTCCCCACAGCAACGTCACCAGTTAGGTCCCCACAGCAACGTCACCAGTTAGGTCCCCACAGCAACGTCACCAGTTAGGTCCCCACAGCAACGTCACCAGTTAGGTCCCCACAGCAACGTCACCAGTTAGGTCCCCACAGCAACGTCACCAGTTAGGTCCCCACAGCAACGTCACCAGTTAGGTCCCCACAGCAACGTCACCAGTTAGGTCCCCACAGCAACGTCACCAGTTAGGTCCCCACAGCAACGTCACCAGTTAGGTCCCCACAGCAACGTCACCAGTTAGGTCCCCACAGCAACGTCACCAGTTAGGTCCCCACAGCAACGTCACCAGTTAGGTCCCCACAGCAACGTCACCAGTTAGGTCCCCACAGCAACGTCACCAGTTAGGTCCCCACAGCAACGTCACCAGTTAGGTCCCCACAGCAACGTCACCAGTTAGGTCCCCACAGCAACGTCACCAGTTAGGTCCCCACAGCAACGTCACCAGTTAGGTCCCCACAGCAACGTCACCAGTTAGGTCCCCACAGCAACGTCACCAGTTAGGTCCCCACAGCAACGTCACCAGTTAGGTCCCCACAGCAACGTCACCAGTTAGGTCCCCACAGCAACGTCACCAGTTAGGTCCCCACAGCAACGTCACCAGTTAGGTCCCCACAGCAACGTCACCAGTTAGGTCCCCACAGCAACGTCACCAGTTAGGTCCCCACAGCAACGTCACCAGTTAGGTCCCCACAGCAACGTCACCAGTTAGGTCCCCACAGCAACGTCACCAGTTAGGTCCCCACAGCAACGTCACCAGTTAGGTCCCCACAGCAACGTCACCAGTTAGGTCCCCACAGCAACGTCACCAGTTAGGTCCCCACAGCAACGTCACCAGTTAGGTCCCCACAGCAACGTCACCAGTTAGGTCCCCACAGCAACGTCACCAGTTAGGTCCCCACAGCAACGTCACCAGTTAGGTCCCCACAGCAACGTCACCAGTTAGGTCCCCACAGCAACGTCACCAGTTAGGTCCCCACAGCAACGTCACCAGTTAGGTCCCCACAGCAACGTCACCAGTTAGGTCCCCACAGCAACGTCACCAGTTAGGTCCCCACAGCAACGTCACCAGTTAGGTCCCCACAGCAACGTCACCAGTTAGGTCCCCACAGCAACGTCACCAGTTAGGTCCCCACAGCAACGTCACCAGTTAGGTCCCCACAGCAACGTCACCAGTTAGGCCCCCACAGCAACGTCACCAGTTAGGCCCCCACAGCAACGTCACCAGTTAGGTCCCCACAGCAACGTCACCAGTTAGGTCCCCACAGCAACGTCACCAGTTAGGTCCCTACAGCAACGTCACCAGTTAGGTCCCTACAGCAACGTCACCAGTTAGGTCCCTACAGCAACGTCACCAGTTAGGTCCCTACAGCAACGTCACCAGTTAGGTCCCTACAGCAACGTCACCAGTTAGGTCCCTACAGCAACGTCACCAGTTAGGTCCCTACAGCAACGTCACCAGTTAGGCCCACAGCAACGTCACCAGTTAGGTCCCCACAGCAACGTCACCAGTTAGGCCCCCACAGCAACGTCACCAGTTAGGCCCCCACAGCAACGTCACCAGTTAGGCCCCTACAGCAACGTCACCAGTTAGGTCCCCACAGCAACGTCACCAGTTAGGTCCCCACAGCAACGTCACCAGTTAGGCCCACAGCAACGTCACCAGTTAGGCCCACAGCAACGTCACCAGTTAGGCCCACAGCAACGTCACCAGTTAGGCCCCCACAGCAACGTCACCAGTTAGGCCCACAGCAACGTCACCAGTTAGGCCTACAGCAACATCACCAGTTAGGCCTACAGCAACATCACCAGTTAGGTCCCTACAGCAACATCACCAGTTAGGCCTACAGCAACATCACCAGTTAGGCCTACAGCAACATCACCAGTTAGGTCCCCACAGCAACATCACCAGTTAGGTCCCCACAGCAACGTCACCAGTTAGGTCCCTACAGCAACGTCACCAGTTAGGTCCCTACAGCAACGTCACCAGTTAGGTCCCTACAGCAACGTCACCAGTTAGGTCCCTACAGCAACATCACCAGTTAGGTCCCTACAGCAACATCACCAGTTAGGTCCCTACAGCAACGTCCCCAGTTAGGTCCCCACAGCAACGTCACCAGTTAGGCCCCCACAGCAACGTCACCAGTTAGGCCCACAGCAACGTCACCAGTTAGGTCCCCACAGCAACGTCCCCAGTTAGGCCCCCACAGCAACGTCACCAGTTAGGCCCCCACAGCAACGTCACCAGTTAGGCCCCCACAGCAACGTCACCAGTTAGGCCCCTACAGCAACATCACCAGTTAGGTCCCCACAGCAACGTCACCAGTTAGGTCCCCACAGCAACGTCACCAGTTAGGCCCCCACAGCAACGTCACCAGTTAGGCCCACAGCAACGTCACCAGTTAGGTCCCTACAGCAACGTCCCCAGTTAGGTCCCTACAGCAACGTCCCCAGTTAGGTCCCCACAGCAACGTCACCAGTTAGGCCCCCACAGCAACATCACCAGTTAGGCCCACAGCAACGTCACCAGTTAGGCCCACAGCAACGTCACCAGTTAGGTCCCTACAGCATCGTCACCAGTTAGGTCCCTACAGCATCGTCACCAGTTAGGCCCCCACAGCAACGTCACCAGTTAGGCCCCCACAGCAACGTCACCAGTTAGGCCCACAGCAACGTCACCAGTTAGGCCTACAGCAACATCACCAGTTAGGTCCCTACAGCAACATCACCAGTTAGGCCCACAGCAACATCACCAGTTAGGCCCACAGCAACATCACCAGTTAGGCCCACAGCAACATCACCAGTTAGGCCTACAGCAACATCACCAGTTAGGCCTACAGCAACATCACCAGTTAGGCCTACAGCAACATCACCAGTTCGACCTACAGCAACATCACCAGTACAATTGAAGTGTCAGTAAGTCAGGCTACTGTTTGTTTTTAGTTTGATGGGAAGAGTATTACTGCGTTAATACTGCTTGTTTTCATCAAAAGAGTAGCAGTAGGTTCTTAGGTAAAACAACTGTTTCACGGATATGATCTCCCTTCTTGTTAAAGGGGAAGTTTACCCCATATCAACCCGGCAGGCCCTGCCCATTGCATCACACGGTCTGATTCACACTAATCCTCCACCAAATTTCACAGTGGGTGTGAGACCTGGAGAGTGAGTGTCTCTCACCCACTGTGAAGCTTGGTGGTGGATCAGTGATGATCTGGGGGTGGAATCTGGCTGATGTGTCTTTGTGAAGGACGCATGAATCAAGCCACATACAAGGTTGTCCTGGAAGAAAACTTGCTTCCTTCTGCTCTGACATATGGGACTCCCAATCGCGGCCGGTTGTGATACAGCCTGGATTCGAACCAGGGTGTCTGTAGTGATGCCTCTAGCACTGAGATGAAGTGCCTTCAACCGCTGCGCCACTCGGGAGCCAAGGTGACATCCTGCCACTCAGGAGCAGCTGAACTTCTGTCTCATCTGTGATATTTTAGTTAAAAGACCATTTTTTATGCAAAAATATAGCAATATACCACATCACTTCTTAATAGTAATACATTTATTTTATTAGAAACATTAAAGCATGCTCATCAAGTTTTTATTTGCTGTGTAATTACGTGAAAAAATATCTTAGCTGGAGTGACTGGTAGATTTTTGTATTTATTTATCTGCCAGCCACAGTGGCTGATGGAGCCAAAATTATTTTCAGGCCCCGTTTCCAGGGAGTGACGATTCACTGGAAGGACCTCCAACAGGCAGTCCTTTATATTAAAGAGGGCCTAGAGAGACATACAACCTATACAACCCTCAGCCTCCCTCAGCCTCCCTCAGCCTCCCTCAGCCTCCCTCAGCCTCCCTCAGCCATAAAGCTGGGTGATGTTTTAGAGATTGACGCTAGAAACCACACTGAGCAGCGGTTGGGTCATTCTGTGGTGGAGTGATCCCAGTAAGCCTGCCAGACGGGTGACGATCAGAAGATCAGTAGGGTTAACACCACTGGGGAAATTCTAATGAACATGTCAGTCAGGAGGATGTGGTTGATAGGAGCCTGTTCCACACCACTATGACTCACTCATATTGAAGAGAACAACATGCTGGGAAATGTTTACTTGCAGGTTCCTACTCACCAATGCAACAATAATACATAGCTGCAAGCAGCGGTTCCAGCTTGGTGGTGTAATTCACTTCTGCCAAATGTGATGTGAGCTGAGTAGTTATAAGATGGCAAAAGTGATGTGAGCTGAGTAGTTATAAGATGGCAAAAGTGATGTGAGCTGAGTAGTTATAAGATGGCAAAAGTGATGTGAGCTGAGTAGTTATAAGATGGCAAAAGTGATGTGAGCTGAGTAGTTATAAGATGCCAAAAGTGATGTGAGCTGAGTAGTTATAAGATGGCAAAAGTGATGTGAGCTGAGTAGTTATAAGATGCCAAAAGTGATGTGAGCTGAGTAGTTATAAGATGGCAAAAGTGTTCGTAGTACCTGAAGAGGTGTATTGATAGTGTTTCACAATAAAACACACACACACCCATACATAAAACACACACACACACACACATAAAACACACACACACTCACACACACATAAAACACACACACACACAGCCCATAGCACCATCAGGACAAACTGGACACGTCATCCTAAGATAAGCTACTTCTGTGCTCATTACCCTGCTTTTGATGCATTTTGGACTATTTTTTATGGATGTCGACTATATGGTTGCAAAATTCCTGGAACTTTCAATGAATTCCCGTTTTCCAGAGATCCTGGTTGGAGGAGTTTGGATATTCTCTCCTGATTCTAGAAACCTCCAACCGGGATTTCGGGAAAAGCAGGGAATTTATATAAAGTTCCCCGGAATTCTGCAACCCTAGATGACAACTTTAAAACGTCTTCTCCAGAACCGATAGGCTGATCGGTACCAAATGTGGTCTGTAGCACCTATAGATGCACATCTTCAAACACACATTTTATAAGAGCTCAAACAATATGGCCGCAATAAGCCAATGAGCTTGCGCGAGTGGTTTTTCCTGTCCAACAGCGCGCCCCCATGCGGCCAAACTGAACAATACTTTAGATTAACTAGACTCATATCCCTTACCATGTGTGCAAAATTTCATCACTCTGAGTCAAACAGATTGAGATGTATAGCGCCACCGTGTGGCCGATCTGAATGTTTGGTTACGATACGAATATTCGTATCTGATTTATTAGCATTAATGTGCCAGACAACCCCCAAAGTAATGTTTATTGGTCAGTAGTGACCATGTTGTTTGACATACTAGTCTGCTAAATATTGCATTGAGAGACCTTGGTCCATAGATGCCATATATCAAGGTACATCCAGATCGGCCCAGTGGTTCCGGACGAGATGTCATTTAAGTGTTATTCACAAAATTCAAAACGGCGGAAAATACATCATGACGGACCTTATGGGTCCTTGGGGAAAATGTGTTCCTTGTGAGAAGAGGGACCTATGCACTGAATTTCAGGACTCTAGGTCATATGGGGTGATGGGCGTGACCTTTCAAAGTTAGCCATTTCAATCACCTGTTATAGCGCCACCTTGAGGCCAATTGGAATGGCTTGGCACCAGAGAGTGTAGACTATGGGCCTTTACCATCACGTCAAGTTTCACCCTCTTCGTCCTTACCATCTCACGGGAATTTGAATGTTAACTTTCCTCGCATGAAGAAGCGGCATAATAATAATAATAATGAACGGCAACAAATACAACAGGGTTTCGCCCAGCTTCACTGGCTTGAACCCTTAATAAAAGATAAGAATACCAACATAATGTAAATGTCTCAGCAGAATAGAACAAACATCTCTCCAAGACCAGATGTCTAACCCCAGTCGGTGTAGAACTCTATGCCGTTTCATCTAGCCTTTAATATGTGATAAGATTGGATGATAGAGGAACGAGAGGAGGATTAGTTGGCAACAGAGAGCTGTTAAAGTGAGGTGTGGTTTTCTCCCTCCATCTATCATGCAGAGATGATTTTTAATCTCCCTCTTGCTGAGATTATAAATTGACAGTCTTCCTCATGGCGCTGACTGAATAAGAGATGGGAGGTGAAGAGTCTTCCTCATGGCGCTGACTGAATACGAGATGGAGGTGAAGAGTCTTCCTCATGGCGCTGACTGAATAAGAGTCTTCCTTATGGCACTGACTGAATACGAGATGGGAGGTGAAGAGTCTTCCTCATGGCGCTGACAATACGAGATGGGAGGTGAAGAGTCTTCCTCATGGCGCTGACTGAATACGATAAGGGAAGTGAAGAGTCTTCCTTATGGCGCTGACTGAATACGAGATGGGAGGTGAAGAGTCTTCCTCATGGCGCTGACTGAATACGATAAGGGAGGTGAAGAGTCTTCCTTATGGCGCTGACTGAATACGAGATGGGAGGTGAAGAGTCTTCCTCATGGCGCTGACTGAATAAGAGATAGGTGAAGAGTCTTCCTCATGGCGCTGACTGAATAAGAGATAGATGAAGAGTCTTCCTTATGGCGATGACTGAATACGAGATGGGAGGTGAAGAGTCTTCCTTATGGCGCTGACTGAATACGAGATGGGAGGTGAAGAGTCTTCCTTATGGAGCTGACTGAATAAGAGATGGGAGGTGAAGAGAGACTTGAGGTTTTAACTTCCACGTATTTCCTGCATGTTAAAATACTGTGTATTTAACTAGACTAACTAGTGTAATAACGCCATCATCCAGGTTCCAGTTGATGATCAGGTTGATAGGGAAAGTGACTCTTTCTAGAATGACCCTGTCATACCTGTTCCTTTCTCTATGATTGGGCTAGTGTTACAATGTCTTCATCACAGTTCTAGTAGATGACAGTCTAGATGGGGAAAGTCACTCTCTCTGACTCAAGTCACTATTTCTAGTGAGACCAGTTCCTTTTATGACTGGTCTCGGAATCACCAACTTTTAAGCCTGGAGACAATTGAGACATGGATTGTGTGTGTGCCATTCAGAGGGTGAATGGTCAAGACAAAATATTTAAGTGCCTCTGAACGGGGTATGGTAGTAGGTGTCAGGCGCTTTTGTTTGAGTGTGTCAAGAACTGCAATGGTGCAGGGCTTTTTCACGCTCAACAGTTTCCTGTGTGCATCAAGAATGAGTCACCACCCAAAGGACATCCAACCAACTTGACACAACTGTGGGAAGCATTGGAGTCAACATGGGCCAGCATTCCTGTGGAACACTGACACCTTGTACAGTCTATGTCCCAACGATTGAGGCTGTTCTGAGGGCAAAAGGGGGGGGGCAACTCAATATTAAGAAGTTGTTCCTCATGTTTTGTAAAACTCAGAATAGGGTGCCACCCGGCAACCAGACACAGCCATCCACACAACAACCTAACAAGAGAAGTTAAGAAGCTTGATACTGTTCACTACGGAACTATAGAATGAAAATAGAAAGCTGAGAATGTCTAGAATGTTCTGAGAATGTGACTGCTTGTCGATAAAAATAACGTGTTTGTTAACGTGACACTTGGAAGGAACCTTAACCCAGTGGTGTGGTGTGATCCAGCCAGCCTGACAGACTTCAGACCAACGACCAGACACACACATTACTGTCTGACTGTTGATACATACAACGCCACCTTTCAACTGGGTTGGCTGCAAAGACAATATGTTGACTTATGACAAATATAGACGTGGGACTTCTGGTGTTGATCACCTGTAGTCATGGTCTTAGATCAGGTATTCCCAACCAGGGGTACGCACAATGCCGTCGGGGTTACACCAAATAAAAACGTGATTCACATATAAAAAATCTACCACATTTTCACAGTCCATTTATATTATCCAACGGGGCTATACATTAGGGAGAGCTTTTTCTCTCGCCCGAGTAGCCTCGTTTCACTGCCAAAAATACAATTAAACCATCTAGGTGTTCAGCGAAATAACAAAACAATGTCAAATACAGGTAGCCTAGTCAAAATAATTAGCATCCAATCACATTAACCGTTACTCTCTCACGGGAATTCAACTAACGGTCTGTATGTAGCCAAACGTAGCTGCTGCTCATGTTGGTATCTGTACTGATGGTGCAAAAGACATGACAGGGAGACACAGTGGAGTGGTAACGCGCGTACAAGCAGTTGCTCCCGACGTCACTTGGGTACACTGCAGCATCCACCGAGAGGCTCTTGCTGCCAAGGGAATGCCTGACAGCTTGAAAGATGGTTTTGGACACTAACAAAGTTAACCATTTTCACTGTAAAGCAAGGCCCCTGAACTCTCGTGCATTTTCTGCATTATGCAATGATATGGGCAGCGACCATATAACGCTTTTACAACATACAGAAGTGTGCTTTTTTTAAATTGAGAGACGAGCTTAAAGTTCTCTTTACTGACCATAATTTTCACTAGTCTGACCGCTTGCATGATGACGAGTTTCTCACACAACTGGCCTATCTGGGTGATGTTTTTTTCCCTCACCTGAATGATATGAATCTAAGATAACAGGGACTCTCCACAACTATATTCAATGTGTGGGACAAAATTGAGGCTATGATTAAGAAGTTGGAGCTCTTCTCTATCTGCATTAACAAGGACAACACACAGGTCTTTCCCTCATTGTATGATTTGTGTGCAAATGAACTCAAGCTTCCGGACAACGTCAAATGTGATATAGCGAAGCACCTGAGTGAGTTGGGTGCGCAATTACGCAGGTACTTGAAACGGATGACACAAACAACTGGATTTGTTATCCCTTTCATGCCCTGCCTCCAGTCCACTTACCGATATCTGAACAATAGAGCCTCATTGAAATTGCAACAAGCGGTTCTGTGAAAATGTAATTTAATCAGAAGCCACTGCCAGATTTCTGGAGTATCCTGCCTGGGCAAATCGCACTGTTAAGACCCTGATGCCCTTTGCCACCACGTACCTATGTGAGAGGATTCTCGGCCCTCACTAACATGAAAACTAAATACAGACACAGACTGTGTGTGGAAAATGATTTAAAACTGAGACACTCTCCAATACAACATCACAGAGTTATGTGCATCCTTTCAAGCAAAACCATTCTCATTAACCTGTCGTGAGTTATTCAATTTCCGATGAACAAATTAGGTTTTATATGTAAGATTGTTAAATAAAGAGCTAAATTATTGATTATTATTTGTGCCCTGGTCCTATAAGAGCTCTTTGTCACTTCCCAAGAGCCGGGTTGTGACAAACTCACACTCATTCTTATGTTTAATAAATGTATCGTATAGTGTGTGTGTGGCAGGCTTACAATGATGGCAAAAAAACAACATTTGAGAGTGCGCTGACCCTGGTGCTAGAAGGGGTACGCAGCTGGAGGTAGAACGTTTGAAAGGGTACGGGACTATAAAAAAAGTTTGGGAACCAGTGTCTTAGATAAACAAATAGGCTATACTCTGCTTGAAAGCTACTTGACAAAAACACCTTGGGCCAACTGTTGGCACGAGGGGCCAACTGTTGGCACGAGGGACCAACTGTTGGCACGAGGGACCAACTGTTGGCACGAGGGACCAACTGTTGGCACGAGGGACCAACTGTTGGCACGAGGGACCAACTGTTGGCACGAGGGGCCTAGTTTCCAGGTATGGTGACACCACTGCTACAGTAGCTCTGATGAGACCTGTTAAGGAGGCAGTGGGCTGTCATTACCACTGTGATGACAGAGGTAATGACACCCAGCCCTATACCCCAGCCCAGGCCCTCTACCCCCGGCCCTATGGCCCAGGCCAGGCCCTCTACCCCCGGCCCTATGGCCCAGGCCAGGCCCTCTACCCCCGGCCCTATGACCCAGGCCAGGCCCTCTACCCCCGGCCCTATAGCCCAGGCCCTCTACCCCAGACCAAGACTGTTTAAATCATGCAAAGCCAAACCATATTTTGACAATAGGCCTTCCACCTATCAGCCGAGACAGCGGCATCCAGGACCAACCGGGGAGAGCAACATGGCAGGCTGCTCTCCTGAATATCAACAGCAGCTGTATTGGGTTACCAGGCATCACAGGGCTGGCTTTACATGAAAGACTACACGCAGATCAGAAGCCAGGGATTAACACTGTGTGTGTGTGGTGTGTGTGTGTGTGTGTGTGTGTGTGTGTGTGTGTATATACACTGCTCAAAAAAATAAAGGGAACACTTAAACAACACAATGTAACTCCAAGTCAATCACACTTCTGTGAAATCAAACTGTCCACTTAGGAAGCAACACTGATTGACAATAAATTTCACATGCTGTTGTGCAAATGGAATAGACAAAAGGTGGAAATTATAGGCAATTAGCAAGACACCCCCAAAAAAGGAGTGATTCTGCAGGTGGTGACCACAGACAACTTCTCAGTTCCTATGCTTCCTGGCTGATGTTTTGGTCACTTTTGAATGCTGGCGGTGCTCTCACTCTAGTGGTAGCATGAGACGGAGTCTACAACCCACACAAGTGGCTCAGGTAGTGCAGTTCATCCAGGATGGCACATCAATGCGAGCTGTGGCAAAAAGGTTTGCTGTGTCTGTCAGCGTAGTGTGCAGAGCATGGAGGCGCTACCAGGAGACAGGCCAGTACATCAGGAGACGTGGAGGAGGCCGTAGGAGGGCAACAACCCAGCAGCAGGACCGCTACCTCCGCCTTTGTGCAAGGAGGTGCACTGCCAGAGCCCTGCAAAATGACCTCCAGCAGGCCACAAATGTGCATGTGTCTGCTCAAACGGTCAGAAACAGACTCCATGAGGGTGGTATGAGGGCCCGACGTCCACAGGTGGGGGTTGTGCTTACAGCCCAGCACCGTGCAGGACGTTTGGCATTTGCCAGAGAACACCAAGATTGGCAAATTCGCCACTGGCGCCCTGTGCTCTTCACAGATGAAAGCAGGTTCACACTGAGCACATGAGCACATGTGACAGACGTGACAGAGTCTGGAGACGCCGTGGAGAACGTTCTGCTGCCTGCAACATCCTCCAGCATGACCGGTTTGGCGGTGGGTCAGTCTGGTGTGGGGTGGCATTTCTTTGTGGGGCCGCACAGCCATCCATGTGCTCGCCAGAGGTAGCCTGACTGCCATTAGGTACTGAGATGAGATCCTCAGACCCCTTGTGAGACCATATGCTGACACATGCACATTTGTGGCCTGCTGGAGGTCATTTTGCAGGGCTCTGGCAGTGCACCTCCTTGCACAAAGGCGGAGGTAGCGGTCCTGCTGCTGGGTTGTTGCCCTCCTACGGCCTCCTCCACGTCTCCTGATGTACTGGCCTGTCTCCTGGTAGCGCCTCCATGCTCTGGACACTACGCTGACAGACACAGCAAACCTTTTTGCCACAGCTCGCATTGATGTGCCATCCTGGATGAACTGCACTACCTGAGCCACTTGTGTGGGTTGTAGACTCCGTCT
Source organism: Salvelinus alpinus (assembly GCF_045679555.1). Lineage (NCBI taxonomy): Eukaryota > Metazoa > Chordata > Actinopteri > Salmoniformes > Salmonidae > Salvelinus > Salvelinus alpinus. The sequence continues at coordinate 15,839,924 of NC_092096.1, forward strand.
CATGCTACCACTAGAGTGAGAGCACCGCCAGCATTCAAAAGTGACCAAAACATCAGCCAGGAAGCATAGGAACTGAGAAGTTGTCTGTGGTCACCACCTGCAGAATCACTCCTTTTTTGGGGGTGTCTTGCTAATTGCCTATAATTTCCACCTTTTGTCTATTCCATTTGCACAACAGCATGTGAAATGTATTGTCAATCAGTGTTGCTTCCTAAGTGGACAGTTTGATTTCACAGAAGTGTGATTGACTTGGAGTTACATTGTGTTGTTTAAGTGTTCCCTTTATTTTTTTGAGCAGTGTATATATATATATATATATAGATAGGAGTGTGTGTGTGGGGGGGGGGGGGGGGGGGGGAAGTGTGTGCTCACTATTGACCAAAACAGGTACAGAAGACAAGGAAACAACCAGTAGTCTGAACAGGAAATCCAACCACGTCAGGTCATCAGTTACAGCTAGACCTGACCTCAGGTCATCTGTTACAGCTAGACCTGACCTCAGGTCATCTGTTACAGCTAGACCTGACCTCAGGTCATCTGTTACAGCTAGACCTGACCTCAGGTCATCTGTTACAGCTAGACCTGACCTCAGGTCATCTGTTACAGCTAGACCTGACCTCAGGTCATCTGTTACAGCTAGACCTGACCTCAGGTCATCTGTTACAGCTAGACCTGACCTCAGGTCATCTGTTACAGTTAGACCTGACCTCAGGTCATCAGTTACAGTTAGACCTGACCTCAGGTCATCAGTTACAGTTAGACCTGACCTCAGGTCATCTGTTACAGTTAGACCTGACCTCAGGTCATCTGTTACAGCTAGACCTGACCTCAGGTCATCTGTTACAGTTAGACCTGACCTCAGGTCATCAGTTACAGCTAGACCTGACCTCAGGTCATCAGTTACAGCTAGACCTGACCTCAGGTCATCAGTTACAGCTAGACCTGACCTCAGGTCATCAGTTACAGCTAGACCTGACCTCAGGTCATCAGTTACAGCTAGACCTGACCTCAGGTCATCTGTTACAGCTAGACCTGACCTCAGGTCATCTGTTACAGCTAGACCTGACCTCAGGTCATCTGTTACAGCTAGACCTGACCTCAGGTCATCAGTTACAGCTAGACCTGACCTCAGGTCATCTGTTACAGTTAGACCTGACCTCAGGTCATCTGTTACAGCTAGACCTGACCTCAGGTCATCTGTTACAGCTAGACCTGACCTCAGGTCATCTGTTACAGCTAGACCTGACCTCAGGTCATCAGTTACAGCTAGACCTGACCTCAGGTCATCTGTTACAGCTAGACCTGACCTCAGGTCATCTGTTACAGCTAGACCTGACCTCAGGTCATCTGTTACAGTTAGACCTGACCTCAGGTCATCAGTTACAGCTAGACCTGACCTCAGGTCATCAGTTACAGCTAGACCTGACCTCAGGTCATCTGTTACAGTTAGACCTGACCTCAGGTCATCAGTTACAGCTAGACCTGACCTCAGGTCATCAGTTACAGCTAGACCTGACCTCAGGTCATCTGTTACAGCTAGACCTGACCTCAGGTCATCTGTTACAGCTAGACCTGACCTCAGGTCATCAGTTACAGCTAGACCTGACCTCAGGTCATCTGTTACAGCTAGACCTGACCTCAGGTCATCAGTTACAGCTAGACCTGGCGGTGGAACAACTAGGGATCTCCCAGAGGAACGGGCTGAGAAACACTGACTTACAGTGTATTTCTCTTGGCCAGGCCAGCTTGACTGCCTGTATTCAGCACTCTGAGAAACACTGACTTACAGTGTATTTCTCCTGGCCAGGCCAGCTTGACTGCCTGTATTCAGCACTCTGAGAAACACTGACTTACAGTGTATTTCTCCTGGCCTGGCCAGCTTGACTGCCTGTATTCAGCACTCTGAGAAACACTGACTTACAGTGTATTTCTCCTGGCCAGGCCAGCTTGACTGCCTGTATTCAGCACTCTGAGAAACACTGACTTACAGTGTATTTCTCCTGGCCTGGCCAGCTTGACTGCCTGTATTCAGCACTCTGAGAAACACTGACTTACAGTGTATTTCTCCTGGCCTGGCCAGCATCACTGCCTGTATTCAGCACTCTGAGAAACACTGACTTACAGTGTATTTCTCCTGGCCTGGCCAGCTTGACTGCCTGTATTCAGCACTCTGAGAAACACTGACTTACAGTGTATTTCTCCTGGCCTGGCCAGCTTGACTGCCTGTATTCAGCACTCTGAGAAACACTGACTTACAGTGTATTTCTCCTGGCCTGGCCAGCTTGACTGCCTGTATTCAGCACTCTGAGAAACACTGACTTACAGTGTATTTCTCCTGGCCTGGCCAGCTTGACTGCCTGTATTCAGTACTCTGAGAAACACTGACTTACAGTGTATTTCTCCTGGCCTGGCCAGCTTGACTGCCTGTATTCAGTACTCTGAGAAACACTGACTTACAGTGTATTTCTCCTGGCCAGGCCAGCTTGACTGCCTGTATTCAGCACTCTGAGAAACACTGACTTACAGTGTATTTCTCCTGGCCTGGCCAGCTTGACTGCCTGTATTCAGTACTCTGAGAAACACTGACTTACAGTGTATTTCTCCTGGCCAGGCCAGCTTGACTGCCTGTATTCAGCACTCTGAGAAACACTGACTTACAGTGTATTTCTCCTGGCCTGGCCAGCTTGACTGCCTGTATTCAGCACTCTGAGAAACACTGACTTACAGTGTATTTCTCCTGGCCTGGCCAGCTTGACTGCCTGTATTCAGCACTCTGAGAAACACTGACTTACAGTGTATTTCTCCTGGCCTGGCCAGCTTGACTGCCTGTATTCAGTACTCTGAGAAACACTGACTTACAGTGTATTTCTCTTGGCCAGGCCAGCTTGACTGCCTGTATTCAGCACTCTGAGAAACACTGACTTACAGTGTATTTCTCCTGGCCAGGCCAGCTTGACTGCCTGTATTCAGCACTCTGAGAAACACTGACTTAGTGTATTTCTCTTGGCCAGGCCAGCTTGACTGCCTGTATTCAGCACTCTGAGAAACACTGACTTACAGTGTATTTCTCCTGGCCTGGCCAGCTTGACTGCCTGTATTCAGCACTCTGAGAAACACTGACTTACAGTGTATTTCTCCTGGCCTGGCCAGCTTGACTGCCTGTATTCAGTACTCTGAGAAACACTGACTTACAGTGTATTTCTCCTGGCCAGGCCAGAGAATCTGCTCCCTGATGAACTGCCTGTATTCAGCACTCTGAGAAACACTGACTTAGTGTATTTCTCTTGGCCAGGCCAGCTTGACTGCCTGTATTCAGCACTCTGAGAAACACTGACTTACAGTGTATTTCTCCTGGCCAGGCCAGCTTGACTGCCTGTATTCAGTGCTCTGTGCTGCAGCAGTCTCACAAACTAGCAGCAGCAGAACAGACACAGATCATTAAACCATTGTGTTGTCACATGCCTCAGGGGGCAGGCTAGCTTCTCTCTCACGGGCCTAAATGAAAGCAATAGCACACCAAAGACATAGGCTGCCTGCTCGGCTCTTTGAATCTCACACACACAGTTAGTCACACACACACACTTGGATTTATCCGTTTATCTGTGCTTTGATATGAAAACCCCCCCTAGAGCAAGAATATGCCTGTTGTGAGAATGGTCTAGTATAGATCTTTACTGAAGTCCTCTTCATTAGTGAAGTACAATATTGACGTCACAGCAGCACAGTGAGAGAGGCAGGAAATGAGATGGAGATGAGATGAGGAGTACTGAGCTCTCATGCTGATTGGATCATTATCTAACTCTGCCAGCTGAGTCCAGGATGTATGAAATCTTATTTATCCCTCAGAGAGCTGTGGTGTCTCTTGAATGGGATACGGTTATTGTGATGAGTGTCTGTTGGATAGGAAGTAGCTTTATTGTTGTGTGTGTGTGTGTGTGTGTGTGTGTGTGTGTGTGTGTGTGTGTGTTCACTCAGCCGTACCAGTGGGTATCATCAACCCAGATAGTCTAAAAGCCTCACTCACCCTCAGAGTCACCCCGTTGTGCGTGTGTCCGTCTGAGATGACATCATCCTCCTCATGCTGCTCTCTAGGATCCACCTGCTCCGTAGTGGTGCCATCAGCATCTGTAGCAGCGGTACCACAGCCTCTATATCTCAACATGAAGCCCGGGCCCTCGGCCCCTGAGGGCCTCTGCTGCGGCTCCAGCTCCCCTCCTCCTCCGGCTCCCTCCAGCTTGGCTGCTGGTCTGATACTCCCCCGCTGACCGCTGTGGACTGACCGGCCTGGCTGGACTGGTAGAGGGTCCTCCTCCAGCTAGACGGGGGTAACTGGGTCCTGGTGGTGGGGTCGGGTCGTTGGCCAGAAAGGGTGGGGGTCGGTAGACTGGTAAGGAGCCTAAAGGAGGAGAGGGAGAAGATGGGGAGGAGACAGGAAGGGATGGAGGGAGAGAGAGAGGAAATTAGTTCTTATTTTGAATATCTTGTTATGAATTGTTTGTATTTGCCAGTATTAGGGCGGTAACCAGATAAGGAGTGGTGTAGCACGCAGCGGGGGAGGGGCCCCAAACCCAAACAAATACCCCCGTATATGGTCTATAGGATATATGGCCCAAGCCAAGCCAGTATGTCTACATGAAAACAGTGTTGACATTCATTGATATACTTATATCAAGATTTAGACCCGGACAGAGAACTACAAGTCAACATTACACAGTGTGAAATGTCAGAGACAGTCTACAGGCAAATGGTCACAATTAAAAATGGTCAATAACCGCTCATCACCACAGTCTGGTTGGGTGTCATGCTGGGTAGCTTAGCAACTCGCAATGCCAAGGACATGGAGAGTAACCCAAGAGTCCACACAAAGAGAAGACTCCTCTCTGGCTGTAAGCACTGAAAATCTCTCCTCTCGCTCTCTTTTCACACCTCTCCAAACCTCTTCCTCTCCTGGCTAATAGTCTGACACTCATCTAATCTTCCTTTCAGTAAGGTGCTGCTGTATGAACCTGTAGAGACTCCTGTCATTTCCAGGACAGTAAGGTGTTGCTGTATGAACCTGCAGAGACTCCTGTCATTTCCAGGACAGTAAGGTGCTGCTGTATGAACCTGCAGACTCCTGTCATTTCCAGGACAGTAAGGTGCTGCTGTATGAACCTGCAGAGACTCCTGTCATTTCCAGGACAGTAAGGTGCTGCTGTATGAACCTGCAGAGACTCCTGTCATTTCCAGGACAGTAAGGTGCTGCTGTATGAACCTGTAGAGACTCCTGTCATTTCCAGGACAGTAAGGTGCTGCTGTATGAACCTGCAGAGACTCCTGTCATTTCCAGGACAGTAAGGTGTTGCTGTATGAACCTGTAGAGACTCCTGTCATTTCCAGGACAGTAAGGTGTTGCTGTATGAACCTGTAGAGACTCCTGTCATTTCCAGGACAGTAAGGTGATGTATTGAAGATTCTAGAAACTTACCACCTCACAAACCCTGCTGCTGGAGTCTGGACAGAGAAGAGCTTGTTCAATAGTTTATAGCTCCATGTTCTACAGAGCTAAAACATATTCCATATTACTCCCTTTACAGACTAGAAGCCTAGACTGTAGACACACTGATGGCAAGTCAAGGTGAACATGCCTGAAGCACTGGACCACATTCTAACTCCCCCTCTCCTCTTCTCTCTGGCAGCACACTGTGACATGGACCATGGAATTCTATGGTGGATGGGGACAGGAAGAGAACTGCAGTGCAGAACCACTGTATGGAACGCCCGCTGTGAGCGTGACCTGCATACCCTCTGAACGGCCATATACCATTATGTGCTTACACACCAGCAGTTGCAGGACACGTGCAAGCACACAATGCACACAATGTACACACACACACACACGAGCACATGGTGCAGCTTGGCCCGTTCACTAATCCCTGAAAAGACCTTGCAGTCAGTCACATACCAGTTGCCACCTGCCCCAAAAGCTCCCCCGCGGCTAGCATGTGGGCGGTCCGTACTGTACTCGTACTGAAACACACCACAAACACTCTGCTCTCACATCAGACGAGGGCCAGTCGTAGCGTGTCGGGGAATGCATCTACATAAATCACAGTCGACTAGAAGAAGATGGTGTAAAGAAAAACAGGAAAGAGCAAAGTATGGAAGGCAATAACAGAGAGAAGGGGGCGGGGACAAAAACACTGCTTGTTTGGACTTCTGGAAGATCGAGGACATTGGTAAGTACATATAGCCTGGTGCCAGATCTGACGGTATAGGAACTGGCAAGACAGCACAAACTGACCAAGCTAGTCCGTACACACAGTCAGACATGGAGACCAGGCTAGTCCGTACACACAATCAGAAAAACAACATCCTGTGATTGATTCCACTTCCCATCATGCAATTCCTTCAAATTCTACAGCATAGCTTGGACAACATCCAAGCCCTCCGCTAGGGAACAACAAGCCGGGGACAGGAGGATGTTTCAGAGGGAGGAGGAAAATGAAATACATTCAGAAAGACAGACAATGCCTGGCAAGCATATGGTGTTGCTGATGACAAATCCATGTGTTCCCCAAATGCCACCCCTAGTCCCGATACAGAAAGGTTGGGCGATTCTACGATTCTATCCACCATGTTTGACAGCCATCGTCAACGGTGATGACATATTTGAACATGACTGCGCCACTCAGAGTCTGGCGGCGCACAACGGAGCAGGGGGCAGTCAGCAGGGCGACATGTCAAATGGCCTATTCCCTTTTTGGCATTGGCTAAATGTTAAATCTATACAGTGCAATCAGAAAGTATTCAGACCCCTTGACTTTTTCCACATTGTTACGTTACAGCCTTATACTAAAATTGATTGGCCCGTATTGTCTTGGCTCCTGCATTGTCTTGGCTGTGTGCTTAGGGTCTTTGTCCTGATGGAAGGTGAACCTTTGCCCCAGTCTGAGGTCCTGAGTGCTCTGGAGCAGGATTTCATCAAGGATCTCTCTGTACTTTGATCTGTTCCTCTTTCCCTTGATCCTGACTAGTCTCCCAGTCCCTGCTGCTGAAAAACATCCTCCACGCTGCCACCACTATGCTTCACCGTAGGGATGGTGCCAGGTTTCCTCCAGACATGACGCTTGCCATTCAGGCCAAAGAGTTCAATCTTGGTTTCGTCAGACCAGAGAATCTTGTTTCTCCTTTAGGTGCCTTTTGGCAAACTCCAAGCTGGCTGTCATGTACCTTTTACTGAGGAGTGGCTTCCATCTGGCCACTACTATAAAAGCCTGATTGGTGAAGTGCTGCAGAGATGGGAGAACCTTCCAGAAGGAGATCCATCTCAACAGAGGTACTCTGGAGCTCTGTCAGAGTGGCAGTCGGATTCTTGGTCACCTCCCTGACCAAGGCCCTTCTCCCCCGATCGCTCAGTTTGGCCAGGCAGCCAGCTCTAGGAAGAGTCTTGGTGGTTCTAAACTTCTTCCATTTAAGAATACTGGAGCAAAGGGTTCTGAATACTTATGTAAATAAGGCATCTGTTCATTTTTTTTAAATAAATTTGCAAAAATTTCAAAAAGCCTGTTTATAGCTTTGTCATTATGAGGGATTGTGAGTATTTTAGAATAAGGCTGTAACGTAACAACATGTGGAAAAAGTCTATGGGGTCTGAATACTTTCAGAAGGCTCTGTATGTGGTAGTTAGGACTTAACTTAATGCAAGAGAACAATATAGACTGTATAAAGAGCGGAGAGCACCAAAGCAGCGCAACATTTCAGATAGGGCTAATGTGTTTCCTCACTCTCCAACGTCATATGATCACGGGCCTTTGGCAGCGGACACTCTGTTGTCTGGCTTATTGTTTTAACATCTTTAAGCTGCAATATGTAACTTCTTGGGTGCCCTGACCAAATTCACATAGAAATATGAGTTATAGATCTGTCATTCTCATTGAAAGCAAGTCTAAGGTGTGGTAGATCTGTTCTGTTTGCGCTATTTCTATTTTTTTAAGTTGCGTTTTTTTACGTTCGGTTTTGTACACCAGCTTCAAACAGATAAAAATACAATATGTTTAGTTACATTAACTGAAATTATTATTATTAACTATTCAAATATTTGCAACCAGGAAGTGGCAGTATAAGCAAATTCAATGGATAGTTGAGAGTCATTTTACAGGGTTCCCTCTCCCAGATCTTAAGAATGGCATTATGTACCAAATCACAGTTCTGGTATAACTAATGTGTCCTTCGTACTGTGTATAGTGTGTTCTTCCCGCCAATTGACCCCCTCTGTGCTAGAATGGAGATGAGGTAGGCTAAACCATATACGAACAGGACTGAAGGCTAGATTGGAGAGTATGTCGAGACGGAGGTCGAAGCTTCATTTAGGCCTATTGAACAGAAGACAGAGACTTTGAAGCTTTTCCCACCAGTGGGGTGTCTCCACCAAACAGTTTTTCATGCACCAAATAAAAAGATAAAGTTCAATGTGTTTCCATCTCATTTTCATCTCTACCCGTCGTCACAAAAACTGTTGCGTTAAATAGCAAATGTGTCTAATCTGGTCCTGGCACATGCTCTCTAGCCAGCAGCTGACAGATACAGTGAGGGTAGGCTAGTCTACATGATAAGATTATTATGGGTAAGAGCGAGAGTATTATTATATTATAAAACGTCAGTCAAGTATTGATCATCATGTGACCAGAATGAGCCTCAATATTTATTGGAAAGGAGCATCAAGTTCATCCCTGCACTTTGACCTCCCTGTGAAGTTCATCATCACTTATTTAATCAGTAGCCTAATAAACTGCATGGTTTCCTGAGTCCTAGTGGGACGACCAAACACCATGTCAGCGCATTACTCCAAGATTACTTCAATATGGTTATTATGTCAATATTTACCCATAAAAAGGTGTTTCTACCGCATTTTCTCAAATAATACATTTTATACAAAAAGATCCCACCATGTTGAACAAACAAATTATCTGTTGGCATTATTTTTTATTTGTACTGAAACGTCCTGCGTTCATCACAGCTGTTGGGATTTTTTTTTAAATAGGGTACGACTTTACTCGCATAAAAACTGTGAATGGAAACGTGGTTAGTGAGAAAGATTTCACATTTCTACATGGGGGAGAAAACTGCCCATGGACACATAGGATGGCTGAAATTAGAAATGTTTTAATGCATGTTATATATAAATGACCGTATGGTCGAGGCCTGTGTGGTCCAGACCATTTGGGATGCCCCCAGAACAGATGGCAACTGGCAGGAAAACCATCTAACAGGCACCGAGACAAGTCACTTTGTTCCAGTGAAGCTTGATAGGAACAGATTGTGTGTGTGTGTGTGTGTGTGTGTGTGTGTGTGTGTGTGTGTGTGTGTGTTCAAATGTCTCCATTCTGATGAAATGCATACAGCTGCATACAGAATTAACCAGCCAATCGAGACCCTTTCGCACCAATTCCCCAGAATGAGAAAATACACACCATGAAATAGACCACATATCACGTCTAAAACCTCCAGCACAGCGCATCTAAAACCGATACAATACTGGGTCAATATTTGTATTCGAAAGAACAGTGTTTTCAAGACCAATAGTTTGTAGACAGGGCATATTACAAATGTATCAGGTTGTGAGCTTGGCGACACTGAGACATGCAGGAGGAAAGGAAACAGGAAGTAGAGTGTGGAGAAAGTCCCTGGTGGACAACACCACCGTTTCCTACAGACGAGAGGAATATGCAAATCTCTCAAGACTGAGTGGTCTACCCAGTCGCTCATTCCACACACACACACACTAAATAATGTGTTCAATTCTCTGCATCATCAGCTGTGGGACCCTGGAGGCCCTAGCTAACTAGATGAGTTGTGTCCTGAAACACATCAGTACAGTCACAGCAGCTGTAGGGCTGGCTATAGAGCTGACTGTAGGGCTGGCTGTAGGGCTGGCTTTGCTGGCTGCAGGGCTGGCTTTGCTGGCTGTAGGGCTGGCTGTAGGGCTGGCTTTACTGGCTGTAGGGCTGGCTTTGCTGACTGTAGGGTTGGCTTTGCTGGCTGTAGGGCTGGCTTTGCTGGCTGCAGGGCTGGCTTTGCTGGCTGTAGGGCTGGCTGTAGGGCTGGCTTTGCTGGCTGCAGGGCTGGCTTTGCTGGCTGTAGGGCTGGCTGTAGGGCTGGCTTTACTGGCTGTAGGGTTGGCTTTACTGGCTGTAGGGTTGGCTTTGCTGGCTGTAGGGTTGGCTTTGCTGGCAGTAGGGCTGGCTTTGCTGGCAGTAGGGCTGGCTGTAGGGCTGGCTTTGCTGGCTGCAGGGCTGGCTTTGCTGGCAGTAGGGCTGGCTGTAGGGCTGGCTTTACTGGCTGTAGAACTAGTTACATCCCACTGTGCTGTGCTCCAGAAGAGATGTGCTCATTTGGTGCACACACATACTAGAGGTCGACCGATTAATCGTAATGGCCGATTAATTAGGGCTGATTACAAGTTTTCATAACAATCGGAAATCTGTATTTTTGGGCGCCGATTTTGCCGATTCTTTTTTTTAATCTTTATGTAACTAGGCAAGTCAGTTAAGAACACATTCTTCTTTTCAATTACGGCCTACCGGGGAACAGTGGGTTAACTGCCTTGTTCAGGGGCAGAACGACAGATTTTCACCTTGTCAGCTCGGGGGATCCAATCTTGCAACCTTACAGTTAACTAGTCCAACACTCTAACCACCTGCCTCTCATTTAACAAAAGCGCATTGGGAAAAAAGCACAATCGTTGGACGACTGTACCTAACCATAAACACCAATGCCTTTCTAAAAATCAATACACAGAAGTATATATTTTTAAACCTGCATATTTAGCTAAAAGAAATCCAGGTTAGCAGGCAATATTAACCAGGTGAAATTGTGTCATTTCTCTTGCGTTCATTGCACGCAGAGTCAGGGTATATGCAACAGTTTGGGCCGCCTAATTTGCCTGGCTCATTGCGAACTAATTTGCTAGAATTTTACGTAATTATGACATAACATTGAAGGTTGTGCAATGTAACAATAATATTTAGACGTAGGGATGCCACCCGTTAGATAAAATACCGAACGGTTCCGTATTTCACTGAAATAATAAACGTTTTGTTTTCGAAATGATAGTTTCCGGGATTCGACTATATTAATGACCAAAGGCCCAATAATCGGTATCGGTGTTGAAAAATCATAATCGGTCGACCTCTAACACACACACTCAACTCTCAGTATACAGAGCGAGTTAGATCTGGAACCAATCAACTCTCAGTATACAGAGCGAGTTAGATCTGGAACCAATCAACTCTCAGTATAATGAGGGAGTTGGATCTGGAACCAATAAAGTATCAATCTAATGTATCACTGTTCCAGCTGTCAACAGACACCGTCAGCCTCCACCACAGGGCTACATTGAGTTTCATCAGAGCCAAAGCTTTCCCAGTTTAAACCCATAATAGAGAAATCCCAGGCATCATCTCTGTATTAGCTTGGCTATTCTATCCAATAGCAGAATAGGCCTTGTTTGGGAGAGAGGGGGTGAGTGGAGAGAAGGGAGGGCAGGTCATAACTGGAGAGGACACCATGCCTGGCACCCTATTCCCTATTCAGTGCACGAGTTTAGATCAGAGCCATATGGGCCCGTAGTGCATTATAAAGGGAATAGGGTACAATTTGGGATGAATCCCACACTGACCCAAGGAACCCAGCTCCCCTGAACTAGATCCCACTGACCCAAGGAACCCAGCTCCCCTGAACTAGATCCCACTGACCCAAGGAACCCAGCTCCCCTGAACTAGATCCCACTGACCCAAGGAACCCAGCTCCCCTGAACTAGATCCCACTGACCCAAGGAACCCAGCTCCCCTGAACTAGATCCCACTGACCCAAGGAACCCAGCTCCCCTGAACTAGATCCCACTGACCCAAGGAACCCAGCTCCCCTGAACTAGATCCCACTGACCCAAGGAACCCAGCTCCCCTGAACTAGATCCCACTGACCCAAGGAACCCAGCTCCCCTGAACTAGATCCCACTGACCCAAGGAACCCAGCTCCCCTGAACTAGATCCCACTGACCCAAGGAACCCAGCTCCCCTGAACTAGATCCCACTGACCCAAGGAACCCAGCTCCCCTGAACTAGATCCCACTGACCCAAGGAACCCAGCTCCCCTGAACTAGATCCCACTGACCCAAGGAACCCAGCTCCCCTGAACTAGATCCCACTGACCCAAGGAACCCAGCTCCCCTGAACTAGATCCCACTGACCCAAGGAACCCAGCTCCCCTGAACTAGATCCCACTGACCCAAGGAACCCAGCTCCCCTGAACTAGATCCCACACTGACCCAAGGAACCCAGCTCCCCTGAACTAGATCCCACACTGACCCAAGGAACCCAGCTCCCCTGAACTAGATCCCACTGACCCAAGGAACCCAGCTCCCCTGAACTAGATCCCACTGACCCAAGGAACCCAGCTCCCCTGAACTAGATCCCACTGACCCAAGGAACCCAGCTCCCCTGAACTAGATCCCACTGACCCAAGGAACCCAGCTCCCCTGAACTAGATCCCACACTGACCCAAGGAACCCAGCTCCCCTGAACTAGATCCCACTGACCCAAGGAACCCAGCTCCCCTGAACTAGATCCCACACTGACCCAAGGAACCCAGCTCCCCTGAACTAGATCCCACGGACCCAGGTGTTCAGAGTGACCTAGCGTCCTGTTCCTCCCCCGACACTTGTTCCTGTTTTCTAAATGTTAGCGCATGAGCTACACACAAAACCTGTTCCCTGATATTCACACAGCCACTCAACACAACTACACACGGTTCCCTGATATACACACGGTTCCCTGATATACACACAACTACACACTGTTCCCTGATATTCACACAGCCACTCAACACAACTACACACGGTTCCCTGATATTCACACAGCCACTCAACACAACTACACACGGTTCCCTGATATTCACACAGCCACTCAACACAACTACACACGGTTCCCTGATATACACACACAACTACACACTGTTCCCTGATATTCACACAGCTACTAATACAACTACTCTGTTCCCTGATATTCACACAACTACACACTGTTCCCTGATATTTACACAGCCACTCAACACAACTACACACGGTTCCCTGATATTCACACAGCCACTCAACACAACTACACACGGTTCCCTGATATACACACACAACTACACACTGTTCCCTGATATTCACACAGCTACTAACACAACTACACACTGTTCCCTGATATTCACACAGCTACACACTGTTCCCTGATATTCACACAACTACTAATACAACACATTTAATTAACTACACCCTGTTCACTATAATAGAATACTGCCTTTTCCTTTCTTCCTGGGCCAATCAGACGTGTCTAAACCTACTGTCAAGTTAGCAGGTTGACTGAACAACGTTGTCATCAAACCAATAACTAGTGGGCCGGGATTAGTTTAAAAACGGCCCGCGACACGGTTTGTGAAAGTATATCAAAATGCGTGAAATCAAGCAGGAAGAGAGAAAAGAAAAGTTGAGTCAGATTTGTTTAACCGTTGTGAAGCGGTTTTTCCTCTCTGGCACTGCTGCGTGACAGCGAACTAGCAGAGCCTATCAGACTGGCCTTGTGCTCTTGGTTATACCAGGGATGAAATTATATCCAATGCATGAACTTTGCTCTGCTCCAATGTGTCAGATGTAACATCAGAAGACCCATCAGGGACTGAACCCTCCCGCTCCTACACAGCTAAACTATATTTAAAACTGATGGGGAAATAGATACACAGGAAGTGCTGACTGAGAGGCAGGGGTTTGTGGGTAGTGTGGTCCAGAGACAGAAAAGCAGGTGAGTGATGGCTGGAAGGAGACGCAGCTGACAGAGAGAAGCAGGTGAGTGATGGCTGGAAGGAGACGCAGCTGACAGAGAGAAGCAGGTGAGTGATGGCTAAAAGAGGATGCAGCTGACAGAGAGAAGCAGGTGAGTGATGGCTGGAAGGAGACGCAGCTGACAGGGAGAAGCAGGTGAGTGATGGCTAAAAGAGGATGCAGCTGACAGACTGCAGCTCCCACACCTGATATGTGCATGAAAGTCAAGTGGACATTATTGAACTGACAGAACTGACTTTATAAACATTTTATAACAAGCTCCAGCAGGTTCTTTAGATCGGTAGGGATGAAAAATGTGGTACTATCATATGACGTTTTGGTAGGCTGATATTACCGTGGTACCGGTATACCGTACACTACAATGGGCTCTGGTCAAAAATAGTGCACTATTTACCAAAGGGCTCTGGTCAAAAGTAGTGCACTAGATAGGGAATAGGGTGCCATTGGGAACCCAGGAATAGACTCCATAATAAGAAAAGAAAGAGACTTCCCAAGGAGTTGATGAGTGGACTGTCATTGTTCAGCCAGCGAGAGGTTTACCTGTTTCTGTATCAGAGGAACAGACAAATCAATTACGATGCTTGATGGAGAGAGAAATAGAGGGCTGAAAGAAATGTCATTGAGAATTGATTTCACTCTCTTTTGTGAACGACAAAGCGCAAGGAGCTTTTGAGAGGAGAATTGATGGTGAATGGAGGCGTTGAGGCTCAGGAGGGGGGGGGGGGGTCACTGTGTATTGAAGAGGGGATGTGTGAGTGAACAATAGGTTGAGATCATGGAGTTTAGCCTAGCAGTTGGTGTGACGCTGTGACCATTCTGGATATATTAAAGCCTGGTTTATGATGGTGTGAAAGCACTGGCAGGACACACTGCATGTAAACTTGTAGAACCTGCAGTGAGCTGAGAGAGTGAGCGTCATATATCCACGACACATATCTAACATCTACCTAGCTAGTAGCTACCACCCTCTAGCCTGGAACACAACACGCTACCTAGCCAGTAGCTACCACCCTCTAGCCTGGAACACAACACGCTACCTAGCCAGTAGCTACCACCCTCTAGCCTGGAACACAACACGCTACCTAGCCAGTAGCTACCACCCTCTAGCCTGGAACACAACACGCTACCTAGCTAGTAGCTACCACCCTCTAGCCTGGAACACAACACGCTACCTAGCTAGTAGCTACCACCCTCTAGCCTGGAACACAACACGCTACCTAGCCAGTAGCTACCACCCTCTAGCCTGGAACACAACACGCTACCTAGCCAGTAGCTACCTCCCTCTAGCCTGGAACACAACACGCTACCTAGCCAGTAGCTACCACCCTCTAGCCTGGAACACAACACGCTACCTAGCCAGTAGCTACCACCCTCTAGCCTGGAACACAACACGCTACCTAGCCAGTAGCTACCACCCTCTAGCCTGGAACACAACACGCTACCTAGCTAGTAGCTACCACCCTCTAGCCTGGAACACAACACGCTACCTAGCTAGTAGCTACCACCCTCTAGAGAGAGAGTGACATTTGAAAGTGACAAAGCAGGCAGCACAGGTTGTACAAGTCACACCAGTTATACACAACAAATACACAAACCCTCCGGGTCACAATTTACTGTGCCTGTCAATCACTGTAGGTTCCATCCAACCAAAAGGAGACTGAGCTACAACAGTTCAGTTACAGAAGATTGACAGATGAAGATCGATCATCTGGGTCCAATGTCACTTCTGTTTTCAGAGCCTTCTCTCTCTCTCTCCCACACACACACACACACACACACACACACACAATTGGTTTAGAAAGTTGACAGTGTTGCTAGTTGTCTTTGGGGAACCAGTAGAACCAGTTAGACATGCACGTAAGGACAAAGGACAGGTGTGTCTTGATGCTAGACTAGTTTGCATTAGGTCTAGGATGATGTGGGAACTTGGCTTTCTAGAGGCAAGGTGAAATACCTGGTAGTGTCACAGCCGGTACATTGAACATGTTATCTGGCTTGTGTTACACACTAGAGATGTGACAAATGAACAATTTTCCTTAACGCTTAAAAGCAGACATTCTTTTCTCAGTTTTCCGTACTAAAAAAATGTAAAATCATTAAATTCTACGTCAATTTACAATGCAGAATAATGGTCCTATTACATATGTATGACCACTAGGGCCAAACTCATTACATTCTACATCAATTTACAATGCAGAATAATGGCTTCAGAAGCCTCATTCCTTTACAGACCAGTAAAATGCCCGTTCATATCTCCAGAGAAGGAGTGGTCAGACCGTTGGGCCAGTGACCGAAAGGTTGCTGGATCGAATCCCCGACATGACAAGGTACAAATCTGTCCTTCTGCCCCTGAACAAGGCAGTTAACCCACTGTTCCCCGGTAGACCGTCATTGTAAATAAGAATTTGTTTTTAACTGACTTGCCTAGTTAAATAAAGGGTGAATGAAATGTAAACATCAGTAGCATAGCATAACAGACAGGCATGCCACAGCCGAGACGCTTTCTAGGGGCCACATTCCATTATATCTGAAAGAGTCATGAATAAAGGCTACTGGTAGCCTGCTGTCATTTCATATGAGGCAAAAAGGAGAAGTAGGCTACCCCGTGCTCGCAAGACTGGCCCGACGATATCTCTGTATCCAGGCGACGTCGGTGTCATCCATGAATAGGCTAGGATATTCTACATGCAACAGACCAAAGACTGAACACACTTTCATCATTAGACAAGAGACAGAGCAAGCAGGACAGCAGCAGGGAGAGAGAGAGAGCGTGTAATGCTTACTGTTCATTTGTATTGTTCATTTCACATTTGTTTATTATGTACTTCACTTGCTTTGGCAATGTTAACATTTTTTCCATGCCAATAAAGCCCCTTAATTGAATTGAGAGCAGGCAGACAGGCAGGCAGGAGGGAGAGAGAGAGAAAGCAGGCAGGCCAGCGGGAGGGAGAGAGAGACAGAGCAGGCAAGGCCAGCGGGGGGGGGAGAGAGAGAGAGAGAGAGAGAGAGAGAGAGAGAGAGAGAGAGAGAGAGCAGGCAGGCCAGCAGGAGAGAGAGAGAGAGAGAGCAGGCAGGCCAGCAGGAGAGAGATAAAGAGAGAGCAGGCAGGCCAGCAGGAGAGAGATAAAGAGAGAGCAGGCAGGCCAGCAGGAGAGAGAGAGAGAGAGAGAGAGAGAGAGAGAGAGAGAGAGCAGAGCAGGCCAGCAGGAGAGAGAGGAGGGGAAGGCAGAAGCGTGCTCATATGTTTTGATAATCTGCATCTCACAATGTCTCGTCTTGCATGCTTTACAAATTCACCAAAGTAGCCTAAAGTTCCTCTTCCCCTCGGTTTTATTTTAATTAAGGCCTTAGTTTGTCAACGTGACCACCAGCCCAGGGCGTATCTAGCCTTCTCTGTGCCTGCCTGTAACTTCCCTCTGTAACTGGGTATATAATACATACAAGCCAACACAGTGATCCATTCAGCACCGAGACTCACAACAAGAAACTAGCCCAACCAAAACACAGCAGAGTAACAATGATGCTAGTCTAAACAAAACACTGGTAATGGAGCCGTCTCTGGGTGTGTTCCACATCTGACCAACTCTGAGTAGCGTGTGTGTGTGTGTGTGTGTGTGTGTGTGTGTGTGTGTGTGTGTGTGTGTGTGTGTGTGTGTGTGTGTGTGTGTGTGTGTGTGTGTCAAGTTCCACAACACTGTGTGCTTTGTCTCTGGCTTTCAATCAGAAGACCTGGCAGGAGTGGAATCGGCCACGCTGGATCACATGGGTACCAAGAGAGAGAGGGGTCACACGAGGAGAGAACGAGCTGTGACAACTTGTCCTTCACACCACGAACCAGAGCAGAACAGGCAGTTTGTCAAATGCTTCATTGGTTTGGACCCGAGACATAGGCTCTGCTTGCTCAACACTGCCTGTTTAACCAAGCTCCAACACAGTCTACCTGAAAGCCGCAATCCAACAATGAAAAAGCCACATAGAAGACATGACACGTGGCCAGTGAAATGAATCACCCTACAACTACCACAGCCAGTCTACCTATACCAGATAGAAGACCACTACCACAGCCAGTCTACCTATACCAGATAGAAGACCACTACCACAGCCAGTCTACCTATACCAGATAGAAGACCACTACCACAGCCAGTCTACCTATACCAGATAGAAGACCACTACCACAGCCAGTCTACCTATACCAGATAGAAGACCACTACCACAGCCAGTCTACCTATACCAGATAGAAGACCACTACCACAGCCAGTCTACCTATACCAGATAGAAGACCACTACCACAGCCAGTCTACCTATACCAGATAGAAGACCACTACCACAGCCAGTCTACCTATACCAGATAGAAGACCACTACCACAGCCAGTCTACCTATACCAGATAGAAGACCACTACCACAGCCAGTCTACCTATACCAGATAGAAGACCACTACCACAGCCAATCTACCTATACCAGATAGAAGACCACTACCACAGCCAGTCTACCTATACCAGATAGAAGACCACTACCACAGCCAGTCTACCTATACCAGATAGAAGACCACTACCACAGCCAGTCTACCTATACCAGATAGAAGACCACTACCACAGCCAGTCTACCTATACCAGATAGAAGACCACTACCACAGCCAGTCTACCTATACCAGATAGAAGACCACTACCACAGCCAGTCTACCTATACCAGATAGAAGACCACTACCACAGCCAGTCTACCTATACCAGATAGAAGACCACTACCACAGCCAGTCTACCTATACCAGATAGTGACAGCAGAAATAACTCTCCCAAATGGCACCCTATTCCCAGAGGGCTCTGGTCTAAAGTAGTGCACTATATAGGGAATAAGGCTTTGGTCTAAAGTAGTGCACTATATAGGGAATAAGGCTCTGGTCTAAAGTAGTGCACTATATAGGGAATAGGGCTCCATTTGGGACATGACCATAGCTCTGGACTTTGCCGTCTACGTGGCATTGATAGGAGTCTACAGACAGTAGGATCTCGCTGCTGACTCACTGCCAATGAGTGATGCTCAGTACAAACACACAGGCCAGACTCGGTACATCTCACACTCCAGAGTTGGTCGAGCTGCATTCCTGTTCAAATGTCTGTTGAGCCACATCTCTAGTCTGCGTTCCCTAGAGACTTGAAATCACTGTCCACTTTAATAATGGAACACTAGTCACTTTAATAATGGACTCATCTCATGTATATACTGTATTCTATTCTACTGTATTTGGTCAATGCCACTGACATTGCTCATCCTAATATTTATATATTTCTTAATTCCATTATTTTACTTTAGATTTGTGTGTATTGTTGTGAATTGTTAGATATTACTGCACTGTTGGAGCTAGGAACACAAGCATTTCGCTACACCTGCAATAACACCTGCTAAACATGTGTATGTGACCAATAAAATGTGATTTGATTTGGCAGTCTATACCCTACATAGAGATCTGTTCAAAACTAGTGCACTAGGAGAATGGGGTTTCATTTAGGAGAGTCTTAGTCATTTCTCCTGTCACTATCTGGTATAGGCTGACTAGCTAATGGTAGTTGTAGAGCGATTCAGTTCCCGGTCCATGTGTCAGGTCTTCTATGTGCATTAACTAGGGAATAGGGGTGCCACGTGGACAGACCACACCATCTCTGGAGTCCACTGCTGTCTGTTTGCTATAGCTTCTGCTGGCCATGTCTGACTGACCCATTTAACCAGAAAGGTTACAACACTCACACACCTGACACAGCTCACACAGACTCCTTAGACTAAGTAGCCCTCAAAAAGTCTTTCTGAACTACAAGTTCTGGTGGTCGTCGATCAAAAACAACAAGTCCCCCCATTGATCTCCTTCCCTACAATCCCCAGCCTCGAAGAAAACAGCCTGGCCTCCTTACTAACTGCATAACTCATTAGCTTCATAAACATAGGAGTTAGAACAGGACCAAACAAATCTAATCAGGGTAAATAAAATAAAAAGGTTTAGTTGAGTGATGATTTAACACCATGGTGGTGGTAGCGGTGACAAAGGGAGGTTTAGTTGAGGGATGATTTAACACCATGGTGGTGGTAGCAGTGACAAAGGGAGGTTTAGTTGAGGGATGATTTAACACCATGGTGGTGGTAGCAGTGACAAAGGGAGGTTTAGTTGAGTGATGATGTAACACCATGGTGGTGGTAGCGGTGACAAAGGGAGGTTTAGTTGAAGGATGATTTAACACCATGGTGGTGGTAGCGGTGACAAAGGGAGGTTTAGTTGAGTGATGATTTAACACCGTGGTGGTGGTAGCAGTGACAAAGGGAGGTTTAGTTGAGTGATGATTTAACACCGTGGTGGTGGTAGCAGTGACAAAGGGAGGTTTAGTTGAGGGATGATTTAACACCATGGTGGTGGTAGCAGTGACAAAGGGAGGTTTAGTTGAGGGATGATTTAACACCATGGTGGTGGTAGCAGTGACAAAGGGAGGTTTAGTTGAGTGATGATGTAACACCATGGTGGTGGTAGCGGTGACAAAGGGAGGTTTAGTTGAAGGATGATTTAACACCATGGTGGTGGTAGCAGTGACAAAGGGAGGTTTAGTTGAGGGATGATTTAACACCATGGTGGTGGTAGCGGTGACAAAGGGAGGTTTAGTTGAGTGATGATTTAACACCATGGTGGTGGTAGCGGTGACAAAGGGAGGTTTAGTTGAGTGATGATTTAACACCATGGTGGTGGTAGCAGTGACAAAGGGAGGTTTAGTTGAGGGATGATTTAACACCATGGTGGTGGTAGCGGTGACAAAGGGAGGTTTAGTTGAGGGATGATTTAACACCATGGTGGTGGTAGCAGTGACAAAGGGAGGTTTAGTTGAGGGATGATTTAACACCGTGGTGGTGGTAGCAGTGACAAAGGGAGGTTTAGTTGAGGGATGATTTAACACCATGGTGGTGGTAGCGGTGACAAAGGGAGGTTTAGTTGAGGGATGATGTAACACCATGGTGGTGGTAGCGGTGACAAAGGGAGGTTTAGTTGAGGGATGATTTAACACCATGGTGGTGGTAGCGGTGACAAAGGGAGGTTTAGTTGAAGGATGATTTAACACCATGGTGGTGGTAGCAGTGACAAAGGGAGGTTTAGGAACCTAGATGATGAAGACTCATCTCCGTCTCTGCTTACTAACCACCAAGCAGAGGAGCTACGCATTACCGTGACCGGGGACTTGGTGATGGAGAAATATTGCCATGCATATTAAAAACGGCTCCGTTTCCGTTTTTGTCAGTTTATTATCTCCTCTACATCAATAAGACGTCACTAAGCAGCTGTGTTTTCCTCGTCTTCTCTGCTCTCAGCAAAGACAAGCTTTTATCAGTTCCAACACAGGCTACAGCCCACGCCGGAGATGATTTACTGGAGCTAATGTTTGGTAGGATGATGGATGCTAGTGTTAGTTAGGCTACAGCTTTACACTGAACACCCTGTACACTGACTACAGTCTTATTTCAAGTCTCTTGTGAATAAAATGAGACGTAGCTAGTTACTGTGTGGACTAATTAAAGTTACCCCAACCAACAATGAAATATTATACCTTGTTAAGATGGTGGACTACAGCGCACTACTGACAGCTCATCAGCAGAGCTTGGATCTGTTTTAAAAAGATGTAAATAATGATTAGTGATCCTCTGAGGTTCCTAGCTAATAAGGTTAAGTATATGCCTAGATGGTTGACATGGCAACGACTGACCTGTCAACCACAAAACTAACCCCGCCCCTTGTCAAACAAATAACGAGCGCGATGGACGCCTTTTGAATGCAATAGCCACCCACAGACTTCCAGTCATTGTGCTTTTTAAATTTTATTTAACTAGTCAAGTCAGTTAAGAACAAATTCTTATTACCAAAAACCCTAACCAGGACGACGCTGGGCCAATTGTGTTGTTTAGCAACAAAACTGATACCTGCGCAACTATGGGTCAAAACAGACGGGTTAGATTGTTGACAACATGCATGCTATATTTAGTGTCCAATGTTTATTGAAAACAAACAAATTGGCCCAATGAGCACTTGTTGTCTCATGTACATGATTACAGTTGTTGGTTATCTAGCTAGCGAACTTTAGCCATATTAGTATTGACATGAAATGAGTCAAAACAAGACATTGTATCAAAAACAAGAAGAAACTAGCTCCTTCCTATTGCCAACATAGCCGTTTATTGTCATTGTTGTCAGCTATCTGGCCATCCAGATCACTACAACCCACGGACTTCTGCCTCATTAAAGCGTGCTCGTCATTTGTGACATTCTCAGCTAACCCATCTATGGGTATTTATAGATCCTAGTGGACCACATGTCCATGTTGCACCAACACCACAACAAAAACATTGCATATTCAAAAGACATACCAAGCTATAAATCAATATGACTATGATAAGAGATTATTCTGTTTACATCAACATATTCGGTGTCGTCACAGTTAAAAACATTAGCTACTTAATGAAGCAGTAAGGCCTGAGGTGGTGTGGTATATGCCCAATATACCACGGCTAAGGGCTGTTCTTACGCACGACACATCGCGGAGTGCCTGGATACAGCCCTTAGCCGTGGTATATTTGCCATATTTTAGGGTGGCAGGTAGCCTAGTGGTTAGAGTGTTGGGCCAGTAACCAAAAGGTTGCCGGATCGAATCCCTGAACTAACAAGGTAAACATCTGTCGTAACAGGGAACCACTGTTCCCCAGTAGGCTGTCACCGTAAATAAGAATTTGTTCGTAACTGACTTACCTAGTTAAATAAAGGTAAAATTAAAAAAACATTAAAAACCCTGAGGTGCCTTATTGCTATTATAAACTGGTTACCAACGTAATTAGGAGTAAAAATAAATATTTTGTCATACCCGTGGTATACGGTCTGATATACCACAGCTGTCAGTCAGCCTTATCTAATTTTATCACCACCACCAATGCAAATGAGGCAAACAAAGGAGTGCTATGTGAGACCGTTCAAAACACATTCACTTGAGGATAGTTAGCAGCCTAGTCATAACACGTTGAAAATGTGTATTTAAATTGCTGCTTGTTAAGAAATTAAGCTATAATTTGAGGTTGGCTAAGAAACTAAAATAAAGCAGTAAGGTTAGCTACTAGAAAGCAGCATAAACATTTGACCACTGGCTTAGCCTGATCCAGCCAGCTCGCTAGTACACCACTGGTGTAGCGCTGCGAGACAAAGGAAGAAATCCAAACTACAGATCTCTGGTATTTTAAAATCATCATATCAAAATTTAAATCCATCTTCACACATTAATAATTAGCGGACAAAAACAGACGAGGTTTCTAATTTACAACAATGTTATCGACCACAGCGCCAACAAAATATGAGATATGTACAGATAAACACTAACGTTAACTACCCTTCAGTGCACTGACATTTCTGAACGAAGCGTCGCCTTTGAAGGAACCAGGGCAACACTTTGTTGACAGATGTTGTTCCACTAGCGTTAACTATCTAGCGTTAACTACGTTACAGTAGTTAGCTACATACCTTTTGAAAAACAACCACACGTTGTCTTTTTCAACAACTGGCTCAATCTAGCCCAGGCAAGAGCTCAATGGCTAGTAGCTACGACTAGCAGCTTACCGACGGATGATGTTGTGCCAGCTCAAGCTAGCTATGCAGTGCGTCACTGGATGCAGAGGAACCCTGGATAGCTAGGCTACTGTTTTTCCAAAAATACGTTACTGTAAATCTAGCTAAACAGCTGAAATACCCGATAAAATGTAATGACAACCACTAAATGTACCTTGTCGTGAAGAATGGAGACGCTGTCCTTTTGGCCCTAGGTTGTTCCCAAAGAGTAGCCACGACTCGGACAATTTCTTCCACGGCTCTCAAAGCGATTCTGAATTTCTGAAGGCTGACTTGACTTTACTCGCTGATGTCGTAGTGTTCTGTGTGACGCCCTCGCGTGAGCCCACCGAAACCAATCAGAATGCTCTAACGGGAACAGGTGGCCAACAGTTGAGGAGCCGGAAGTGTATGCTAACAGGTTTGACGGGACCTGTAGTTCTAGGATTTTGTGTAACAGCCTGACACAATACAATTTTATTAACAACCGCAAAACATGATCCCAGGAAAATACCTTGACATTACATAGGACTTATGACATGTATTTAACTAGGCAGGTCAGTTAAGTACAAATTGTTATTAACAATGACAGCCTTCCCCCGGCCAAACCCTAAGTCGGACGACGCTGGGCCAATTGTGTTGTTTAGCAACAAAACGGATGCCTGCGCAACTATGGGTCAAAACAGACGGTTTAGATTGTTGACAACATGCATGCTATATTTAGTGTCCAATGTTTATTGAAAACAAACAAATTGGCACAATGAGCACTGGGCCAATTGTGTGTCCGCCCTATGGGACTCCGAATCACAGCCGGTAGCCTGGAATCAAACCAGGGTCTGTAGTGACACCTCTAGCACTGAGATGCAGTGCCTTAGACCACTGCCCCGCTCAGGAGCCCAAATACATTTGACAACCATTCAATAATTCAGTAGGCTACCACTCAAGATTCAGTCATAAACGGAGGGTTGTAAGGTTAGGTTCTAATTGTGGGGATAGAGTGGTGATTTTCCCACAGTATGTACATTAGTCTTTTACTCACACACAAAACACAAAGCCTATCATGGATGTGTGGCTCTAATTGCTTTTGGCTTCCTATCAGATTCTGTAAAAGTATGATAATACATACAAACTCAATGACTAAACATGTTTGACTCTGATCACCCCACTTCTGGCCCGGGGCATGATGTCAGGACACACACACACACACACACACACACACACACACACACACACACACATAAGCACGCCATTGAGTCCAGAGGGCATTTATAGCTTTGTGTGGTTGGGCGTAAGACCTATGATGCAGTAGGACCGGTCAGCCACAGTAGCCTACAGTATGGTTACAAAACTCAGGCAGAGCATGCAGCTAACACCGTAGACAGAGTATTTAAGCATTTGCTTCATTTAGCATGGTAATGATCCGTGTATGAAGTGTTGTCAATGTGTGCTGTGTTGTATATCAATTTGTAAGTCGCTCTGGATAAGAGCGTCTGCTAAATGACTTAAATGTAAATGTATGTAAATGTATAGGTCCAAAGGAACATGGAGTTCTGACTGACAATCCGCCAGCTGGAAAAACAGCACACAGGTAACCCTCCAGTCATTACCTGAACACACACACACGCACGCACGCACGCACGCACGCACGCACACACACACAGCTAACCCTCCAGTCATTACCTGAACACACACACACACAGCTAACCCTCTAGCCATTACCTGTTCAGCCAGTCTGGGAAGCAGGCAGCCAGGAGTCAGGGTTAATGGAGGGTATCCAAGCCAGACTGGGGTTGTGATTGGTTGTTTCAGTAACACCTTATTTGGCATCTACAGGTGATCCATTGTTAACAGTTAAGTTTACAGCTTGGATGGCTCAAAGTAGTGAATAAGTAAACATATGTTGCTTATCAATAAGGTGATCATACTACTTCCTGTCAGACCTCAGGATAAGACCCAGGTACAGACAGTTCAAAGTAACAAAACTTTATTACATAAACAGGGTGCAGGCAAACGACAAGTCAAGGGCAGGCAGAGGTCAGGAATCCAGGGCAGTGTCACATTACATTTACATTTACATTTAAGTCATTTAGCAGACGCTCTTATCCAGAGCGACTTACAAATTGGAAAGTTCATACATATTCATCCTGGTCCCCCCGTGGGGAATGAACCCACAACCCTGGCGTTGCAAGCGCCATGCTCTACCAACTGAGCCACACGGGACCGAACGGCAGGCTCAGGAACAGGGTCAGGGCAGGCAGAATGGTCAAAACCGGGAGCAACGTCAACTCACCAACATTACGGCCAGGAATGCGACTTTCCCGAAGCGGATCCTCTGTTTGGTCCACCACCCAGGACAATGGATCGGATCCCAGCCAGCGACCCAAAACAACGGCTCCGTAGAAGGGGCAGACGGAGCGGTCTTCTGGTCAGGCGCCGTAGACGGGCACATCGCGCACCGCTCCCGAGCATACTACTCGCCAATGTCCAGTCTCTTGACAACAAGGTAGACGAAATCAGAGCAACGGTATTCTTCCAGAGAGACATCAGAGACTGTAACGTTCTTTGTTTCACGGAAACATGGCTCACTCGAGAAACGCTATCGGAGTCGGTACAGCCACCTGGTCTCTTCACGCATCGCGCTGACAGAAACAAGCATCTCTCTGGGAAGAAGAAGGGCGGGGGTGTATGCCTTATGATTAACGAGACGTGGTGTGATCATAACAACATACAGGAACTCAAGTCATTTTGTTCACCTGACTTAGAATTCCTCACAATCAAATGCCGGCCGCATTATCTACCAAGAGAATTCTCTTCGATCATAATCACAGTCGTGTATATTCCCCCCCAAGCAGACACATCGACGGCCCTGAAAGAACTTAATTTGACTCTATGTAAACTGGAAACCACATATCCTGAGGCTGCATGTATTGTAGCTGGGGATTTTAACAAGGCTAATCTGAAAACAAGGCTCCCTAAATTCTATCAGCATATCGATTGCACAATCCGGGCTGGCAAAACCCTGGATCATTGCTATTCTAACGTCCGCTACGCATATAAGGCCCTCCCCCGCCCTCCTTTCGGAAAAGCTGACCACGACTCCATTTTGTTGCTCCCAGCCTATAGACAGAAATTAAAACAGGAAGCACCCGCGCTCAGGTCTGTGCAACGCTGGTCCGACCAATGGGATTCCACGCTTCAAGATTGCTTCGATCACGTGGATCGTTATGCGGATATGTTCCGCATAACGTCGAACAACAACATTGATGAATACGCTGATTTGGTGAGCGAGTTTATTAGCAAGTGCATCGGTGATGTTGTACCCACAGCATCTATTAAAACATTTCCTAACCAGAAACCGTGGATTGATGGCAGCATTCGCGCAAAACTGAAAGCGCGAAACACTGATTTTAATCAGGGCAAGGTGACCGGAAACATGACCGAATACAAACAGTGTAGCTATTCCCTCCGCAAGGCAATCAAACAAGCTAAGTGTCAGTATAGAGACAAAGTAGAGTTGCAATTCAACGGCTCAGACACAAGAGGTATGTGGCCGGGTCTACAGTCAATCACGGACTACAAAAGAAAAACCAGCCCCGTCGCAGACCACAATGTCTTGCTCCCAGACAGACTAAACAACTTCTTTGCTCGCTTTGAAGTCTGCTAACCATGTGTATGTGACAAATAAAATTTGAAAATTTGATGAGAGATGAGAGAGAGAGAGAGCGAGAGAGGACAGATACAGAGACAGAGAGAAAGAGAGACAGAGACAGAGAGAAAGATAGAGAGATGGAGACAGAGAGAGAGAAAGAGAGAGGGGGGGTAGGGATGAGAGAGAGAGAGAGAGAGAGAGAGAGAGAGAGAGTTCATTTCTAATAGTGTAATAGTGTTTTGTTGTTACATTTGTTAATTCTCACTTTTGTTTATTGTTTATTTCACTTGCTTTGGAAATGTAAACATATTTCTAAAGACGCAGAAAAAGAATTCCTAGAACAGATTTCTATATCTACAGTTTAACTAAATCTAAAATGGGCAGAGCATAGAAGTCCATTCTAGTAATTTGATTTCTATGAGGGCTAGTGTGGTGCCAGGGGGTGAGGCTATAACAGTGTAGTTTATATGGCCCTATACAGGGGTACAGTAGCTAGTGTGGTGTCAGGGGGTGTGACTATAACAGTGTAGTATGTATGGCCCTATACAGGGGTACAGTAGCTAGTGTGGTGTCAGGGGGTGTGACTATAACAGTGTAGTATGTATGGCCCTATACAGGGGTACAGTAACTAGTGTGGTGCCAGGGGGTGAGGCTATAACAGTGTAGTATGTATGGCCCTATACAGGGGTACAGTAGCTAGTGTGGTGTCAAGGGGTGAGGCTATAACAGTGTAGTATGTATGGCCCTATACAGGGGTACAGTAGCTAGTGTGATGGTAGGGGGTGTGGCTATAACAGTGTAGTATGTATGGCCCTATACAGGGGTACAGTAGCTAGTGTGGTGTCGGGGGGTGTGGCTATAACAGTGTAGTATGTATGGCCCTATACAGGGGTACAGTAGCTAGTGTGGTGTCAGGGGGTGTGGCTATAACAGTGTAGTATGTATGGCCCTATACAGGGCATAGCTGGTGTGGCAGGGGTGGCTATAACAGTGTAGTATGTATGGCCCTATACAGGGGAACAGTAAGCTAGTGTGGTGGCAGGGGGTGTGGCTATAACAGTGTAGTATGTATGGCCCTATACAGGGGTACAGTAGCTAGTGTGGTGTCAGGGGGTGAGGCTATAACAGTGTAGTATGTATGGCTCTATACAGGGGAACAGTAGCTAGTGTGATGGCAGGGGGTGAGGCTATAACAGTGTAGTATGTATGGCCCTATACAGGGGAACAGTAGCTAGTGTGGTGTCAGGGGGTGTGGCTATAACAGTGTATGTATGGCCCTATACAGGGGTACAGTAGCTAGTGTGGTGTCAAGGGGTGAGGCTATAACAGTGTAGTATGTATTGCTCTATACAGGGGAACAGTAGCTAGTGTGGTGTCAGGGGGTGAGGCTATAACAGTGTAGTATGTATGGCCCTATACAGGGGTACAGTAGCTAGTGTGATGGTAGGGGGTGTGGCTATAACAGTGTAGTATGTATGGCCCTATACAGGGGTACAGTAGCTAGTGTGGTGTCGGGGGGTGTGGCTATAACAGTGTAGTATGTATGGCCCTATACAGGGGTACAGTAGCTAGTGTGGTGTCAGGGGGTGTGGCTATAACAGTGTAGTATGTATGGCCCTATACAGGGGAACAGTAGCTAGTGTGGTGGCAGGGGGTGTGGCTATAACAGTGTAGTATGTATGGTTCTATACAGGGGAACAGTAGCTAGTGTGGTGTCAGGGGGTGAGGATATAACAGTGTAGTATGTATGGCCCTATACAGGGGAACAGTAGCTAGTGTGATGACAGGGGGTGTGGCTATAACAGTGTAGTATGTATGGCCCTATACAGGGGTACAGTAGCTAGTGTGGTGTCAGGGGGTGAGGCTATAACAGTGTAGTATGTATGGCTCTATACAGGGGAACAGTAGCTAGTGTGATGGCAGGGGGTGAGGCTATAACAGTGTAGTATGTATGGCCCTATACAGGGGAACAGTAGCTAGTGTGGTGTCAGGGGGTGTGGCTATAACAGTGTATGTATGGCCCTATACAGGGGTACAGTAGCTAGTGTGGTGTCAAGGGGTGAGGCTATAACAGTGTAGTTTATATGGCCCTATACAGGGGTACAGTAGCTAGTGTGGTGTCAGGGGGTGTGACTATAACAGTGTAGTATGTATGGCCCTATACAGGGGTACAGTAGCTAGTGTGGTGTCAGGGGGTGTGACTATAACAGTGTAGTATGTATGGCCCTATACAGGGGTACAGTAGCTAGTGTGGTGTCAAGGGGTGAGGCTATAACAGTGTAGTATGTATGGCCCTATACAGGGGTACAGTAGCTAGTGTGATGGTAGGGGGTGTGGCTATAACAGTGTAGTATGTATGGCCCTATACAGGGGTACAGTAGCTAGTGTGGTGTCAGGGGGTGTGGCTATAACAGTGTAGTATGTATGGCCCTATACAGGGGAACAGTAGCTAGTGTGGTGGCAGGGGGTGTGGCTATAACAGTGTAGTATGTATGGTTCTATACAGGGGAACAGTAGCTAGTGTGGTGTCAGGGGGTGAGGCTATAACAGTGTAGTATGTATGGCCCTATACAGGGGAACAGTAGCTAGTGTGATGACAGGGGGTGTGGCTATAACAGTGTAGTATGTATGGCCCTATACAGGGGTACAGTAGCTAGTGTGGTGTCAGGGGGTGAGGCTATAACAGTGTAGTATGTATGGCTCTATACAGGGGAACAGTAGCTAGTGTGATGGCAGGGGGTGAGGCTATAACAGTGTAGTATGTATGGCCCTATACAGGGGAACAGTAGCTAGTGTGGTGTCAGGGGGTGTGGCTATAACAGTGTATGTATGGCCCTATACAGGGGTACAGTAGCTAGTGTGGTGTCAAGGGGTGAGGCTATAACAGTGTAGTATGTATTGCTCTATACAGGGGAACAGTAGCTAGTGTGGTGTCAGGGGGTGAGGCTATAACAGTGTAGTATGTATGGCCCTATACAGGGGTACAGTAGCTAGTGTGATGGTAGGGGGTGTGGCTATAACAGTGTAGTATGTATGGCCCTATACAGGGGTACAGTAGCTAGTGTGGTGTCGGGGGGTGTGGCTATAACAGTGTAGTATGTATGGCCCTATACAGGGGTACAGTAGCTAGTGTGGTGTCAGGGGGTGTGGCTATAACAGTGTAGTATGTATGGCCCTATACAGGGGAACAGTAGCTAGTGTGGTGGCAGGGGGTGTGGCTATAACAGTGTAGTATGTATGGTTCTATACAGGGGAACAGTAGCTAGTGTGGTGTCAGGGGGTGAGGCTATAACAGTGTAGTATGTATGGCCCTATACAGGGGAACAGTAGCTAGTGTGATGACAGGGGGTGTGGCTATAACAGTGTAGTATGTATGGCCCTATACAGGGGTACAGTAGCTAGTGTGGTGTCAGGGGGTGAGGCTATAACAGTGTAGTATGTATGGCTCTATACAGGGGAACAGTAGCTAGTGTGATGGCAGGGGGTGAGGCTATAACAGTGTAGTATGTATGGCCCTATACAGGGGAACAGTAGCTAGTGTGGTGTCAGGGGGTGTGGCTATAACAGTGTATGTATGGCCCTATACAGGGGTACAGTAGCTAGTGTGGTGTCAAGGGGTGAGGCTATAACAGTGTAGTTTATATGGCCCTATACAGGGGTACAGTAGCTAGTGTGGTGTCAGGGGGTGTGACTATAACAGTGTAGTATGTATGGCCCTATACAGGGGTACAGTAGCTAGTGTGGTGTCAGGGGGTGGGACTATAACAGTGTAGTATGTATGGCCCTATACAGGGGTACAGTAGCTAGTGTGATGGTAGGGGGTGTGGCTATAACAGTGTAGTATGTATGGCCCTATACAGGGGTACAGTAGCTAGTGTGGTGTCAGGGGGTGTGGCTATAACAGTGTATGTATGGCCCTATACAGGGGTACAGTAGCTAGTGTGGTGTCAAGGGGTGAGGCTATAACAGTGTAGTTTATATGGCCCTATACAGGGGTACAGTAGCTAGTGTGGTGTCAGGGGGTGTGACTATAACAGTGTAGTATGTATGGCCCTATACAGGGGTACAGTAGCTAGTGTGGTGTCAGGGGGTGGGACTATAACAGTGTAGTATGTATGGCCCTATACAGGGGTACAGTAGCTAGTGTGATGGTAGGGGGTGTGGCTATAACAGTGTAGTATGTATGGCCCTATACAGGGGTACAGTAGCTAGTGTGGTGTCGGGGGGTGAGGCTATAACAGTGTAGTATGTATGGCCCTATACAGGGGTACAGTAGCTAGTGTGGTGTCAAGGGGTGAGGCTATAACAGTGTAGTATGTATGGCCCTATACAGGGGTACAGTAACTAGTGTGGTGTCAGGGGGTGAGGCTATAACAGTGTAGTATGTATGGCCCTATACAGGGGTACAGTAGCTAGTGTGGTGTCAAGGGGTGAGGCTATAACAGTGTAGTATGTATGGCCCTATACAGGGGTACAGTAGCTAGTGTGATGGTAGGGGGTGTGGCTATAACAGTGTAGTATGTATGGCCCTATACAGGGGTACAGTAGCTAGTGTGGTGTCGGGGGGTGTGGCTATAACAGTGTAGTATGTATGGCCCTATACAGGGGTACAGTAGCTAGTGTGGTGTCAGGGGGTGTGGCTATAACAGTGTAGTATGTATGGCCCTATACAGGGGAACAGTAGCTAGTGTGGTGGCAGGGGGTGTGGCTATAACAGTGTAGTATGTATGGTTCTATACAGGGGAACAGTAGCTAGTGTGGTGTCAGGGGGTGAGGCTATAACAGTGTAGTATGTATGGCCCTATACAGGGGAACAGTAGCTAGTGTGATGACAGGGGGTGTGGCTATAACAGTGTAGTATGTATGGCCCTATACAGGGGTACAGTAGCTGGTGTGGTGTCAGGGGGTGAGGCTATAACAGTGTAGTATGTATGGCTCTATACAGGGGAACAGTAGCTAGTGTGGTGTCGGGGGGTGTGGCTATAACAGTGTAGTATGTATGGCCCTATACAGGGGTACAGTAGCTAGTGTGGTGTCAGGGGGTGTGGCTATAACAGTGTAGTATGTATGGCCCTATACAGGGGAACAGTAGCTAGTGTGGTGGCAGGGGGTGTGGCTATAACAGTGTAGTATGTATGGCCCTATACAGGGGAACAGTAGCTAGTGTGATGGCAGGGGGTGTGGCTATAACAGTGTAGTATGTATGGTTCTATACAGGGGAACAGTAGCTAGTGTGGTGTCAGGGGGTGAGGCTATAACAGTGTAGTATGTATGGCCCTATACAGGGGAACAGTAGCTAGTGTGATGACAGGGGGTGTGGCTATAACAGTGTAGTATGTATGGCCCTATACAGGGGTACAGTAGCTAGTGTGGCGTCAGGGGGTGAGGCTATAACAGTGTAGTATGTATGGCTCTATACAGGGGAACAGTAGCTAGTGTGATGGCAGGGGGTGTGGCTATAACAGTGTATGTATGGCCCTATACAGGGGTACAGTAGCTAGTGTGGTGTCAAGGGGTGAGGCTATAACAGTGTAGTATGTATTGCTCTATACAGGGGAACAGTAGCTAGTGTGATGGCAGGGGGTGTGGCTATAACAGTGTAGTATGTATGGCCCTATACAGGGGTACAGTAGCTAGTGTGGTGTCAGGGGGTGAGGCTATAACAGTGTAGTATGTATGGCCCTATACAGGGGAACAGTAGCTAGTGTGGTGTCAGGGGGTGTGGCTATAACAGTGTATGTATGTCTTGCTCTATACAGGGGTACAGTAGCTAGTGTGGTGTCAGGGGGTGTGGCTATAACAGTGTAGTATGTATGGCCCTATACAGGGGAACAGTAGCTAGTGTGGTGTCAGGGGGTGTGGCTATAACAGTGTAGTATATATGACTCTATACAGGGGAACAGTAGCTAGTGTGGTGTCAGGGGGTGTGGCTATAACAGTGTATGTATGTCTTGCTCTCTACAGGGGTACAGTAGCTAGTGTGGTGTCAGGGGGTGTGGCTATAACAGTGTAGTATGTATGGCTCTATACAGGGGTACAGCAGCTAGTGTGGTGTCAGGGGGTGTGGCTATAACAGTGTAGTATGTATGGCTCTATACAGGGGAACAGTAGCTAGTGTGATGTCAGGGGGTGTGGCTACTGTGTCATAATAACAGTTGTCTAATCTGTGATTATCAGGATTATCTGAGAGCAGTGTGCTGGTCGTCCTTTACACCGTTCTAGTGTTCCTAATCTACTGTCACAATCTGACACTACCTCTCCAGAGGAAACGCTAGGCTAGGTCTGACACTACTCCTACAGAGGTGATGCTAGGCTAGGTCTGACACTACTCCTACTGAGGAGACGCTAGGCTAGGTCTGACACTACTCCTACAGAGGAGACGCTAGGTTAGGTCTGACACTACTCCTACAGAGGAGACGCTAGTCTAGGTCTGACACTACTACTCCTACAGAGGAGACGCTAGGCTAGGTCTGACACTACTACTCCTACAGAGGAGACGCTAGGCTAGGTCTGACACTACTCCTACAGAGGAGACGCAAGTCTAGGTCTGACACTACTCCTACAGAGGAGACGCTAGGCTAGGTCTGACACTACTCCTACAGAGGAGACGCTAGGCTAGGTCTGACACTACTCCTACAGAGGAGACGCTAGGCTAGGTCTGACACTACTCCTACAAAGGAGACGCTAGGCTAGGTCTGACACTACTCCTACAGAGGAGACGCTAGGCTAGGTCTGACACTACTCCTACAGAGGAGACGCTAGGCTAGGTCTGACACTACTCCTACAGAGGAGACGCGAGGCTAGGTCTGACACTACTCCTACAGAGGAGACGCTAGGCTAGGTCTGACACTACTCCTACAGAGGAGACGCTAGGCTAGGTCTGACACTACTACTCCTACAGAGGAGACACTAGGCTAGGTCTGACCCTACTCCTACAGAGGAGACGCTAGGCTAGGTCTGACACTACTACTCCTACAGAGGAGACGCTAGGCTAGGTCTGACACTACTACTCCTACAGAGGAGACGCTAGGCTAGGTCTGACACTACTCCTACAGAGGAGACGCTAGGCTAGGTCTGACACTACTCCTACAGAGGAGACGCTAGGCTAGGTCTGACACTACTCCTACAGAGGAGACACTAGGCTAGGTCTGACACTACTACTCCTACAGAGGAGACGCTAGGCTAGGTCTGACACTACTCCTACAGAGGAGATGCTAGGCTAGGTCTGACACTACTACTCCTACAGAGGAGACGCTAGGCTAGGTCTGACACTACTACTACTACAGAGGAGATGCTAGGCTAGGTCTGACACTACTCCTACAGAGGAGACGCTAGGCTAGGTCTGACACTACTCCTACAGAGGAGACGCTAGGCTAGGTCTGACACTACTCCTACAGAGGAGACGCTAGGCTAGGTCTGACACTACTCCTACAGAGGAGACGCTAGGCTAGGTCTGACACTACTCCTACAGAGGAGATGCTAGACTAGGTCTGACACTACTCCTACAGAGGAGACGCTAGGCTAGGTCTGACACTACTCCTACAGAGGAGACGCTAGGCTAGGTTAGCCATGATTCCTACAGAGGAGAAAAGAGAGTTGCTAGACTAGGTTAGCCATGACTAATACAGAGGAGAGGAGATGCTAGGCTAGGTTAGCCAGGACTCCAACAGAGGAGAAGAGAGAGATGCTAGGCTAGGTTAGCCATGACTAATATAGAGGAGAGGAGATGCTAGGCTAGGATAGCCATGTGCTACAGCATATGCCTGCTGCTGCTGCTATTCTGTCTTTTGTTTACAATAGTTCTAAGCATAATTTTACATTTACATTTAAGTCATTTAGCAGACGCTCTTATCCAGAGCGACTTACAAGTTGGATGTATTGCTTGCTATATTATGAATGGCTATTGGTAGTATTTTTCCCACTCGAGGTGCACACAACTTAAAGGGATATTTTGGCACTTTATCTACTTCCCCAGAGTCCGATGAACTCATAGATACTGTTTGTATGTCTCTGTGTCCAGTATGAAGGAAGTTAGAGGTAGTTTTGTGAGCCAATGCTAACTAGCGTTAGCACAATGACTAAGTATATGGGTAAAATCCCGGAAGTATTGTTTTAATGTGTCATAAAACATTATTGATAATGAGAGGCCACACACACACACACACACACACACACACACACACACACACACACACACACACACACACACACACACACACACACACACACACACACACACACACACACACACACACACACACACACAAATGAAGACACAGTAGGCCTCTTCAGCCTCCCTGTCACTAGAAGGGCATCATGAGAGGATTAGGAAAACACTTCTACTTATTATAATCATCACTATTATTGGTTTAATATGACTGTTTTGAAGTGGGGGGGGATAATACAATATACACATGGAGAATATTAATGGATCACATCACGACAACAATCTTTCAGAGAGAATAATATAGACAAGAACACACTCTGAGAGACCTGGAGTCTGTATGTTGTAAAAGTGTCATTATCTGCATATAAGGATAAGGTCTGCTGATATTTACATGAGTAGTACTTTGCCACAACACTCATTGGATGACAAAGGAAAGGCTTGTCTGTCATTGGCTGAAGAGTGGGCAGCGTTTGGCAGAGATTGGACAATAGATATTCCAAGCAGGAAGGAACCTCAGGGATAGAGGTTCAGCTGAACAACAAAGTCTAAAAGTGTGTGTCCCATATGACATCATATTCCCTATATAGTGCACTACTTTTGACCGGGGACCATAGGACTCTGGCAAAAAGTAGTGCACTACATAGGGAATAGGACGAAACCAAAGCCTCCGTGTCAAAAGACAGGATCATCAAAACAATACATATATGAAGTATAAAATGAAAAAGTAATTATTAATAAAATATAATTTTCAACTATTTCTATGTACCTCATCCCCACTATAATAATCTGCAGTCCTCCGAGTTCCTCCGTTCACTTTCTTCTGCCTTTTACAATTCATTCCCAGACATTTGAACTCTATAACACATTTGTTGCATCCTCCTAACAAAGCTTGGTAGCTGTGTGACTGTCATGACATTGGCTTAGAGACGGCTATTGGTATGGTCACAATAGCTGTGGCCCACCTGTTGAATAGAGAGATACAGCAGTCTGTTATTGAACAGCGAGGGGCCACGGGCCTGTGATCAGTAATTCAGTCCATGACAACGTAATGATGCTGTTAGATGATAGAACAGCATGAATCTAAAGGTAGAGTAAGAGGTCTATGTATTGTAGAAGGACTCAGGTGTTTCCTCTCTCTCTTCTTCTCTTTTCTCAATATGTCCAGCCAAGGTCTCAGAGTCCTCCTCCCTTCAATCAACACAATCCTTAATCTTCTTGTCCTCTGGGACTCACATGGTCCCTATAAGTTACACGGAGCTATGTTTGCTTTCTGTGCCCAAAGTCATGAGCTGTGCTGTCTTCCAGGCTAGAGGTTCCAAACTCAACAGTTCATGTGTGAGGTGGTGTCCTTTGGCTTGGACTGGTGGTTTCTAAGAGCTCTAGCAGGGTGATGAAATAAGGGTGATGAAAAGAGGGTGAGACGTAAAACAGAATGCAGAACCAACCTATGGTGGGAAGGGTGGAGAAGAGAGGAGTGAGTGGAAGAGGAGGTGAAAGGAGCTTTGGCACAGTTCATTGGGATCCATCCCTTTCTAGTCTTTCTCTCCTTCTCCTTCTCTTTCCCTTTCCCTTTCCCTCTCTCTCTCTCCCTCCCTCTCTCTCTCTCTCTCTCTCTCTCTGACTTCCTCGCTCTCTCGTTTTGAAGAGTCTGTAAAGTAAGAGGAGTCTATCCAGCCTCCCCCTCCCATTCCACCAACCAGGGAACAAGGATACTTGTGACATCACTTCCTGGTCGTCACTGCACGAGCCACCAATCAGGGGACAGTTGCGAAGGAGAGAGGAAGCAAATGGCCGACCAGTAGACAACAAACAAAACGAACAGCCTTTCTGTTTTGCATTCGCCTGCTTGTCGGTCAAGTCCTCCCTCAGGCAGCTTGAGTCATATAAAAGTCTCATTCAATTACTAGCAACGCATTTTTTTACTTTATTTATTTATATATTTCATGATTTCTTTTTATTTATTTATTATTGTTATATAATCTTACACCCCTCATGGGTTACATGTCCTTCCATTCCAGCCCCTCCCTACCCCATCGTCCAGACTCCCTCCCTTCCCCATGAGGAACTGTCCGTCCGTCCATCCATCGCCCAGTCTCCCTCCCTTCCCCATGTGGAACTGTCCGTCCGTCGATCGTCCAGACTCCCTCCCTTCCCCATGTGGAACTGTCCGTCCGTCCGTCCATCGTCCAGTCTCCCTCCCTTCCCCAAGTGGAACTGTCCGTCCGTCCGTCCGTCCGTCGTCCAGACTCCCTCCCTTCCCCATGTGGAACTGTCCGTCCGTCCGTCCATCGTCCAGACTCCCTCCCTTCCCCATGTGGAACTGTCCGTCTGTCCATCCATCGTCCAGTCTCCCTCCCCTCCCCATGTGGAACTGTCCGTTCGTCCGTCCATCGTCCAGACTCCCTCCCTTCCCCATGTGGAACTGTCCGTCCGTCCATCGTCCAGTCTCCCTTCCTTCCCCATGTGGAACTGTCCGTCCGTCCGTCCGTCCGTCCGTCCATCGTCCAGTCTCCCTTCCTTCCCCATGTGGAACTGTCCGTCCGTCCGTCCGTCGTCCAGACTCCCTTCCTTACCCATGTGGAACTGTCCGTCCGTCCATCGTCCAGACTCCCTCCCTTCCCCATGTGGAACTGTCCGTCCGTCCGTCCGTCCGTCGTCCAGACTCCCTTCCTTCCCTACTTGCAGACAAACTGATCCACCAGTGAAGTGCACCTCTTACACTTGACATAACAACACCAGTGAAACTTGCAGTGACATCTCTCATGCTTATAGGTCTTGAACTGATCGTATCCTCTCCCGCAGCACATGAGTTCACAGCCATCCATCCCCTCTGACGTCTTGTTACAGAGTCTCCCCAGGGTTCCCATGGAGCCGGTGGTGTCGTTCTTCAGACAGTAGTCTGGGCTCTGGTCGGTGTAGACCAGATCCTCCGGGGTGGGGACGTTGAAGCGTTTATCGACCTGCTCCAGTTTTCCTTTGCGTCCGATGCGCATGGCGGCGGCGCTGTCGTACTTCTCCTTCAGAAACTCTCCGACGCGGCGGAAGTCTGCCAGCTGGAGCCAGCACGTCTTCAGACTACAGGAACCGGACACGCCGTGACACTTACACGCCACGTTGGCCAGGTTATACACCGACTGGAAGAGGAGAGAGAGAGAGGGAGGTTAGTAATGGTCCAGGAATACTTCAAATACATTACACATGAAGAGCTTGAAAACTCTGTTCATTAACCTAACCTTGCACTTCCTGCCACTTATTAAGCATGCATTCTGACTGTGTGGAGTTTGGTTGCTTTCTGGTAGATTGGTGTGACACAGCTGTCCTCTAGTGGCTGAATTAAAACATTACACCCTGAGAATGCCTATTCCTCTTAACACAGCAGAGCACTGCCAGAGAGAGCCCCAGGGTGTTTCACTTTACACTCTTGTCTAACAGAGAGGCAGCAAGGGGGAGTGTTTTGGGAAACATTGGGGGGGACTGGATAATGGGGAATGGAGAATGGAGAATGGAGAATGGATAATGGAGAATGGAGAATGAATAATGGCCATTCGGTCCTAACATACATAACAAACCTTTAGTTTAGTGGACTAAAAGCTTCCCGCTGATCTACACAGAGAAGCTCCCAGCTGGTTCAATACCACAACCTAAACTAAACAAACAGTTGACTTTGAAATAACACACAGAGTCAGCAGAGAAAATGTACCTATTGTCCAAACTAGTCAGACAATTCCACACTGTACATATAGACTTTGGGATCAAGGTGAAGGTGGGTAGAGAGTTCAAACAGTCACTGACCATTAGATACGGCCCTTAGAGGACATGTCTGAAGCACAAGACACACAACGCACACACACACACACACACACACACACACACACACACACACACACACACACACACACACACACACACACACACACACACACACACACACACACACACACACACACACACACACACACACACACACACAGACATTCTCTTAAGCATGACTAAAGTAAATAAACATGACTTAAAAGCAACAGACTGTCTTTAAAAATCCCAAATACTAACTTTACAAGCTTGACTTACAAAAATGACTTCTGGTGTTGCTGATATTTTTCTTTTATTGGATTTACAAGCAGTCATCTGAGGAGTGACATTAAACTAGTGGAAAACAGAGAGGATGCCTGGTGACTTTAAACTAGTGGAAAACAGAGAGGACGACTGGTGACATTAAACTAGTGGAAAACAGAGAGGACGACTGGTGACATTAAACTAGTGGAAAACAGAGAGGACGACTGGTGATATTAAACTAGTGGAAAACAGAGAGGACGACTGGTGACATTAAACTAGTGGAAAACAGAGAGGACGACTGGTGATATTAAACTAGTGGAAAACAGAGAGGACGACTGGTGACATTAAACTAGTGGAAAACAGAGAGGACGACTGGTGACATTAAACTAGTGGAAAACAGAGAGGACGACTGGTGATATTAAACTAGTGGAAAACAGAGAGGACGACTGGTGATATTAAACTAGTGGAAAACAGAGAGGACGACTGGTGACATTAAACTAGTGGAAAACAGAGAGGACGACTGGTGATATTAAACTAGTGGAAAACAGAGATGACGAATGGTGATATTAAACTAGTGGAAAACAGAGAGGATGACTGGTGATATTAAACTAGTGGAAAACAGAGAGGATGACTGGTGATATTAAACTAGTGGAAAACAGAGAGGACGACTGGTGACATTAAACTAGTGAAAAACAGAGAGGACGACTGGTGATATTAAACTAGTGGAAAACAGAGAGGACGACTGGTGATATTAAACTAGTGGAAAACAGAGAGGACGACTGGTGATATTAAACTAGTGGAAAACAGAGAGGATGACTGGTGACATTAAACTAGTGGAAAACAGAGAGGACGACTGGTGATATTAAACTAGTGGAAAACAGAGAGGATGACTGGTGATATTAAACTAGTGGAAAACAGAGAGGACGACTGGTGACATTAAACTAGTGGAAAACAGAGAGGACGACTGGTGATATTAAACTAGTGAAAAACAGAGAGGACGACTGGTGACATTAAACTAGTGGAAAACAGAGAGGACGACTGGTGATATTAAACTAGTGGAAAACAGAGAGGACGACTGGTGACATTAAACTAGTGGAAAACAGAGAGGACGACTGGTGACATTAAACTAGTGGAAAACAGAGAGGATGACTGGTGATATTAAACTAGTGGAAAACAGAGAGGACGACTGGTGACATTAAACTAGTGAAAAACAGAGAGGACGACTGGTGATATTAAACTAGTGAAAAACAGAGGAAACACAAAGGGTGTAGCAGCCTCCTGCTGGGCCTGGAGGACTGACCGGTTGTCACACACACGCTCACATGCCTGATGCACACACACGCTCACATGCCTGATGCACACACACGCTCACATGCCTGATGCACACACACGCTCACATGCCTGATGCACACGTGTGTTTAGAAACGTGTCCATGTGATCAAGCAGTGAACCAAATATCCGACACAAAAGCGAAGCTTATGAATAAATACCAGAGACAGGCTCCTCAAGTGAGAAAGAGAAAGGGACAGAGAAGTGAGAGAGAGGAGAGGAGAGGAGTGAGGGATAGAGGGAGTGGGAGAGAGAAAAGAGAGGATAGGAGTGAGGGATAGAGGGAGTGAGAGAGAGGAGAGGAGAGGAGCGAGGGATAGAGGGAGTGGGAGACTATTTAGAGGTCTTTGTGTCTGTGCAGTGTCCTGTGGGCCCCATGACCTTAACCACTGGGCATGATGACATCAAAGCACCCATTCATCACTCCTTTCGCTCTTTCTCTTTCGCTCTCTCCCTTTCTCTTTCCCTGCCTCTCTTTCGCTCTCTCCCTTTCTCTTTCCCTGCCTCTCTTTCTCTTTCCCTGCCTCTCTTTTGCTGTATCTCTCTCATTCTCTTCCCTGCATATAGCTTCCCTCCATAGAGCTTCTCTCCATATAGCTTCTCTCCATATAGCTTCCCTGCATATAGCTTCCCTCCATAGAGCTTCTCTCCATAGAGCTTCTCTCCATATAGCTTCCCTCCATATAGCTTTTTCTCCATATAGCTTCCCTGCATATAGCTTCCCTCCATAGAGCTTCCCTCCATATAGCTTCCCTCCATAGAGCTTCTCTCCATAGAGCTTCCCTCCATATAGCTTCCCTCCATAGAGCTTCTCTCCATAGAGCTTCCCTCCATAGAGCTTCTCTCCATATAGCTTCCCTCCATATAGCTTCCCTCCATAGAGCTTCTCTCCATATAGCTTCCCTCCATAGAGCTTCCCTCCATATAGCTTCCCTCCATAGAGCTTCTCTCCATAGAGCTTCCCTCCATAGAGCTTCTCTCCATAGAGCTTCCCTCCATATAGCTTCCCTCCATAGAGCTTCCCTCCATAGAGCTTCTCTCCATATAGCTTCCCTCCATATAGCTTCTCTCCATAGAGCTTCCCTCCATATAGATTCCCTGAATATAGCTTCCCTCCAAATAGCTTCCCTCCAAATAGCTTCCTTGCATTCTTTTGTAA
This sequence comes from Salvelinus alpinus, assembly GCF_045679555.1. Lineage (NCBI taxonomy): Eukaryota > Metazoa > Chordata > Actinopteri > Salmoniformes > Salmonidae > Salvelinus > Salvelinus alpinus. The sequence continues at coordinate 15,881,750 of NC_092096.1, forward strand.
AGGAAGAGAAGTGGAGCACAGAAATACCTCTGCCCCCCACCCCCCTTCTCTATAGGCAGCTGTTGACACCCCCTCTGCATACCTGTTTGTTTACCCAGAGAGAGAGGAAGAGAGAGATACCTGATACCTTTCTAACACCTTTCCCCCAACAGCCTGTCAACTCCCACACCTGGATGACTGTGCACCTGCAAATCCAGGTTCTCTCTCTCTGGTATCCAAAAACGGAACTGGTTATTACATTCTGAACCACAAGGGGGCGATAACTCCCATTCATACTTGTGGCTTCACTGCTTGAGGCTATCCAAGGCCACTAACTCAACACAAAGTGTAACACAAATCCTTCTCACCCTTTTGTGACGATCATGGCTAGTTTGTATACGGCTTATGTCAATTTGACGTCAAAAGTAGATTTTTGTTTTAGCATTTTAGCTAACCCTTTTCCAAACCTTGACCTAATTATCCTAACCTGCAACGTTAATTCTCCTAACCTGCTACGTAAGTTCTCCTAACCTGCTACGTAAGTTCTCCTAACCCGCTACGTAAGTTCTCCTAACCTGCTACGTAGGTTCTCCTTACCCGCTACATAAGTTCTCCTAACCTGCTACATAAGTTCTCCTAACCTGCTATGTAAGTTCTCCTAACCTGCTACGTAAGTTCTCCTAACCCGCTACATAAGTTCTCCTAACCCGCTATGTAAGTTCTCCTAACCTGCTACATAAGTTCTCCTAACCCGCTACGTAAGTTATCCTAACCCGCTACGTAAGTTATCCTAACCCGCTACGTAAGTTCTCCTAACCCGCTATGAAAAGTCAATTCTGATCAATTCTGACATTAGCTGTATGCCTTTTAGCCAAAGTCTTCTCTCACCCCTTCCCTCTCAACTCTCACCCTGTCCCTCTCACCCCTCACCCCTCCTACTACCCAGCAGGGATACCACTCTGCACCCTGCAATCCAGGATATGACCCCTGACCTTTCTAGAACTCTGGAGCCTTCTACAGCATTCTATCCCCCATTACGCATAGTGAACTGGGTCAGAGGGGGTCTAACATAAGGATTCATAGGGGCCTTTCAGAAAACTTCTCTTAGCCACCCTCATTATAAAAAGATCCACTGAAGTCAACCTAAAGCACTTACCGTACACCGTCATCTATGCAGACCTGGTTAAATGAGAAGCATACTTGACTCAGGGGCTTTCAAGCTCATGTTTCCATTCTCTTCTTGACTGAGGAGTTAACTCCAGGGTCTAATAGGGTTATAATGGTCTGTGTGTCAGAGAGGACTGTGTTGGCCATAGTGTCTCCTGTCCTCGTCTGTCCTCGTCTGTCCTTACAGCTGTTTAACCTGCTGGGTGCATCTACACTGGAGCTGACGTCACACACGCACGCACGCACGCACGCACGCACACACACACACACACACACACACACACACACACACACACACACACACACACACACACACACACACACACACACACACACACAGACACACACACACACACAGTGGGCATGCTTCCCGGATCAGGCACAATAGGGCCAGCTCAGACAGCGTGAAAGGTGAGAGGGAGGGGAAGGGAGGGAGGGGTAAGTAAATAAACCCCCCCCCCCAAAGGTGAGGAGATAAGAGAGGGAATAGAGGAGGGGGGAGAAAGGGGGGACTATCAAGGAGTAAAAGAGAACAAGTATTACCATCAGAACAGTACTGGTCATTCCAGTGACACGTTCACTGCTATCAACGTTTCAAGATGACAGTAATATTCAGCATCGCTTCTGAAGTCTTGTTTCTCACAAAGAGAGTGAAGGGAAGTGTGACTGACATTCCAAAGTGCAGAGACCCCAAACCTGCTTCGCCAGGTGTGTGTGTGTGTGTGTGGACGTGTCTAACTATAGAAGAGTAAACAAACAAACATTTGACAAACTGGGGACATTTTGTTGGTCCCCACAAGGTCAAACGCTTTTTCTAGGGAGTTTAGGGTTAAGGTTAGAATTAGGTTTAGGGTTAGGAGCTAGGGTTAGTTTTAGGTTTAGGAGCTAGGGTTTAGGGTTAAGGTTAGGTTTTTGGGTTAAGGTTAGGGTTAAGGTTAGGGTAAGGGTACAGGTTAGGGGTTAAGGAAAATAGGATTTTGAATGGGACTGAATTGTATATCCCCACAAGGTTAGCTGCACAAGACTGTGTGTGTGTGTGTGTGTGTGTGTGTGTGTGTGTGTGTGTGTGTGTGTGTGTGTGTGTGTGTGTGTGTGTGTGTGTGTGTGTGTGTGTGTGTGTGTGTGTGTCAGACAGCTCCGTTTTTGATGTGTGTGGCAGAGAGACACTGAGCCCACGAGACTGGAACGGTGCAACCTCCCTCACACACCCAGCTAGTGTCACTGTCTCCCCCCGTCTCCCCCCCGTCTCTCCCCCATGTCTCTCCCCTTGTCTCTCCCCGTTTCCCTGTCACGGAGCCCAGACGGCTAAGGGGTCCATCAGGCTGTGACTTCCCAGATACGCCCCTGTCACTTCCACAAAAGGCCCTGGTCCCTCCCGGCCCCCTCCATCCCCTCCTCACTGCCTGGCCCCCCGCTCCCTCCCTCCCGGCCCCCTCCATCCCCTCCTCACTGCCTGGCCCCCCGCTCCCTCCCTCCCTCCCTCCCTCCCTCCCCCCCCGGCCCCCTCCATCCCCTCCTCACTCCCTGGCCCCCCGCTCCCTCCCTCCCTCCCTCCCTCCCGGCCCCCTCCATCCCCTCCTCACTCCCTGGCCCCCCCCTCCCTCCCTCCCTCCCTCCCTCCCCCCCCGGCCCCCTCCATCCCCTCCTCACTCCCTGGCCCCCCGCTCCCTCCCTCCCTCCCTCCCTCCCGGCCCCCTCCATCCCCTCCTCACTCCCTGGCCCCCCGCTCCCTCCCTCCCTCCCTCCCTCCCTCCCTCCCGGCCCCCTCCATCCCCTCCTCACTCCCTGGCCCCCTGCTCCCTCCCTCCCTCCCTCCCGGCCCGTCCATGCAAGACAAATCCCTGGCAGGACAGGCCTGGCAGGACAGCCAGCTAGTTACCGAGAGAAGAGAGAGATTTCAGAGAAGAGAAAGGAAGTTAAAGAGACACCCTGAAGAACAGAGAGATGAGAACAGATGAAACGGACCGCACCCTGTTCACCCATCCCTCTCATCCCGTCTTCCGTCTGGGCCGGACGACAACAATAACACAGAGAAAAACCCTTGTCACTCAAACCTACTGAGCCCATAATCTTACACGCTCCCGAGAGGGGGGGGGGGTTCAAGGCGCTCTGTCAAAGTATCAGATACGGGTTGAGGCTCATTGGCCAGGTTGAAAACCCAAAACCCTCTGAGCTAATGGATTAGATGTAATCTCCTCTACCCTTACCAAATGGTGCCCCCGTCACACACACACACACACACACACACACACACACACACACACACACACACACACACACACACACACACACACACACACACACACACACACACACACACACACACACACACACACACACACACACACCCAGTCTCACACACACACACACACACCCAGTCTCACACACACACACACACCCAGTCTCACACACACACACACCCAGTCTCACACACACACACACCCAGTCTCACACACACACACACACACACACACACACACACACACACACACACACACACACACACACACACACACACACACACACACACACACACACACACACACACACACACACACACACACACACACACACACCCTTCCCTTCTCTCCTATATGGCCCCACAGGGACCCTCAGCAGCACCCTATTCTCCCCAGGCCTTGACCCCATGACCTCTGTGGAACTCTAGATACACACACACACACACACACACACACACACACACACACACACACACACACACACACACACACACACACACACACACACACACACACACACACCCACACACACACACACACCCTTCCCTTCTCTCCTATATGGCCCCACAGGGACCCTCAGCAGCACCCTATTCTCCCCAGGCCTTGACCCCATGACCTCTGTGGACACACACACACACACACACACACACACACACACACACACACACACACACACACACACACACACACACACACACACACACACACACACTCCCATAACCAGTGAGAGAGGGCCTGTAAGACTGTAAACAGTTTAAATAAATCCTGCAGTCTACTTAAAGACCACCATATGTTCAACAGACCTCCAGATTCAGATGACCTCCTGTACTGGTACCACGAGGCAGATTGACCTTTTACCAGACCAGAGGGCTGCATCCCAAATGGCACCCTATTCCCTATAGAGCTCTGGTAGTAGTGCAGGGATAAAGGGAATAGGGTGTGATTGGGATTGTACACCATTTATTTTTAATAGTGGAGAGGAGGGTTACAGAGAGAGAGACAGAGAGAGACAGAGAGAGACAGAGAGAGAGAGAGAGAGAGAGAGAGAGAGAGAGAGAGAGAGAGAGAGAGAGAGAGAGAGAGAGAGAGAGAGAGAGAGAGAGAGAGAGAGAGAGAGAGAGAGAGAGAGAGAGGGGATGGATTATGGCTGCATCCCAATCGGTATCCTATTCCCTTTATAGTGCACTACTTATCCCAAGCGTCAGTTTTTCCGGACAGAAGGATGAGAGAGAAAGAGGGATGGAGGGATGGGAGAGTGATAAGCCGGTGGGGGCATTAATAACCACCTGGATGTGTCAAAGGGCATCGTCGCAAAACGCAGCGCACCTCTGTCCTCTCTGCCTTTCACACCCTCTCTCTCTGTCTCTCTGTCCTCTCTGCCTTTCACACCCTCTCTCTCTGTCTCTCTGTCCTCTCTGCCTTTCACACCCTCTCTCTCTCTCTCTCTGTCCTCTCTGCCTTTCACACCCTCTCTCTCTGTCTCTCTGTCCTCTCTGCCTTTCACACCCTCTCTCTCTATCTGTCCTCTCTGCCTTTCACACCCTTTCTCTCTCTCTGTCCTCTCTGCCTTTCACACCCTCTCTCTCTCTCTGTCCTCTCTGCCTTTCACACACTCTCTCTCTCTCTGTCCTCTCTGCCTTTCACACCCTCTCTCTCTCTGTCTTCACTCCATTCTCCCTCTCTTTCTCTCCACCCCCCCCCCCCCCCCCTGCTTCCTCTCTATCTCTCTCTGAATAGCATTAGTCTTGAGGGTGAAATGACTGTCAAGACTATAATGCTCCTGGCCTCTCCTCTGAACTGTCGGTCTTTCTGTGAGCTCTGTGAGTCTTTCTCTGTGGTGATGAATGTCAACAGTGCCGTGTTTGTTTTGGGAGGTATTAACGCTTTTAGCTTAACACACAGACACACGGAGACAGACTCCTCCCTAAACACATCCCCAGCTCTTAGAGCGGGAGGGCGGGCAGGGAGACAGGTTCAGACCAGACCTCCATCGGTTCTTTTGAAAACCTCAGGTCACTCCGGAGGGCGGAGAAAGAGAGGGAGATGAAAGGAATAAGAAATCAAATCGGCCTGGAAATGTCAAGTTCACTATAAAGCAGGCAGGCAGTGGTTAAGTCTCTATAACTAACTGTGGATACAGGCAGTGGTTAAGTCTCTATAACTAACTGTGGATTCAGACAGTGGTTAAGTCTCTATAACTAACTGTGGATTTAGACAGTGGTTAAGTCTCTATAACTAACTGTGGATTTAGACAGTGGTTAAGTCTCTATAACTAACTGTGGATTCAGACAGTGGTTAAGTCTCTATAACTAACTGTGGATTTAGACAGTGGTTAAGTCTCTATAACTAACTGTGGATTCAGACAGTGGTTAAGTCTCTATAACTAACTGTGGATTTAGACAGTGGTTAAGTCTCTATAACTAACTGTGGATTTAGACAGTGGTTAAGTCTCTATAACTAACTGTGGATTTAGACAGTGGTTAAGTCTCTATAACTAACTGTGGATTTAGACAGTGGTTAAGTCTCTATAACTAACTGTGGATTTAGACAGTGGTTAAGTCTCTATAACTAACTGTGGATTCGGGCAGTGGTTAAGTCTCTATAACTAACTGTGGATTTAGACAGTGGTTAAGTCTCTATAACTAACTGTGGATTTAGACAGTGGTTAAGTCTCTATAACTAACTGTGGATACAGGCAGTGGTTAAGTCTCTATAACTAACTGTGGATTCGGGCAGTGGTTAAGTCTCTATAACTAACTGTGGATTCGGGCGGTGGTTAAGTCTCTATAACTAACTGTGGATTCAGGCAGTGGTTAAGTCTCTATAACTAACTGTGGATTTAGACAGTGGTTAAGTCTCTATAACTAACTGTGGATTTAGACAGTGGTTAAGTCTCTATAACTAACTGTGGATACAGGCAGTGGTTAAGTCTCTATAACTAACTGTGGATTCGGGCAGTGGTTAAGTCTCTATAACTAACTGTGGATTCGGGCGGTGGTTAAGTCTCTATAACTAACTGTAGATTCAGGCAGTGGTTAAGTCTCTATAACTAACTGTGGATTCAGACAGTGGTTAAGTCTCTATAACTAACTGTGGATTCATGCAGTGGTTAAGTCTCTATAACTAACTGTGGATTTAGACAGTGGTTAAGTCTCTATAACTAACTGTGGATTCAGGCAGTGGTTAAGTCTCTATAACTAACTGTGGATACAGGCAGTGGTTAAGTCTCTATAACTAACTGTGGATTCAGACAGTGATTAAGTCTCTATAACTAACTGTGGATTTAGACAGTGGTTAAGTCTCTATAACTAACTGTGGATTTAGACAGTGGTTAAGTCTCTATAACTAACTGTGGATTCGGGCAGTGGTTAAGTCTCTATAACTAACTGTGGATTTAGACAGTGGTTAAGTCTCTATAACTAACTGTGGATTTAGACAGTGGTTAAGTCTCTATAACTAACTGTGGATACAGGCAGTGGTTAAGTCTCTATAACTAACTGTGGATTCGGGCAGTGGTTAAGTCTCTATAACTAACTGTGGATTCAGGCAGTGGTTAAGTCTCTATAACTAACTGTGGATTCGGGCGGTGGTTAAGTCTCTATAACTAACTGTGGATTCAGGCAGTGGTTAAGTCTCTATAACTAACTGTGGATTTAGACAGTGGTTAAGTCTCTATAACTAACTGTGGATTTAGACAGTGGTTAAGTCTCTATAACTAACTGTGGATACAGGCAGTGGTTAAGTCTCTATAACTAACTGTGGATTCGGGCAGTGGTTAAGTCTCTATAACTAACTGTGGATTCGGGCGGTGGTTAAGTCTCTATAACTAACTGTGGATTCAGGCAGTGGTTAAGTCTCTATAACTAACTGTGGATTCAGACAGTGGTTAAGTCTCTATAACTAACTGTGGATTCGGGCAGTGGTTAAGTCTCTATAACTAACTGTGGATTCATGCAGTGGTTAAGTCTCTATAACTAACTGTGGATTCATGCAGTGGTTAAGTCTCTATAACTAACTGTGGATTTAGCCAGTGGTTAAGTCTCTATAACTAACTGTGGATTCAGGCAGTGGTTAAGTCTCTATAACTAACTGTGGATACAGGCAGTGGTTAAGTCTCTATAACTAACTGTGGATTCAGACAGTGGTTAAGTCTCTATAACTAACTGTGGATTTAGACAGTGGTTAAGTCTCTATAACTAACTGTGGATTTAGACAGTGGTTAAGTCTCTATAACTAACTGTGGATTTAGACAGTGGTTAAGTCTCTATAACTAACTGTGGATTTAGACAGTGGTTAAGTCTCTATAACTAACTGTGGATTCGGGCAGTGGTTAAGTCTCTATAACTAACTGTGGATTTAGACAGTGGTTAAGTCTCTATAACTAACTGTGGATTTAGACAGTGGTTAAGTCTCTATAACTAACTGTGGATACAGGCAGTGGTTAAGTCTCTATAACTAACTGTGGATTCGGGCAGTGGTTAAGTCTCTATAACTAACTGTGGATTCGGGCGGTGGTTAAGTCTCTATAACTAACTGTGGATTCAGGCAGTGGTTAAGTCTCTATAACTAACTGTGGATTTAGACAGTGGTTAAGTCTCTATAACTAACTGTGGATACAGGCAGTGGTTAAGTCTCTATAACTAACTGTGGATTTAGACAGTGGTTAAGTCTCTATAACTAACTGTGGATTCGGGCGGTGGTTAAGTCTCTATAACTAACTGTGGATTCAGGCAGTGGTTAAGTCTCTATAACTAACTGTGGATTCAGGCAGTGGTTAAGTCTCTATAACTAACTGTGGATACAGGCAGTGGTTAAGTCTCTATAACTAACTGTGGATTCATGCAGTGGTTAAGTCTCTATAACTAACTGTGGATACAGGCAGTGGTTAAGTCTCTATAACTAACTGTGGATTCGGACAGTGGTTAAGTCTCTATAACTAACTGTGGATACAGGCAGTGGTTAAGTCTCTATAACTAACTGTGGATTCAGGCAGTGGTTAAGTCTCTATAACTAACTGTGGATACAGGCAGTGGTTAAGTCTCTATAACTAACTGTGGATTCAGGCAGTGGTTAAGTCTCTATAACTAACTGTGGATACAGGCAGTGGTTAAGTCTCTATAACTAACTGTGGATACAGGCAGTGGTTAAGTCTCTATAACTAACTGTGGATTCGGGCAGTGGTTAAGTCTCTATAACTAACTGTGGATTTAGACAGTGGTTAAGTCTCTATAACTAACTGTGGATACAGGCAGTGGTTAAGTCTCTATAACTAACTGTGGATACAGGCAGTGGTTAAGTCTCTATAACTAACTGTGGATACAGGCAGTGGTTAAGTCTCTATAACTAACTGTGGATTCGGGTAGTGGGTCGGGGTGACTGGCCCCGTTACCTCTGAGGAATGTTCGGTGACCTTTTGACCCCACCAGACTCCAAGGGTGTTAGCCCCACTGACAGCACACACACACACACACACACACACACACACACACACACACACACACACACACACACACACACACACACACACACACACACACACACACACACACACACACACACACACACACACACACACACTATAGGCTGCAGCAGAGCAGAGGCCATTTGGTGCTCCCAATAAATTATTTACCCCCCTACCCTTCCCCCTACTCTATCCCCCTACCCTCCCTACCCTACCCCCTACCTTACCTGTCTCTACCCCAACCCCTACCCTAACCCCTATCCGTTCCTACCATCTACCCTACCTGTCCCCACCCTACCTGTCCCTACCTCCTACCCTACCTTACCTGTCCCTACCCCCTACCTTACCTGTCCCTACCCAACCTGTCCCTACCTCCTACCTTACCTGTCCCTACCCTACCTGTCCCTACCTCCTACCCTACCCCCTACCTTACATGTCCCTACCCCCTACCCGTCCCCACCCTACCCGTCCCTACCCTGTGTGTGTGTGTGTGTGTGTGTGTGTGTGTGTGTGTGTGTGTGTGTGTGTGTGTGTGTGTGTGTGTGTGTGTGTGTGTGTGTGTGTGTGTGTGTGTGTGTGTGTGTTGCCCCTTAGACATCCAGTCATGGTAGAGTTTTAGTCTGTGTCCCAAATGACACTCTATTCCCTATATAGTGCACTACTTTAGACCAGAGCCCTATTCCCTATATAGTAGACTACTTTAGACCAGAGCCCTATTCCCTATATAGTGCACTACTTTAGACCAGAGCCCTATTCCCTATATAGTACACTACTTTAGACCAGGGCCCTATTCCCTATATAGTGCACTACTTTAGACCTCGTATGGCCTTGATCAAAAATCCATTATTGATGTCACTTGTTAAATCCACTTCAATCAGTGTAGATGAAGGTTAAATAAATATTGTTTGAGACATGGATTGTGTATATGTGCCATTCAGAGGGTGAATTGAAGTGCCTCTGAACGAGGTATGGTAGTAGGTTCCAGGAGCACCGGTTTGAGTCAAGAACTGCAACGCTACCGGGCTTTTCACGCTCAACAGTTTCCCCGTGTGTATCAAGAATGGTCCACAACCCAAAGGACATCCAGCCAACTTGACACAACTGTGGTAAGCATTGGAGTCATCATGGGCCAGCCTCCCTGTAGAACTCTTTAGACACCTTGTACAGTCCATGCCCCGTCCGTGAATTGAGGCTGTTCTGAAGGCAAAAGGGGGTGCAACCCAATATTAGGATGGTGTTCCTAATGTTTTGTCCACTCAGAGCGAGAGGGGGAAAGGGGACCATGTGGGACTGAGTTTTAGAGCCTCTGGAGTTTAGTTTGTTAGTTTAGCCGGCGCTTTGGGTTTCCTCTAGGATCTCATTCACATATTGACCTTGCACGAAAATAAACCAACAATTACGAAGCTAAGTAAACCTTGGAGTTCTCTCTCTCTCTCTCTCTCTCTCTCTCTCTCCTCTCTCTCTCTCTCTCTCTCTCTCTCTCTCTCTCTCTCTCTTTCTCTCTCTCTCTCTCTCTCTCTCTCTCTCTCTCTCTCTCTCTCTCTCTCTCTCTTCTTTCTCTCTTTCTCTCCTCTCTCTCTCTCTCTCTCTCTCTCTCTCTTTCTCTCTTTCTCTCTCTCTCTCTCTCTCTCTCTCTCTCTCTCTCTCTCTCTCTCTCTCTCTCTCTCTCTCTAAGCAAACCATGGGGATGTTGTAAAAGGCACTGAGAGTGCTTCCTTCTTGTCTAGGAGCTACTCTTGTGTTTCTGGGCCCTCCTCCTGTCCAAATAAAGTGGTTCTTTATCTCATTCTTTTCTCTCTGCCTCTGCCTCTCCCTCCATCCGGGTCGGTCAGTCAAACCTTGTGGACCCCTGGATGGATAAACAGTACATAGTTCTGTACGCAACCCATACAGTACCAGTCAAACGTTTGGACACACCTACTCATTCAAGGTTTTTTCTTAATTTTTATTATTTTTTACCTTGTAGAATAATAGTGAAGACATCAACACTATGAAATAACACATATGGAAGTGTTAAACAAATCGAAATATATTTTTTATTTTAGATTCTTCAAAGTATCCACCCTTTGCCTTGATGACAGCTTTGCACACTCTTGGCATTCTCTCAACCAGCTTCACCTGGAATGCTTTTCCAACAGTCTTGAAGGAGTTCCCACATATGCTGAGCACTTGTTGGCTGCTTTTCCTTCACTCTGCGATCCAACTCATCCCAAACCATCTCAATTGAGTTGAGGTCAGGTGACTGTGGAGGCCATGTCATCTGATGCAGCACTCCATCCCTCTACGTCTTGGTCAAATAGCCCTGACGCAGCCTGGAGGTGTTTTTGGTCATTGTCCTGTTGAAAAAAAAATGATAGTCCCACTAAGCGCAAACCAGATGGGATGGCATATTGGTGCAGAATCCTGTGGTAGCCATGCTGGTTAAGTGTGCCTTGAATTCTAAATAAATTACAGACAATGTCACTAGAAAAGCACCCCCACAACATCACACCTCCTCCTCCATGCTTCACGGTGGGAACCACACATGAGGAGATCATCCATTCACCTCGTCTGTGTCTCACAAAGACATGGCGGTTGGAACCAAAAACCTCAAATTTGGATTCATCCGACCAAATTACTGATTTCCACCGGTCTAATGTCCATTGCTCATGTTTCTTGGCCCAAGTAAGTCTCTTCTTATTATTGGTGTCCTTTAGTAGTAGTTTCTTTGCAGCAATTCGACCATGAAGGCCTGATTCACGCAGTCTCCTCTGAACAGTTGATGTTGAGA